>NW_016813373.1:363281-538993 GCF_001698545.2 Rhinopithecus bieti | reverse complement strand
TTTTTGTCTGAAAAGCTCCAAAAGAAATTCAGGCTGGGGGCAGTGGCTCACGCCTGTAATCCCAGCACTTTGGGAGGCCGGGGCGGGTGGATCATGAGGTCAGGAGATTGAGACCATCCTGGCTAACACAGTGAAACCCTGTCTACTCAAAATACAAAAAATTCACGGGGTGTGGTGGCGGGTGCCTGTAGTCCCAGCTACTTGGGAGGCTGAGGCAGGAGAACGGTGTGAACCTGGGAGGCAGAGGTTGCAGTGAGCCAAGATTGTACCACTGCACTCCAGCCTGGGTGACAGAGCGAGACTCTGTCTCAAAACAAAAAAAAAAAAAAAAAAAAAGAAATTGAAACACAGGAAATAATTCCAGGTAGTACTGTTTGGGTTGAAGTGGAATTGGTGGTTAAAGTTTAGTCCTCACAGTGAGTCTCTAATACATTCCTAAAAAGCCCCAGTGGGTTTGCAGAAGACTATTTGAAAAGCTCCCTCAATTCTAATGATTTGTATAGCCCTGCTCCAGAAGGAAGGGATTGCAACAGCCTTTCTGGTGAACACAGAGGAGGGCTTTGGCCTGTTTCCAGGATGTTAAGTCACATACAGGAATTCCCTTTGGTAAGGAGCATCCTTCACTTTCTTCAACCCTTGTCTCTAAATTATTTTCTGGTTATCTACAGTGCTCGGAGAGTAAGTCCGTCAGGGCAGGAGCCCACTGCCTGATGAAAGAGCTGGACACTGGAGACCTCACCTGAATCAGAGTTCAGGCGGTGGGCTGACAGCCGCAAGGAGGAGTGGTAACTCCGGCGACGGGACTTGTAGGTATTTTCACTGCTTCGCTCCATGGAGAATTCCTCCAACCACGAGGAATTTGAACGCTTATCCCGAATAGTGGAAAATGAACGTCTCATGGAGCTGGGGTCTGTCACCACCTGGAAATACAAGCCCCCAGAGAAACACAAGGTATGGATTAATGATTGAAAAGATCTAAAAGGACAGAAGCGGCAAGACTGAGACGTTGAGGAAGGCAAATTATAACCCCTGCAAATGGTAACTTCCTTTGAATCTCTTGCTCAAACCTTAGCTGGTGGAAACTGTTCAAGAAAGTATCCTTACGTTATGTTAACATAGTCACTGGAAATGGTCCAGGATCTTCTCTTCCTGTAGCTGAGTGTACAAAGCCAAGCAGAATGCAGGCAGGCAGGCACTGTGCAAGCTCCCACAGAGCCCTCTACCATGGGTGCAGCAAATACCGTGCTGCTTTGAAACATATGACGGCAATTGTCTAAGAGGCTACCCCATGAAAGAAACATAGCTTTGCTTTTTTTTTTTTTTTAATGCCCTTGCCAGAGAAGTACCTGCCCTTCTGCACTACAGCCCAGGAGAGCTTGCAATTTAACAAGTGCTAAGCATGTATCACTCTCCCTCTGCTGCCATCAATCCCACCTAGCCCCATTTTAAATTCTGGCATTTTGATTTGCCACACATATTAAAACAAATCCACAAAAACTTCTTGTCTCTGTCAAAACCTGATGTAAGACAGACAGGAGAAAGCAGCCAGGAAAACAGACAAAGAAATGAGGCGTGGCCTGCACTGGTTAGGACAGACAGTCCTGACACAGAGCTGTGTGTGTAAGTAACTGCATATGTGCTGGAGGAGTCAGGAAACGAAAAAAGGATGGAAAAGTACACAGAGAAAATCCTGGAAAGTATTTCTTGCGTGGCTGGTTGAATCTTGAGGATGTATAGCCCGTCCAGAGTGAGGTATGCAATTTTGTTGGCTGGGCTGTTGTGGTTAGGGAGTCACTGAAAACACTGGAGGAGCAGGCTCTATTAGAGAAGGCCCATGAGCCAGGTTTTATTTATAGGGAAGGGGTGCGGGCAAGTCAAGGGCTCACCTGCAAATATCAGATATTATTCCATAACCCAGCTAATACAGCCCGGATGCCACTGCATTAAGGTAGGTGGTTGCTTTTTACCTGGGGATCCACAGTCAGACGTGGCATAGAGGATGCCCTCCCAGATCCCGCATGCTCCTGGGTGTCCGAAGGAAGGTAGATGCCATGGTTAGAGGGCTGCACGCTTTTTAATTCACTAACCTCTGGCTCCTGGAAATAAACACACAGCCAAGCTTGTGGGACTTGGTTTCATCTCATTGCTTCTCACGTCCAGTGGACAATTCAGCCTCCTCAAGAACGACTTTCAAAAGAGAGACTTGCAGCTTTAAGGTCTCAGTTGTGTGTGTTTTTGTGTGCACCTATGCGCTATATGTTCCAGACAGGAAGCTCTAGCTGGGATTGAGTGCTGAAGGTCACCTATTTTTCATCACTAAGCAATGATTCAGATTTTATTGTTTTCTGCAACAAATACTGTGGGGTATAATACTTTTCAGATATGTGAAGTTCGCTTTCAAGAAGTGGTAGCATTGGATTTTTCTTTTAATCTGAAGAAGACTCTCATCAATTAAATGGAAACCAGTATTCTAAGGGAAGTCAACAATTTCTGATGTCAAATATGTCTTCTCAAGCCTTAAGACACATGACTTTAAGAGTTTTCTTCTGATTGAAACCATCCAAAGATGTGGTGGGTGGCTGTCAGGGATGCCCTGAGTAACACAGTCCCATGGAAGGATGATGCAAGCCACTTGCAGAATTTTAAATGTCCAAGTAACCATGTTGTAAAAGGTGAAAAGAAATTTAATAACATTGAATATATCCAAATATTAGCATGTCAACATGTAATCAATATAAAAATTAGTTTATATTTTATTTGGACTAGCCACACATGGCTAAGAGCTATTGTTTTGGGCTGTGCCAGCCTAGAATGTTATTAGGTTGGACTGCAAATCTCTAAGGTTCTGTCATTTTTGTTAGTTTCCTGGTTAAAGAATGTTAGCTTGGCAGTCGTGCATGCTCCATACAGATAGCTAGTATCATTGCATAAAGAGCGGTATGGGAGATGTTTACGTGGGCTACCCAACAAAAAGATCTAAGAACATCTTGGGCAGATGGAGATAGTACCAGAAAAAGCTATTTTATATTTAGGAAATGACATCCTAAAAACATGGAGGGCATTGCCCAAAAGAAAATGTCTGGGACCCCCACCTTAGCGTCTGTGGCCATTTGGCTGAGTGGTTTCCGGTGTGTATGGGAGGGGTACTTTCCCAAGACATGTGCTATGGTGCTCTTGAGGGAGTTATAGTGTTTGTAGCACATGCTTTATACAGCACACAGTTCTGACTCCAAACAGACGTGGTAACAACACTGCAGTCTACAGGTCTCAGAGGTGGTGTGAGACGCACACTCCATATGCACACACACAATCATGGCCACGCCTCGGGACATGGAGCAGCGGCCCCGAGGGATGGGCAGAAGTACACAGTGGTGAGTGTGTAGCACAGGCTGACACCTGAATTGAATTACAGACACCAGTACTGACAATGAGATGAACACATATCCAAAAAGTCCTGGCACTATGGCTCAGCCCTGGGGAACCCGCAGAAATGATGTCATAAAGTCTCCCTGTGAAAAAAAGGACACATTATTGCAATTTTTTTCCCACTAGACACATCCCCAGGCAGGCAAAATGCTGTGAGGCCTTTTTAAGAATCAAACTCTCTGTACCAATTATTCCACAGGTCTTGGTGCTAAGTTCCTCAGAGGGGAGGGCAGAGAATGACTCCACGAGTTCCTACCCGCCTCATCAAGAACACCCTCAGGCAGTCAATCACTCAGCCCTGGGGGTGTCTGGACAAACTGTCTTCCCCCACACAACTGTGCACGATTCTCTGTCTCAGCACTCGCAGGAGATAGAATAATACATTTGTTTGAGCCGCTGAGTGTTTTTCGCCCTCTGAGGGGGTGCCCATTCCATCACACGTCATTCATTCAGGGTGGCTCTGAGGTACACAGTAGCAGCAGGGAGGGATCAGGAGAGAAATGAAGGGGAGAGAAGAGCCACAGCTGAATCAGAATTTAAATGATATGGAACTCAGTACAAGCTGTCTGTACAGACTTTTGCAATGGTTGGGTTTTGTCTTTTTTTCTTTTCAGTCCAATGACTGCTTGGGCTTCAATTCTAAGTTGAGGTTGGGGTGGAGGACCTTGAGCTCATGGCTCCTAAACCAGGAATAATGGTAAAGTCAATGTTTAGGAACCATATTTTAGCTTTGTATTAGCTAAGCCAAAACTTCAATCTCTCCTCTCTCCTTCAAGCTTTCACTTGACTCAATAGGTCTCTCAGGAATTTTTTTTTTTTTTTTTTTTTTTTTTTTTTTTGAGACGGAGTCTCGCTCTGTTGCGCAGGCTAGAGTGTGGTGGCGCGATCTCGGCTCACTGCAAGCTCCACCTCCCAGGTTCACGCCATTCTCCTGCCTCAGCCTTCCGAGTAGGTGGGACTACAGGCGCCCGCCACCAAGCCCGGCTAATTTTTTTGTATTTTTAGTAGAGATGGGGTTTCACTGTGTTAGCCAGGATGGTCTCAATCTCCTGACCTCGTCATCCACTAGCCTCAGCCTCCCAAAGTGCTGGGATTATAGGTGTGAGCCATTGTGCCCGGCCAGGAATTTTACCATTTATGCTAATAAACTCATTTTGGGGTCAGGGAAGTGACTTTAGTGTCCTGTTACAATGTCTTTGAATTGTGACCAAAAGGGACAATGTGACTGAATCCACATAAAGCAGAGGTAGGACAGTCTTCTGTGCCTCCTGGCAGGGAGCTTGTCACTGTGGTACATGCTGCTGCTAGGTTCTAGAGGAGGTGGGCATCACTAAGGAATGGCATGGGGCATTCGTGTGTCCCACAAGCTGTACCTAGGTACACTAAGAGGCAGGGTTGGTATCACTCATTCTCTGGTGATGCATCTTTAAGCTCCCCATCAAAGGCAAGATTTTGTATGTGACTTTTGGTCTTACACTTGATACTCAGGGCCATAAACTAATAGGGCTTGGCCTAAAGCAATTTAAGTTCCTGCCGCAGGGAAGGGACCTCTGGGACTATAAAATCTAAAGAGGGAACATTGTCAGAGCACAGGAGAAACTGGGCTAGAAAAGGGCTAAGGCAGGACACCTCCAGGGCAATTGGCTAAACTACCAGAATGGATTTTCCTGACGGACCATGACTATGTATTAAAATTAGTAAGAGGGATCAGGAAACCACGGAAATATTTTTGAGGTCATATAACTCATGCATTCACCAGAGACTGCTGTTCCTGGAACTGTCCATCATCGGCGGGGTCCATACAAGCCAACTGGAATATCTCCTGGGGAGAGAGTGGACTCATCGAAGGGTATGCACTCCGGCCACTCCTGAAAAGCAATGTCAAATCCAGAAGTAATGAGGGACAGTCATGTCACGGCTGCCACTAGCAGTTCCCACTCCAGTAGGGCAACACCCTTTAGCCTTGACTGGCTTTTGTAAACCTAGTAACTTGCACCGGAAAAGACAGAGGCTGGTGTTTTCAACCTGCATCCTGCCTTTGGAACCATTCATTATTCTGGGGACTAGCATATCTATGACAAATGGCATCATTTGTCATGCTCAGCCATATGGAAAACCAATGCTAGATTGTAAACCTGTTTCTGCTCAGTTTCCCCATTTGGCAGAGAAACACCCTAGTCTACACAGCGAACAGTTTGTTTCAGTATTAAGCAGCCACGGTCTTTTTAAAAATTTTCCCTACTCACAGTAAGAATGTGGTCTTGTTTTGCCAACATCCCTGGCTGAACAAAACAATTCAGTCCAATTCCATTGCCATTTATTGAAGGACTACCATGTACCATACATTAAGTCTGTTGGTTCGTGAACTGAGAAGGATTTCAGATGTGGTGATGAGATGAAAACCTCTTGGTTGATGGCAATGTAGGAAGAGGTTTAAATGGTGGTGAGAAAAGAGGACAGAGACAAAGTCTGCCCAGTTGTTTAGAGGCCTCCGAGGGAAACGAATGGAGAACTGGCACAGTAGGCTTGTTATTAAACCACTGTCTAGTACTTCCAGACACTCTTAACCTGATGGGGGATCCACTGGGCTGGTTAGGAGAGAAAGAAGCAGCCGAGCTTTCTGGAGAATGTGGTGCCTGTTGCCAAATTATTGGCTGACTGCCACCAGTATGGTAATAGCTACCATCTCACCTGCTCAAGAACGCAGAGTGAGCTTCCAGAGTATGGGAGGAAGGACTGGGGTAAGTGGCTGGGTAGCAGCTCTCTTGGTGGCGGAGCTAGGAGGGAGAGATGGGATACCATTTCTTTTAAGTCTACTGCTAATGACTGCATCCAATGGAAAACTCAAGGCATGAGCAAGGATTGCCAATTACTTAAAAACAATCCATAGGTATGAATTTTAGATTACAGAGGAAGATCTGAAGAGCAGAGTCACCTAATCTGTCCACTTGCTTCCAGTGAGAGCTTTTGCTGAGTTTTCACGATATTTAAATGACCTGCCTAATGTCAGTCATCTTCCTCACGGTGGCATCTCCTGAGAACCACTGGGAATAAGATTGAGCACAGCCAGTAAAAGAATGAGTTCTCGGCTTTGCACTGTGGCTCACACCTGTACTCTCAGCACTTTGGAAGGCCGAACCAGGAAGATAGCTTCAGCTCAGGAGTCCGAGAATAACCTGGGCAACAAAGCGAGATCTGTCTCTATAAAAAAATTAGCCAGCAGTGATAACACATGCCTGGGGTGGTCCCAGCTACACAGGAGGCTAAGGCAGGAGGTTCACTTGAGCCCAGGAAGTCAAGGCTGCAGTGAGGCGGTTGTGCCACTGTAGTCCAGCCTGGGCAACAGAGTGAGATCATGTCTCAGAAAGAAAGAAATGGGTTCCTTTTTGTCCTACAGAGAGTAAATAATTATAGAATCCTCAAGAGAGGGAGAGGACCCTTGGAATCACTTAACAGAGTTGAATAACTGGAACCCAGAGTGATCTCCTACTTTGAAAACCTTGTCAAGCTGGGGCACAAAATCCAGAATTCTGAACACAGCCTCCCTCGCGATCTGGTCCCTACCTCACTAACCTCCTCTTGTACCACTTTCCCCTTTGCTCCCTGAATTCGAGACACGCCAGCCTCTTTTAGTTCATTGGATAGGCTAGGCTTGTTTCTGCCTCGAGATTTTAATAGAGGCCACTCCAAGGGTGCAGAACACTTCACTCCAACTCCCTACCGCCCTGTAAACTCTTTCCATAATTAAATCACTGAAAATGCAACTTTTCTTCTTTCCAGTATCTCTCTGTTTAATGTCTGGTTTTCCATCATATTTGAGGGAGTGACCCTATCTGTTATGTCTACCACTGTACCCCTAGATCAACCTCTACTGAACAATGATGCATGGCTCTAGAAACACAGATGGTTCTAAGGAACCAGCCTGCTGGTCCACCAGTGTCCCCATGTCAGGAAATATACCAACATGCACCTACCAAAGGCTTCACCCAGAATCCTCTGCTTCCTCCTTCCCCTTTAGTCCAAGTAGCAAATCAATCACCAAATCCTATCCAGTCTATCTACCAAATATCTGACATTTGACCATCTGTCTCCATCTTGCTAGTCCAAGCTACTCTCACTGATAATTTACACAACTGTAATAACCTACGAAATGGTGTTCCTGCCTCTAGAATTGCTTCCCTCCAATCCCTTTAGTCTAGACTGAATTTTAAAAAGCGCACATCTGATCACATCATTGTGATGCATAAAACCCCATTATCCTAAGACAAAATCCAACTTCTTTGTTCCGCTTATAATGCCCCAAAATACTAGCCCCTGTGTATCTCTCCAAATCCGTAACTTAACACATCCTCTGAGCTCTCCATGCTCCAACCATCATGACAGATTTTAGGTTCCTTAAACTTACCATACTTTCTCTTACCACTCTTGAAGAGCTTGTCTTCAAGTCTCACTCAAATGTTACTTCCTCAGGAAGGCCTCTCTAAACCCTCAAACTGGGTGAGCTGTTTCCATGACATCACAACAGCCCACCCTTCAGCATTGTTTGCCTGTATTGTTCTTGTAATTTCTTCTTCCAGATTTGTCTCCATGGGGACCTGTTCTCTGCCATAGCCCCAGTGCCTAAGCCAGCTCTGGGGCCATATTGGCTCTTAAAAAATATTGGTAAAAATCAATGAGTAAATGGATCAATAAATATATGGGAGAAAAGCCAGAGTGATCCTATGGTGGGGGGTTAATTTGTATAGCAAAATGTAGATAAAACGGAGATTGCAATTTAGGGGGTGTGTCCCCCATTTCTAAGCCAAGGACTGGTAAAACAAAAAACAAACAAAAAACAGCATAAACCCTTCCAGTGGAGAGGTCCCACTGTTCCGATCATACTTCCTTCCCTCCCTCCCTCCTACACAAGCAGAAGATAAACACTGACTTGTTTTCTGTGGACAGGAGAATTCACACCCTGCACTTCATCACATCAAATTATATATATATACACACACATATATATACACACATATATAGTATATATATCAAATTATATATATATATAAACCAATATGACTCTTCGTCTTGTCTTCTCTTCCAAAGGTGTTGGACTTTGATATCTGAAAGCAGTGCTTTTCAAAAACAGATCTCCAGCACCACAGGCAGAAAGAAAGAAATGATCTGAGCAATTCCAAATGACTCCGACAGAGGTCTCATTCCCAAGTCCTGGGTATCACTCTCTTAGTAATTAAGATATGCGATTTGGGCCAGGCGCAGTGGCTCATGCCTGTAGTCCCAGCACTCTGGGAGGCCGAGGCGGGCAGCTCATGAGGTCAGGAGATCGAGACCATCCTGGCGAACAGTGTGAAACCCCGTCTCTACTAAAAATACAAAAAATTAGTCGGGCGTGGTGGCGGGCACCTGTAGTCCCAGCTACTCGGGAGGCTGAGGCAGGAGAATGGAGTGAACCTGGGAGGTGAAGCTTGCAGTGAGCCGAGATTGCACCACTGCACTCCAGCCTGGGCGACAGAGCGAGACTCCGTCTCAAAAAAAAAAAAAAAAAAAAGTGATTTGGTGATTCCTGGTTTTGTAAGAACTGGGACTTTGTTAAATCCAATCACAAAAGCTCATTTACATTGAGTAGAAAAGAAAGACTTGTGTTCTTTGGGTGCACACTAAATGCTGATGACAGAAATACAATGTTATGAGATACATATGCTATAGTAGATTAACTGGGGCTAAGGCTTATCACTCAGAAGGATGGGAAAATTCCTTCATTTGTGTTTTATTTTCACTCCTATTATAGAAAAAGTAAGGTCCCTTTTGTTTATTAAAGAAAACATGGTGTAGGGAAAACACTCTGGGGTCAGAAATAAGGAACTTAAATTCCAGTTCCACATTCTACTAGCCATGACTTTAGGCAACGTAGTTAACCTCAGTTAGTCTCCAGTTTCTTCATGTGTAAAGTGGTGATATTAATATATACCTCCAGGGTGTAGTAGGCTGCTAGAGTGGGAATCAAGTGAGATCCTGCAAATAGTGTCGCTAGAAGTGTCAACCTCAGGGAAAGCAGTTACTAGTGGTTCTCTTACACTCAGCCAGCATGGCACCTGTGAGGGTGGCTCTATCTTCCAGCAGGACACTAGATCCACAGGGAAGCGATAGCCAAGAATTAGAGAGGAGATGATTATTCGTCGCAACAGAACTACAACTAAGACCCAAGTATATTAAAAGACAAGTGAAACTCCCTTCTATTGTTCATTCACAGTGATCGCCGTCTCTGACGCTGACCACAGTGCTAAGTATGCTTAGTCTGCTTTTCTCTTACTCCTGCTGAAAATCATTTTAAGATATTCAACCTCAGAAAAAGGATCACTCAAGCTCAGAGTATTCATTCTTGGGCCCTTCTGAGCAGTGAGTTTTGGGGTCTGCACAACAGCATGGGTGACAGATTGCAAGCAGCCATGCCAGGGATGTTTTGGTGCTACTCACAGGCCTGAAACGGGGTCCTGCTGGAGGTAAGGCAGGGCTTTGGCATTAGCAATGATCTCCTGAGGCAGAGATGAGGGCTCCATGCGTTGGAACATGGGGCATTTTCTGGGTAAAAGAGGGAAGGAGAAGAAAACAATTCCAATGACTATGGAGATTGCTATGGGGAAAATACAATTTACATGGATAATACAGGCACATAACTTATCTTATCCCTTGTTTGACCATTTTAACCTTTGATCCACTGGGTTTCTAATTCCACGTCACTACAAAGTTCTTGGGCCCTGCACCCATTACTGCTGCTTCTAAGTCCTTGCAGGGCACTATGCCCCAGGGATGTACAGGCCTATCCCCTCCTGCAACTCCTCGTGGCCCACCCACTTAGCATGCTGGCATTGACCTTCACCTGTTCCTCCAGCTGCTGCCTCTGCTTCTTCACCTTACTCTGCTTATAGTAGTCCATGATCATCATTGCTGCATAGATTTTGCCCACAGTCAGGTCAGAGGCTAAAAACACAAATGTGGCATGATGGTGAAGAGGGAGAAGATGATGGGATAGAGTGAGGAACCTCTAAGCTTTGTTACCCACTCTCTGGAACAGGTCTGTGCTGTCAGTCACCCATTCATCCAGCATATATTGAGGGTCCCCATGGTCCCAGGATCTGAGGATGCAGAGTGCATAGGTCCCCTGATCTGTCCTCAGGGGGCCTGCATGCCCACCTAGTGATGGTGATGATACTGAGGATAAGCAGTACATGAGTAAGCATCACGCCTACCATTCTAAATCTCTATAGCTAAGTGACAACATCCTTTCTCCCATGAGGGTTTGCTGAGGAGTATTATGCGGAAGGAAGGAGCTATACACCCAGGAAGTCTCATCCACAACCACAGTGACCTATCTTAAAGAACATGTTTTCAATTAATAAGGACAAAAGGGACTTAAGGATAAAAGGGCAAACTTCCCTTATCTCTTTGATCACTCTGGGTTCCCCCAAAAGACATAGCCTTCATTTGCTGGGCCCACAGTGACAAGGATACCCAGGAGAAGACCCAAACCTTTGGGCATGGGCACAAGCAGATCCAGCATCTTCTGGGATAGGTGAGGCCAGATGGCTAGGGTCTCCTTTTGTAGCTCTGAGTCTAGCTGCTGCCTGTCTGCACCACCTAGAATAAGATAAATTACTAATAAATAGAATAGACCCGGAAATAACCAGGACTGAGGGAGAAGGTGGAGGTAGGAGCTAAATCAGCAGGGCACCTCATATTTTAAGAAGAAATCTTGGCACTTAGTGACAGTGGATCTTGCAATACCAGGTCTTTCTGCTGAAGAAGCAGAACACATTTTGGCTCCTGTTTTCAGTGACTCAGGGATATCCTGCCAAGAGATCCGAGACCCTCAGACTAAGAGCAACTTCCTCATTCATTCTAAAAGCCTCCCGGGTGCTCAGTGTATCAGAGGAGAAAATAAAAATAGCCGCAAGTACGTTCCTCTGCTTTCTTATCCATACAGCAATCCTTCCAGCAACCCTAACTCCATAGTCTGTGTGATCTGATTTTAAAAAGGATTTAGATTGCACAAGAGCAGAAAGGCTAAAGGTCCACCTGGAAGTAGTAGTAAACCTGGTCTCTCCTAAACCATTGATTAGAAATCAAGAAGAATAAAACACTACCGTGGCCTCTATGACAGCACCTTCTGCCACAGAAGCCTCTCAAGACTTCAGAAAAATAAACATATATGGAAAAAAAGGACAAAATTAACCTTTGGTCAATAAATATTTCTAGAATATCTATTGTGAGCCAGACACTGAAGATCATTACTTTTAAAGCTGAAAGAAGCCCTGGTGATGATCAAACCATTCATTGTACCAGAAGGAAATGGTAAATATTAGTTGATTCAGATACTTGATGTTCAGATGACTGCATTGTTGTGTCCTTAGCTGGACAGATGACAGTTCAAATATCTCCATCCTGTGCCACCTGCATGAGTTGTTCCAGAATTCCTCCTTGCCACCTCCCTTCCTAAGCTTACCTTTGGCAATTTTAATGTCCAGAGCTGTCCGGATCAAAGCCATAAGTGTGGAGGTGAAGTGGACCGTCATGTCCTCAGCTACTGGCATGTTCATCAGGACCAACCTCTGTGTGAAAGAGAAAAAAGAAACAGCAGGCAAAAAAAAAAAAAAAAAAAAAAATGGAAAGACACCTTAGTGAGAAAGGAAGAAAAGGGCAGAGGTCAAATGCACAGACAAAAAAGAAGGGCAAGGATCCCCATCCCCTGCCCCAGTCCTTCTCTCCCTGCTTCTCATTTAAGGCTTATTTGCTGCTTTTTTTTTTTTTTTTTTTTTTTGAGTTTGTTTTTTCTCCACTGAGGGAATGATGCCAAATTCCAAAGGGAAGGAGCTTCCCTAATCATTCTGTAGGGCTCCCCCGATGGAGTCCTAAGAATGTCTTTGATAAGGATGGGAAGTGATTTCTAAAAGAAGTGTCTCAAGGAAAGGAGTCAGCTCTGGGAGGTGGCTCCATTCCCTGTTCAGGGCTGCTCCATATTTCCACTTGTCCCATGAATACCCCCTGAAACTCACATGGAAATACAGTGAGAAATGAGATTTTGCTTTGCTTATCTAACTTGAAAGATGCATCCTGGTGCCCCCTTTTTGAGTCTTTAATAGATGAAATTTGCCAGCACATGATTGAACATGCATAAGTCCAACTTGTCTAAAGGATGAGGTGGAGCAGGGTGAACAAGGGGGAGAGTGCAAACAGGCTCTGGGGTAGGAGGATGGGGAGAGCGGAGAAGGCAGAATGAGAGAAGGGTGGCCCAGGCAGGAGCAGAGTGGGCAGGCCTTGTTCCCCTCACCCAAAGAAAGGGATCACACTGAAATGGCCAAATCCACTTTCCAGAGAGTATCTTGCTTTTGGAGTTCTTTTACTTTTCCTCCAACCCCCGCTCCCCTTCTCCCACCAAGCTTCATCCCAGAAGCACAAATTCAAGGCCACATTCTACCACCTGGTACTTTTGGATGTGGCCATCGTGAGCAAAAAGGATGCCAGCCCCTAAGCTGTGCACGAGGAGCCATGTACTGGGGGGAATGAGGGTCCCTAATGGCCACGTTCCAGTGAGATGCTCTCTGGGGCCATACAACTTGAGGTAGCAGCAGGAGAATGTCCTCTGGCAGAACCACCAGCCTGGCAGAGAGGGAAGTACCTCTTCCCAAAGAAGGGTCTCTAACGTTCCATTGCAGCATCCTGCCTAAAGCTGATGCCACATGGTGTCTTAAGAGTGGAAAGCCAGTTTCTTGTTTGGATTTGAGTTCCATCTCTCTCCCAATTCTTTAAACATCTAGAGGAGTGGAAACATTACTATGATGTGTTCCTAGGTAAATGAAAGAGCTCCAGAGTTCTGGGTCAGTCTAAATAGCAAAGGGGAACCGACAGTAACTATTACTAATGGGTGGCAAAACAACTCATGTCCGAAAGCTATGAGCACCCCAAGGGCAAATGACTCCCTGTGTACAATAATCTCTAAGCAGCAAGCCATGGGGGAATCCACCCATAACTCCGGGGCCAGGCCCTATAACTATGTTATGCCAGTAAGTCAGATTTAATGCTGAATACAACTTGTGCCCATGATTTCCCTTCATTTTGAGTATTTCCAAGAGAATTGGGTAGCTGGGTTAGTGGGATAGAGCTGCATTCCTTAGTCTATCACAGGATGGAAGACAGGTTCCTCTTTTCTTCTTAGACCTAGAAGGAACCTATGCCATTCTTACTGTCATGGGTAAAAACATTTCTTATGAGTTTTCCTCTCTCCTAAAAATTTCTTGTTTAAAGTAATTTTCTCCTAACAATTCCATGTATAAAGGAATTTCTGCATGATTTCCTTAATTTATCTGATTGAAGATATTTCTTTGCATATGAGCACTGATAGCTGTTTTGCTGTAGGCTTCCTTCTTGCCCATATATGCCATCCCATAGGCCACCACTCTGCCTCCTCTAAAAGGAAACACATCACTTAACACTGCTTGTCAGGTAACTCACTCACAAGAAGCCACACACTTGTAGAAACACAAAATATCACATAAAAAAACATGTTGAACAGTATTAAAAACCATTCCTTGTATTATCTCATGACTTTGTCCTGGGAACCTTCCTGACTCTTCAGTCTCATCGTGCCTTTCCTCCTTAGTTCCCTCCTCCACCTCCCCAGCCTGGCTTCCTCCCCATGTTCTGGCCTCCCCACAACTAGATCCCATTTCCTGTTGGTCTCTAGCCCAGAACAAAGAAGGGGTGGTCTACCTTATATGCCACTTTGGAGGGACATCTCTTGCCGAGGCCTAGCGGAGGTGACATGAGAGTCAGCATTTCATACATCTCAGTGTAATGGATGCGGCCACTGCTCATGGAGGGTGGTGAGTTGGGATGGGGAGGGTTAGCGGGGCAGGGAGGTGGCAGGGAAAGGAGAAGGAAGTGGGGAGAAGGATGCAGACAGGTAGGAGAGGAGAACAGGCATTCCCAGAGAGCAAAAACGAACAAAATACAGAAAACAGGAGAAGAAAAAACAAAATGGACAAACGGGAAAAGAATAGGAAACCTGTTAATCAAGGCAAATCGTAGACATGACTCCATCCTGGTGCGGTTTATATCATGCCCCACACAGACCCAGGAACACTGGTGGCAACCTTCGGTCCCTATGACTCTCCACGGGAACAGTCACAGGGACTCATTTTCTCCTCGATTAACATTCCCCTGACTTCCCTGTTCCCTTCATCCCTCCCCAATACAGCACAGCTTATTTTCAATTCCCAGGGCTGTGTGTGAGCGGTATAAACCGGATAGACGGTGCTCCAGCCATGGGTTGGAGGTTCTGACCCCGGCTGGGGCGCTGGCCTGAAAGTCAGGCTATTCTCCACTGAACCCACAGGCAGAACGTCGTGTATCCCCCCTCTGTGGTGTGTGTGCAGCAGGAGGCGGCGTCTTGCACTGAAGGTGGTGGGCTGTGCTTGCTGTCAAAGAGTTGGCCCCGTTGCTTCCACCTGGCTCTGTGGACAAGACTGCTCTTTATTCCCCAGCATGTGCCAGGTCGATGGCATGCTGGGGACAGAAGAAACAAAAACAGGAGGAGGAAGAGCATCTTGCATGCCATGCTACCCTCCCCAGCTCTCCCACATGCGGCTGCGGGTTTCACCAGGGTGGAGTTTAAAGAGTCTCAGCAGAGGCAGCTGTCCAGCCTCCTGAGTATGGAATCACTGTGTCACCATCCCAGGCCAGCTGTATCCCATTGTCCAGGCTGGCATCCTTCCTGAGCCTAGGTCATCTTCCAGCTGCCTGGGCAGTGCTATGCCCCAGGGAGCCCATGCTTCCCTCCACTTGCACCAGGAGAGGGTTCCTTACCTAGCAGGCTTGGCCTTACATAGGGGCTTAGTAGAGCCATTGGGATATAGAGAGTTCCCCGGGTATGGCAGAGTTGAGCAGGGAGGTTCTACTCCCCCCGAACAATATCCTTGGTCTGACAAAGAAGTGACTTGGAAATTATGACAGCCCCCTCAGATCCCTCACAGCAACCCATGGCAGGAACCCAAAGGCATGGACTCTGCTCAGGAGTGCTTCATTCACTGTGATCTTCCCAGACTCTCTGAGCTATTACTACCTTCTTCCACACAGCACCAAATCCATGCCTCTTTTACCTACTCTCACCTCTTGCCCTCTTTGTTTCTCACCCCTTCTGTCCTATAGCTTTCATAGTCATTCTGACCAGACCATCCAGGAGCTAGGAGGGTGGGATCTCTGGGATCGTACTTGATAAATTACATATGGGATGATGACGCTATTTTGCTAAAACAAGGCTTCTCTGTCTCCAGTGAAAATAAGCCAGAATTCTTTTGCTGGGTTAAAAACATTTCTGCATTCTATAGAGAAAGGAGAGGTCCCTCTGATTATACAGACTAAGGTGGACCTGTGTGTGTGGTGTGTATACATGTACATACACATACATGGGTGTGTGCATGTGAAGAAGAGTGATCACATTGGTCTTCATATGAAGTTCTTAACTCTTCTGCCTTTTCCCCAAAGTATGCCCTTCTGCTTATATAACAGCTGCTGGTTCTGGAAGGGTTTGGACCTCTTTAAACTCAAAGGAAAGCAACATGAAGGTTCCCTCATGTGGCACAGTGGTGGTGGAGCAGAGGACAGAGAGGAGGGGTTAGATGTTGCATCCCACGGCAGGTCATGGCTGGGGACTGGGAGGCAAACCTTGCAAGCCACCCTGTAGGGGCAGTTCTCTCCCAGGCCCAGAGGAGGCGAGATGACCCGCACTAATTTGTACATATCCTTATACGGGATCCTGCCGCTGTAAAGGAAGCACAGGTGGGTTAATAGGACACTCAGAGAAGGGTGGGAAATAAATGACAGCTTAGCCATGAAGAGGATGGCTGAAAGAGGTCAGAGCAGCTTCCTTCCTTGGGCCTGGCAAAGCCAGACCAGGAGAGACTGAAAACAGTAAGCACCAGAGAACCATTACCTTGCCAAACTGTACTGCTGCAATTTTCTAAGGAAATCAGTGCCCATTCAATGCCAAAGGGAACTGCCTAATGACCAAGAGCACCCCATGATACCTATCTGGCCCATACCTGGCCAGATGCAGACACAGCCCTGGCTCTAGCTAGGCTTCTAGGAACAAAGCCTGCTAATTCACAAATGACTCAGACTGCTGTCCAGAGCAGATGCCAGGCTGCCTTGAAGTGGACTGCGAACTGTTTGCTTTTCACAGACACTGATTACAGTCAGTTACTCAGACCCGCTTGTCAGGGGCAGTGGAAAGTCAGCGGCTTTCTGCAGTCTGGAAGAGACAAATTTCCCATTAGGCTAATTAGCAAGGAGCACAGCTGGCATGAGGGAAATCACAAAGGGCTTTGCTTCTCTTTGTGACAGATTTTTCTGCGTTCAGCTTGGGCAAGTCTTCTCTACTCGGTAGGAGCCTGCTGAGGTCTGTGTTCAGAGAGCAGCCAGGGAGGAAGCCATGAACACTCTCCCCCGCAAGCCCTCTTCCTGCCACTCAGCCAACAACAGCTTGGCTGGAGTCAGCCAGAATTCTAGCTATCTTACCAACCTTTTTCCCAGGAGCCCACTAGAGAGTACTAGCTTCCTATGGAAGGGATAGAATTAATGATTGATTAATTTTCAGTGGCTACAGCATCTTCTCTGTCAGGGTCCAGAAAAAGAAGCAACGCCCAGGAATTTGCAGGTCTGTATACATCCTGGTACAGACCAGGGTTTCCGCTGGAAATTATAAACACAGCCATCTCCACCTCTGTGCATTCAGTCCTTGCTGGCAGCCATATGGAGACTACCGCTTCAGCCCAGCTTTACTCTTCCTAGGCTTTTTGAAATTTGAGGGTTGATTCCTCCTCTTCTTCTGGATAGCAGCTCATCAGTACCGCCAAGTCTCCCAACTCTTGAGGTAATTTAGCCAGTTGTCCTTTCATTTTGCCTTAGTGAGATTGGGAAGTAGGTGGGTTGGAAGTGGCTATAGACTGACATTTTTTGCAACTGGTATCAGTCCTCCTTTTGAAGACATTGGCTCACGTTACTTTTGTTAGTCTTCCTCACCCACCTTATAAAGAAAGCCAACCAAACTCTAACTAGAATGAGTGACACTGTGAATTTCAAAGCACAGAGAAGAAATTCTTTGTCTTTCTGCTCTTTCCCAGTCCACATGTCTGAGTCTCATGTTTCATCCTCATGGAATCATTTCTTCCCAGCAACTGGAAAGAGTAGGGAGAAGCATGCTTTATACACATGGCATTTGGATCCCAAGATAAGTGAAACCACAAGAGGCTGGGGTTTCTGGAAGCCAAGGATACCTGAGTGAGCCCAGATGAACAATGGACTTTTTTGCTCACAGTTGGTTTCTCCTCTTGGGTGAGTGAAGAGGTCCCTTCTTAGGCTCCCAATCCCATAGATATCCATGCTTACAGAGGCCGATTTTCTAGACATTCCAAGTAGCATTCCCGTGTGGTTATTGTTGATTATAATAACAGTTATACACATGATTTAATATCATCCTCACAACCACTTTGCAAGTTATGTAGGTATCACGATCGCCATTTTACAGATAAAGAAGCCCAGAGTGGTTATGTGACTTGTCCAAGGCCATGGAGCTGAAGACACGCAGGCCTGGCTGCCTTCTCCTCTAACACACTGCCCATTGCTTTCTAAGATCTATTTACTAGAAAGTAAGACCAGAAAGAAAAAGCTGTTGCTCAGCCATTGTAATAGGAATGGATTTAGATAACTCTGTACGCTAAGTCATTAATAATTAATGAAGGAAAGAATTCTGATTCACCCTTCCAGTCGCTAAAACAGTGACCCAAGTTCAGCAGCCTCACCAGAGGATAGATTTTGGGAAAAGTCTCTGATCATGAAGGGGTTCCAGGTGGAAGCAACTTGGTCCATGCCTGTGAAGGATAACATTTCTTGTAGTAGTTTTCAGAGGGGGACCAGAATGGATAGACGATTGGTGAGTTAAGACCCAAAAGCTAAAATGACCTGAAACAGGACAGTTCCTTTGGAGTGAGCACTCACAGAACTCTCACCTTGTCCTCAGCCATGAAGGCCAAAAAAGAAAAAAGGGAGTATTTTCTGCCTTTATACTCTAAAGCAGGGATTAGCAAATGTTTTTGGCAGTAAATTTTTTGACAGTAAACTATAGGTTGATGCAAAAATGGCTTGCAATTACTTTTGTTCCAACCTAATATTTCTATACTAAATACTTTCAAATTTGAGGACCATACCATCTCTGTCACAATCACTCATCTCTTCCTTGTAGTATGTAAGCAGCCAGAGACAATACATAAACGAATGGTTGAGCTGTCTTCCAATAAAACTTTATTTGCAAAAACAGACAATGGACTGAATTTTGCCCATGGGATGTAGTTTGCCAATCCCTGCTCTAGAGCCTAGAAGGCACGCTATCACTTCAGAACTACTCAACAGCAAGAGAGACAGTAAAGAGGTTATCTTCACCAATTCCTACCATTTAATTTAGTCCATCTAATAAAAATCCACTAATGTTTAAGGGAACAGTTGGAAGAACAACTTGTTTGGTTTTTTAAAAAGAATAATTTCAGAGTTATATCCAACTGTATCTGCTGAGAGGAATGAGAAAGAGAAAATGCTCATAGGCACTGATCATGGTGGCCAGATGTCCAGCTGGCCAAAACCTTTGTCAAACCCCCTGGTAACTCAAAGGAGTCCACTAAACCATTGGCAGAAAAAGATTATGGGAAACTTCTCTTGGGATTGAACCTAAATAATCTGAGGTGAGACCTGGGTGATAAGACCAGCCCAGAAAAGGGAAACCCTGTCACAGAAGGAAAGAGGGGAAAGGAGGATTCAGAAGTCTTTGGTGACTGGCTTGATACCAGAGCCTCTTCCATGGGCCACAATCAAGAGGAATCTCCTTTCCTTCTGCAACAGGCAGGCATTTGGGTGGCTCCAATTCCGACCTCTTCCCTGGGAACTCCAGAGACCTTTGCTCTGGGCCCTGCTGGGACGGCTGAGGGGCCTACGCACCATGCTGCTCGGTCATATTCTGCCCAGACGCGGACAAATTCGTCCAAGTGGTGAGGCCCCAGGATGGAGGAGTCCCGAGTCAGGTACTCAAAGTTGTCCATGATGACGGCCACGAACAGGTTGAGCATCTGAAGGGCAAAGGGAAGAACAGGGGTTAGGGGAAACCTAAAGTAGAGCTCAGGAAGCAGGAAAACAGGCTTCAGGGCAAAGAAAAGAATTCAAAAGTTTGTAGGGCTGAAGTTCCTAGCTCAAGCACCACTGATCTTACTGAATGCAACACGTTTTCATTATTTGTACCACACTTTCATTGTGTGAGCATTCTTACTTTACATTTCTATGCCACTTCATATTTGTAGAGTACCCCACAGTCACTTTTATTATCTGTTCCATTTATTTGTTACTGTGGCAGCAGAGGGAACACCAGCAGCCATAACATTCTTGAGGGCTAGAGGAAGTCAAGGCCAGATGCCAACCTTTCCTCCCTAGCCTCCCCCTTCATTCTTGCTCCATAAAAGCAGCCCAAAGAACAACTGGTAGGATGTTTTAGAGCTGATGGCATGGTCTACTGTTGTGATGACTTTAAGCTGTTCTTGGCTCCTTTTTTTTTTTTTTTTTTTTTTTTTGAGACGAAGTCCTTGGCTCCTGTCCGCCCAGGCTGGAGCTGCAGTGGCGGCGGATCGTGCAGCCACTGCAACCTCCGCCTCCCGGGGTTCAACAGCCATTCTCCTGCCTCCAGGACTCCGAGTAGCGCCTGGGGATACAGGCGCCTGCCACCGCTCGCCCAGCCTTAATTTTTTTGCTATTTTTAGTAGACGACGGGGTTGCACCATGTTAGCCAGGATGATCTCAATCTCCCTGACCTCGTGATCTGCCCGTCTGCGGCCCTCCCAAAGTGCTGGGATTACAGGCTTTGAGCCACCGCGCCCGGCCTGTTCTTGGCTCTTAAGCAGTTTGTATATCCCTAGTCTTCCACGTATTTGTTTAGCCAGCCTTTACTGTGCACCTACTATGTTCCAAACAGAGATTCAGGTGCCAGAGATGTGAGATAACAAAGTTCTTGTCCAGAGGTATATTCCCATGCCCAGCACAGGGCTTACAGCACAGCAGGGCTTCACTGGATGTGGTTACTTGAATGCTCTTCAAGACTTATTTGGTACTGAGTAGAGACTGTGATGTAATGGAAACATACAAATGTGACAAATTTTACGAGCCATGAAAGAAGCATATGCAGGTTCCGGTGGGGACAAAAAGGAGTGTGAAGGCAACTTCTCCTGGCTGATGAAAAAATGTATAAGAGAGTTGATGCTTGAGTACCGTTCACCAGATAGACATGGGCATGGAGGAGGGTGTTTTAGCAAAGGAGCCAGCACAGAGGTATGCAGGGACAGGGAATAGCCAGGGATCTGCAAGGAGGGCAGAGCAGCTGGATCCAAGTGCCGGATCACAGAAGCATCTCATACACTGAGCTAAAGAGTGTAGACCAGGATCAGTGAACTGGTCAGATGGCAAATATGTTAGGCTCTGTAGGCTGTGCGGTCTCTGCTGTAACTATTCAGTTTTTCTGTTGTAGCACCAGATAGATCATCTGTATACAAATGAACATGCCTGTGTTCTGGTAAAGCTTTGCTTATGGACACTGAAATTTGAATTCCATGTAATTCTATGTCATGAAACATCATTCATCTTTTGTTTTCTTTCCTCAACCATTTAAGAATGTAGAAGCCATTATTTCACTGGCCACACAAAAACAGGTGGTAAACCTGATTTGTCCCAAGGGCTGTAGTTTGCCAACCACTGATCTAGACTGTTCTGTAAGCAACAGGATCTACTAAAGGGGTTTAGAGAGGAGAGAGATAAAGGGACATTTGCATTCAGAAAGAACTCTTGGTAGCAGCATGTAGGGTGGGTGGGAAACCAAGGGAGGATGTTGCAGTACTCCTGAATCTACCAGGAGCAGGACGACAGCAAGGACCAGAGCAGAGAGTTAACAAAGGTGGAATCCACAGGACTTGATGGTCAACAGCAGTTTCCTTGTTTCCTGGCTGCCCTGCTCACCCATTCACTGTATTTCTGGCCCAGGTTCTTGGCTGTTCCCAGTTAGTGAGATTCAATGGGACACTCTCCGGTGACCCAGGCCTCAACTAGTCATTAAATCCCATTTCCCTGGGCACTGTGGTTGGTGATCCCATCAAAACCAATAAAATGGTATTGAATCTTCAGGGCAAAATAGTTCTTCCTGTTGCTCTTAAATGTGTGAAAATGTGAGGTCTAGAGCTGCCACTACAGCCATCTTGGGATGTTGATATTTGCACTCACAAGGATGGAGCAAGGTAGAGGCAAGATCTGTAAACAGAAAGAAACTGGACCTGGTGATATCATCTGAGCCCCATATCAAGCCTGCTCTGCTCCAGGACCCCTCATTTACAGGAGCCTGTAAAATCCCACTCAACTGAAGCTGGATTTAGCTGGGCTTTCTGTCTCTTGTGTGAAAGGGTCCTGCCTGATAGATAACAACTGGTAGCAGAACTGGAGTCTGTTGTGGACCCCCAGGTCAAGGAGGCCAGGTGCACAGAGGTGCCAGTTATGCACACAGGGTGTACAGGATAAGGAGACAGTGTGGAGAAAGGACATGGTTGGAGTCTCTCTACAATACACAGACTGCTGGTCACACCTAACAGCCAGACTCGACTCTTCTCTTCCTTTCTCCTGCTGCCTAGAGTAGAGTAGAGATGGATGGCTGGAGGTCTAGGTGTCTCCTCTTCCTTGAGGATGAGGGACATACCACAGAGGTGATGGAGCAGAAAGCAGGAGTAGGTCTGGGGCCCCAACACCCCTGTGGAGCCACCATAACCAGACTGCCTGCCTTCCTCCAGACTTCACTGATATGGAAGGGAAATCAGCATCCCTCCTGGTTAAGCTGCTGTTATCTGGAGATTTCCGTCTCATGCAGGTGAACCTAATCCCAACACAGGCCTGTCTTTCTGCCTCTAAGGTTGGAGCCACAGTGAATTTGTTCAACCGCTGCCTGGGTTATAAAGGGGTTTCCATGTATCCAGACATTTCTTTTGTACTCTTTTCAGGGTACCTAGTATTAATGTCAACAAAAACTATTAGCATTGTTACCGCTTTTCATTTGTACAGTCTTTATGAGTGTAACGTGTACAGTCACACCTATTACTTGTTTTTACACTTGCTCCAACTCTTTTTGAGGCAGGTTTAATTACCATCACCCCTCAAGGACAGAATTGCTTTGGATTCACATTTGTATTCTTAGCTTCCAGCATAAGGCCTGGGGCACATCGTGGGGGTAAATCTCTGTAGAGTGGCTGGTTTGAGTTGAGAAGCTGTGTGACTTGTCCAAGGTCACAAAGGCAGTCTCATATAGATCTGAAAGCAGATCATCTCATACCGAATATAGCCTCATTAAAAATAACAGTAATGTGAATTATGCAGCTCCCTCTGTCTCAAAATTCCAAAAGTACCTTTATGGTCTCTAATTAATTTCCAGTTTTATCTTTGGTTTCTTTCAAATATTTATTATGAAACACTTAAACCATGTAAGATAAAAGAAGTCCACATGTGCTTCTATCCGCTCCATTTCACCCTAGCAGTGAGCACCGATTCCTGGAAGCTGAGAGCCAGTTTCACCCCTTGACTACTGGTGACTGAGGGATGGGCCTTGCTGAGACTGAACCTCACAGTGGCCACTCAATAAAAATATACTGAAAATGTGATAAATGGAAAACTCCCATCAATAGCATTCTTCTAAATTTCAGGGGTTTTTTTTCTTTATACATTATACTTCTATATTTGTAAATAAGATACTGTTGTGTATTCTTTTCTTTTTATTGAAAAACCTTTCACATACATAAGAAGGAAGTATATTAAAACACATGGATCAGTTCATTGTGTATAAAACACTATTATTAAGTCTTTTTTTCTCCCATTTTATAGATGCTATAAAAGGGCTATTAAAGGGCCAAGGCTAGCAGAGGAACAAAGCCAAGACTACTGCGTGGGCTGCCCACATCTCCCGTTAGCTCACTCCCTGCCACACTGACCTACAGGCAACACTTAATGGTCTTTCTGTAGCCTACCCCCCTCACTGGAGAGCTGGACATGTGGGAAATTTCAGTCCCCTTGGGATCACTTGCAAGGTAGCAATGCCTGGACATAAGACAATTCACTTTTTGATGCATGGTCATGAAATTGACCACTTTTCAGTGGTGTCACTGTTTTAGTTTTAGGTTTTTGTACAGCCAGTGGCATTAGCAGTGAAGTTGAGCTGAGGAATTTCAGAGTGACCAGAAACACTAAACTGACCCTTTTATTATTCTATTTATCACTGCTTGTCTGATATGCAGGGTAGAAGTTTCTGGAAGTGGGTGCGCTGAGTCATGCTTTCTCCAAAAGAGACTTAAGAGGCACCTAGGGTTTCTCACCACTTTATAGGTGGGTGTGCTCCACATATACTACTCAATATTTACTAACACCCAAAGCAATCAAGCAATCATATTCTTTATCATCTGTCAGCTGGTCAACTATCAAATGTAATAACATTACAAGTCAAGAGAGAACCACATTTATTCCATTATCATCATTCTACTCTTATCAATGCTATAACCTTGCATTTTCAGGTACCTTTTCTCAAGCAGTTCAAACATCTCCCAAAGAGAAGATATCCATAGACCTATTTATAAGATAAAATACCTGAGATATGACAAAGGATTTACTCTGAGTGTTCATAGATTCGATATGAAGCTCAGTACACTGAAATATGCTCACCTTCCCTTTTCACAAAAATATTTCCCTAGAAGCAACAAAGACTTTTCTTAATCATTGAAAGTCACCCATCCAGGAGTCTGATAGGCACGCTAATCTCCAAGAGTTCTCTAGAGGATGATCTAGTTCTTAACCTGGGCCTGGGTGTGAGTGTGTGCATGGTGGGGGTGTGGAGAGAGGGGGATAGCAGGGGAGGGAGGTACAAACATACACTGAAGTAAACATCTCCTGTCTGTGTATCAGAGGGTTGGGGGTAGGATGGGATGGGCCACATCGCAAGGCAAGAGCACAATGTTGCTCACCAAGAAGGAGCAGAAGAAGATGAAGGAGACAAAGTACACGTAGGCCAGATCGGTGCCGCAGCGCTCGTTCTCGTTCTGCCCTGAGGGTGCGGTGGTGTCAGGCTCACAGCCCTTCTCCCCGAGGCATGACAGCATAATCTCCTGCCAGGCCTCACCTGTGGCACTCCTGAGCCCAAGAGACATTTTGGTTAGCAGGAGCAGGTCTGCAGATCCTATTACATCCTTGTTCCTCTTTCCCAATTCCCCCATCCTTGCTCTTGCCTGGGCCCAACAGGCTCCCTTTTTACCCAGTTCTCCCCTTCTAGTGCTTTCCATGCAGAGATAAAGAGTCCCATTGAGGTCTGTTTGGGGTTCTGCTACCACATCCACTGCCTTTCCATCTTTTGTGGGGTCTCTGCTACTAGTTGTGGGATTCTCTAAGACCCCCACATAAACCTGGCTATCCAAGGTTTTGGCCCTTAAGTGGAATTTGGTCTGCAAACACTGTCCTGACATTCCCCCCTCCCAAACCCTTGCAGGCCATGTTGAAGTTAAAATTTGCAAATTAACTGCTGAGCCAAAGACATTGATGAAATTTTCTCCCACCCAAGTATTTAGCAGACCCAACTCTGCTTAGCTTCCAAGATCAGACAAGATCAGGCACATTCATGGTGGTATGGCTGTAGACAAGATGAAACTTTCTAATGTTATGGGGCAGTTTGGCAAAGACATTGCCCAGTCCCCCTTCTACTGACAGGAGCAAAGGAAGTGGAATAAAGATACAATGGGAAATGGGACGAAGAGGCAGACTGACTCTCTCTCCCCGCATCAGGAGAACTCCAGCTACGATAGTTATGCATCCAGGTACCTGAAGAGTAGCATTAGGGACCCAAAGAAACTCCGGAAGTTGTTGTGCCGGTTGATGTGACTCTCCTCATCTAATTTTATGTTTCCAAATACCTTGAGGAGAGAAACAACAGAAAAACAATGAGCATTACCAAGCTGTGTGATGTGTCCAGCACATGCGGATTGGCAAAGCCACGTACATGGCTCTTCCTGATGACCTGCCCCTGAAGCAGACAACTCAGACCCAGAGAGCTGCTGGACACTGTGCTCTTGGGCTGATATGCAAGAATAATTATCCTCCACTGCTCTAGTGCAGCAAAGGGGACCCGTGCAGCAAGGTCCGAGCATAACGTAGAATGCAGCCTCTTTCAAAGTCATTCTGCCTGTACATAGTTCCTCCCACACTTAATCTGGTCTTTTATTTCCATGGTACCTGTCACCATGGTACTCAAGCAGTCTGTCAAAGACATTATCTCACAGCAGGAGTGCATGGAAGGAGTTACCCCTCTCTTCCTGTCTCAGGTAGTCATGATGGGAGCATTCAAATTTGCAAGAAGACATCATTTATGGCTTGGGGAGATGCTACCCTGGAATTTACAAGCAGATCAGGTCAGAGAGTGGCATCTCTATCTTCCTTAGACATGTTTCTATCCATTGAGTCACATCTTAGAAGGTCTGTTTGTCATTAATGTAGAATCCATGAGAATGAACACACATATATCCATGTGCATGTATCTACGTATGTCCACATGTATCATCCAAAAGACCCAAATCCCATCCAAAAGGAAACATTTGTGCAGGATCTAAAATGAAGTCCAGGCCAATAGGATGGACAAAGTCGGGCCAACTGGACACTTTGAAAAGGAAAACAAAAAATGGCTTTGGGCAGATTCTGAGTGACAGAGTGAGATTTGCTGATCTGCTGCTGGCTACTGAGCTTAGAATGTGATCACTGTGAACACTCAGATCTTTATCCACAGAGACTAATGATGAACTCCCAGACACAGGGCTGCCTGGAGCCAAGGTCAACCCCTCCACTCTTCAGATGAAAAGGAGGCTTTCACACATGTACTCTTCTTCCCCAATCACATTTCGGGTATCAGAACCTATTCTCACAAGTCAATGTTGGGACAATTGAGGACTTACGGGGTTACTTTTCCAGTCATCTGAGACAATTTTCAGCCTGCACTGAACATGCTTCAGTTTATCCAATGTATACTAAATGGAACACATTTTCCCCCTCACAGTTTTTAGAATGTGCAATTGAGGAACAATCTCTGCCCCAGCTATTTTGCTCAAGTAACTCCCACTGACACCTGCTCTGGGAATTTGTTCTCAACGCTGTTTTTCAAAACCCAAATACTACTTGTCTCTCAGGGAGAATGGAGGTGGCAAGTGAGGCAGCAGCAGAGAAGAATGGAAAGAGGAGAAGAAGCTAGAGGGCCCCAAAGAGACAAATAGTAGCATTTAAAAAATCCCACCCAAGCAATCAAATCTAATTAACTCTGGATACCCCAGGAGGGCACTGACATTTATCCTTGCCCTGTTCACATTTCCTGCCCTCTTCTTTCTTTTCACCCTCTTGGTTCGGAATTCACGATTTATCCTTGATTCATCAGACATACAACTTACAGTGTCTTTTTTCCCCTATGACACTCCTGGAAGTATCATGAGTTGAATTCATTATGATTTTCTCAAACACCTCTATCCAATCACAAACTAACTGGAGAGCACACTGTGATTTTGCACAAAGTATGTGAGTAATAGTCCAGGAAACCAAAGCTATTTTGAATCTAAGATAATTTAAGTCAAGCTGGGCATGGTGGCTCACACCTGTAATCCCAGCACTTTGAGGGGCTGAGGTGAGAGGACTGCTTGAGCCCAGGAGTTCATGACAAGCCTGGGCAACACAGTGAGACCTCATCTTTACAAAAACACACACACAAAACAAACAAAACAAAATTTAAGTCAAAAACGTATATTTATTGTGAAGGTGGTCTTAAATTATTTGTACTTTTTTTTTTTCACTTTTCACTTAGTCCTTGTCACTAACCTAAACCTCCATCAATAGGGTATGGAAGAGAAAGAAGGGATGCTGAGGCCCCATATAAAAATCTCACAAGAGTATAGATTTAAATCGATTTCACTTGGGATTACAGAACTTTAGAACTAGAAGATACTTGTGAAGGTCTTTAACCCACGCCTCCACTGTACTGGTGAGGGAGTTAAGGTAAAGAGAGATACTGTGACTTTACCAAGTTCACACAGTTGGTTCGAGAAGGAGCTAAGGCTGACAATCCCACTTCCTAACACCATGTAGCCACAGGGCTCTTTCTCACTCCCAGCAACTTACTCCTCCTTTCTAACTTCTGATTCTTCTGCAAAGGTCCCTTTTTCCAAGGTGCTTTTGAAAGTTTGGAATAATAATGGTTTTTCTCAGACATACCTTGTTTCTATTAATACGTTTCCAAAAGCTTGTCCCTGCCCTTGTGTTTATTTGTATAGATCCCTCAGTTTTTTTGTGACTATATTAGAAACAGTCTCTCTAGCAACAAGCTCAGGTATCTGCTTTGTGCTTGGTGCTGTATTTCTGTCACAGACCAGGATGGGGATGGCCAGCTCAAAGCAAGTCATAGCAGAAATGTCATTCATGTCTCTGTGGAATGGACATAGTGCTCTTATCTTTTGGAAAGAAATCTGAGGGGAATAAGATGTTAGACTGCACAGTTATTCTGAAGACTACAGTTTCATAACTGAACAACTTCTACCTCCAACTAGAGGGTAAAAATAAATACTAGTGATCTTACAACTCACCTCTTTCACTTACTGTCTGGGAACTTGAGCATGTTATAAGTTACTTAACTACACTAAACATTAGTGGAGACAATGAAACCCACCTATAAATGTTTTCACGTTACTCAAAAACATTAGTCATATGTCTTGCCTGGGGATGCTTGCTCTGTCTTTCTTTCACTCCCTCCCTTTCTCCCCCCTCACTTTCTTTCTCTCCATGTACATTTAGTACAGTGTCTTGTACACCAAGGAATTTAAATAATGGTAAATAGCATTATCGCCATTATCAGAATCAACAGTATTCATACCAGATCAGTACTGGAGATGGTATTATTCTAGTTTATATTGTTTGAAGATGAAAAGGGGTAAGAACTATTTTGAGCATAGGCAAAAAGAACTTAATGATAACCAGACAAGAAGGATTATAAATGTTTGAGGTGATGGATAATGCAGTTACTCTGATTTGATCATTACACATTATATACAAGCATTAAAATATCACATGTACCCTAAAAATATCTACAATTATATATAAAAAAATAAATTGTGGAAAAATAATTTAAATCAAGCTTTCATTTGGCTCTTCGAGAATATTTTAATTCCAGAATCAAATATACTGGAGTTAGACAGGACTTCATGGGCGTTACCAAGCCAATCTGAAACTTCAGCAGAAATTCTATTTCCAACACTGCCAACATGATCATTAAATTCCTACTGAAATATCCTCAGTGAAGGAGAACTCACGACTTCTCAACCAAGTCTCACACATTTTGGCACTTGACATTCTATTGTATTTTTAGAGAACAAATTTCTCCAGTAATAGAGTTAAAGAATGAAACCAAGAAGTACAGGCAAGAGAGAAGAGTGAAAGGAAGAGACATTTCAGAAAGGCTCTGGAAAAGGCTGCAGATGCAGCAAGGCTGGGACACTCCAGCAGCAGCTCCAGGTGGCAACACAGTTGGGAAGGCAGCCGGCAGGCCCAAGGCAGCCAGACTGCCTGACTGCAGGAGGCTGTCACATAGCCGAAGTTCTTTGCTGGGATCTAGTCACAGTATCTCCAAGTCAGAAAGTTAGTCCTCTGGAGACAAGCAGAAAGCCTGTGTCTCCAACCAGATAGGTTCATGGATGTGCTGCTGGTTATTTACAGTAGGAGTTCACCCACCATGAACAACCATCATCTTTGAAAGGTCCTTTGGCTTCTTCTGCTTAGCAGGCCCCTGGCTACCTGCATAAACACCTGGGGTGGGAAAACAAGGGAACTGTCCACCAAGTTGCATGGCCTTATTAGCTGGCATGTGGCCCTTGAGTCTCCCTAGGAATGAGCGGGCTGCCAGGAACTCCATGAGTTGTTTACAGTGATGTGCCTTAGGGAGCCAGTCAAGACTGTGTAAGTGTAAGACTCTATAAGACAGCCATGACTATATGTGGTGATTTGGTGTCACCATATACAGGAAGAACTAACATCTGACCTTCTTTTAGGCCAAGTCAAAATACCAGATATCCTGAGAAATAGATTGACATGAGCTCCCACTTCTTAGTCTCCTGGGGGATCTTTCTGGCTAAGAACAAAGGTGTCATCTTTGCTTTAATTCCATTGCTGTCACCACAGAAGCCTAGCTGCTTATGAATTAGCACCATGATCTGACAACCTGAGCTGAAGCCCTTGTACCAGACTACCCTGAATTCTTAGGCAAGCTAAATGGGGAGCCACTGCACATGTGAAATTCCCAAGGTCACACTGTGACAAGACCTCACGGGAGCACCCTTAGGCAAGAAGGGGTTCAAAGCATCTTCAGGTCTTGCATGCTTAAGTTGCTAAGCCAGAGATTATCTGGGTAACAGCTGTCCCCCACTGGGCCCTTGTTTTACCAGCTCACCTGCATCCCAATGATGGCATAAATGAAGAAAAGCATGGCAATTAAAAGGCAGACGTAAGGGAGGGCCTGGAAGGAAAGCAGAGATAAGACATTAATCAAAGGCAGCACCCAGACTCAACAACCTGCAGTCACTGGCAGTACAGGATCTTGCCTGGAGGCTAATGCAAACAGAGACTGGGCTCTCTATTCCCTGAGGTTGTTCTGTTTTGAGGTGCAATACTTTCTCAGGCATCCTTGTCCTCTGACAGATAGGTAAACAGTTGGCCAAAGGGAGGCTTAAAATTTACTTCTATCAGGAAGATTTACTCACCCATAGGTATAGCCCATATCTAGAAGGAAAGCTGGGAAAACTTCTTGGACTTGGGGTTCATCCTACTTGCTATGCAGAAAATTAATAACCTAGCAATCGTGATGTAAATTAAATACGAAGCACCTAGCTTTGGCTTCCAAATCCCTGTATTACCCTCTCCCACTCCCATACCCAAAGTGGTGCCCATAGTGAAGACTCTGGAATCAAAGTGAAATGACTGGGGTCTCACTTGTTTTTAAGTTCCCAGAAGGCTCTTTCATTTTCTGATGAAATGTCATTTCCCAGTGTTTAAGCCTCCTGACGTTTTATTATGTTTCATGCAAAAGCCTGGTAAGTTAGCCACCAAAAAACTCTTCCATGAAGCCATGTAGCACAAAATTCCATACTGTGCATGCTTACTGCCACTTTGGGATAATATTCCAGTTTTAGAGGTGAGGGTCAGTCAAGGCAAGGAGATGTGAGGCAGGGAACTGGCCTTGGTGCTGGAGGAGGATGCAGACATAGGACAGTTTGGATTTGGGGCCAGAGTGGGACATTGTAATTTTGTGTTGATCTCAGTGCTGTCAGAGAAGTCCTTCTTCTTTACCATCCACTAAGCTCCCTGCCAGACAGTGCTATGAGGAGTCTCCACCCTGTTTTGATTGTGCACACCATGAATCCCAGGAGATCAATTGAGGCTTTCAGACTACATGAACAGGGCCGAGCTTTTCAACAGCACTAACAAAATGAAGAGCCCTATGAGACTATTTACAACTTGAATAGAGGCTAAAATTAAAATGCGACTGAAAGCGGGTGGGAGAATTCCCTCTCCGAGGAAGTGTTGATTCCTAGGCTCTGTGATGGGGGTTGGCTGCACTTTGATGGGCAATGTGGACCTCCTCTACAGAAAGCCAGAAGGAAGGAGACAGGGTTTCTTGTGCCTGTAGTGCTGCTGCCTTTCATCTTCACCTTCTACCCTTATTCTATGGCCTCCACTCTAGTCCCTAGTTTATCTCTCCCTACTCCCAACTTAGGGGGAAAAGCAAAGATTCATTCTGTTTTCCTTTCTTGTCATGTTTATACATTCTAACACAAAATAAGGAAAAAGAGGGAAGAACTCTAGAGTAGGGGTCAGATGGAGAAAACTGGATGCTGTTTAGGGGAAGGTGGGGGAGGTATAGGCAATGTCGATGCTGTTTATATCGTGTGGCTCTCTGCTTTCTATTTGCAGAGGCAGCCTTTGCTAATCTGACTTTTAAAAATCAAACTTCTATACTGTGTCCCAGAACTGTTCTGAAAAGGAAACATCTATCTATAACACAGTGTCACCTGGAGGCAAATTCACCTGTCTTCTCTGTTCTCTGTAGTATTTGCTGGAATAAGTCAACCATTTGGCCATCAAGAAAATTCTGACAATATTATCTTTGCCCTCAATAGTATATGGTTTCTCAGAGACTTGGTAATTGTGAAAATATGACAGGATGACACATATTTTTTAAGAGACTAACAACTGAAGTTTATTGGGCAATACTCTAAAAAAAAAGTTTTTAAAAGCATCTTGTGTTTCCAATTCTAAATCCAAAATCACCTGAGACTCAGAAAATTCTTGCTAAGGTTTTAGATTTCTTTCCATATCTAGCTTTAGAAAAATAGTTTTCATTGAGGTGAGGCCTCCGTGGGAGTCATTATGCCAAACAATTGTTCTGGATATGATAAAAATGTCAAGGTCGCTCCTAGGAGCCAGAGCATCCTTCAAATTGATCTCACATCTCAAACTCCAGGTCCTCGGTGAGGAAGTAAATCAGTAATGATGGATGTGGGGAAAAATCCTTTTTCAAGTGATGAGAAACCATGAGTTCACTGGCTTGCCTTCTTTAGCTTAATTTTTTTTCTTTTTTTGAGACGGAGTCTCGCTCTGTCGCCCAGGCTGGAGTGCAGTGGCCGGATCTCAGCTCACTGCAAGCTCTGCCTCCCAGGTTTACGCCATTCTCCTGCCTCAGCCTCCCAAGTAGCTGGGACTATAGGCACCTGCCACCTCGCCCAGCTAGTTTTTTGTATTTTTTTTTAGTAGAGACGGGGTTTCACCATGTTAGCCAGGATGGTCTCATCTCCTGACCTCGTGATCCGCCCGTCTCGGCCTCCCAATCTTTAGCTTAATTTTTAATTAAACTGTATAAATAATTAAAATAAAGTCAATTTGGTGAATTCATAATTTCTCATCTTTGAATCATGTAATTCCATCCAGTTTATTTTTAAACACATTCACTGGAAAACTTGTTTTAGTAAGAACAGGCATTTGAACAACATTTAGGCCCCTGCCTCCCAAAGCTTAAAAACAACTAATTTATGGTACTTGCTAGAGCCCAAAGATATTTAAGTATGTTTAGGAAACTTTTACTGAAAGTTTGGGTCTCAGCTGTCAATTTTTTACTTTTATTTATTATATATACACGGCTGTACAGCTCCACTAGACTGTTCAAAGGAAACACAGCATATTAACCGGCCCAGATGTCCCTATTTATTTGTAGGACGCAGAGGTGACCATTAGTATACCCTGTGTTCAGTGGCTCAGGAAATAAACGCTGATGAAGACAAAGGTGGGGCTAAATATGAATCATCTCTCTATGAAACACAACTCAGTGAGTCCTTTGAAAACTTTCATGTGAAATAAAACACCCAAAGTCCCTGAAAATGCAGAGGACATCTGACTACAGACCACTGGCTCTTTACATGGATGGGGTTACTCAGGACTGTCTGGAATCTCTAGGGACAAAGCACATCTTATACAACGTGTCTCCTGCCTCAGCAGACAGAGAGGATGCCTGAGTCACAAAGTCAAGGTGTTTTTCTAAAATGAGATTCTATCCAGTAGACATAAGCTGATTCCAGTCAAGCCAAGCTGTGCTGTAACTAAGAATTGCAGTATTTACTGAATGCGTCTAACAAACACCCGTTCTACTAGCTTCAGCTTCCCAGAGGTGAAGGGACTCGGGTAATGACGCCAGTGTTGCCTGGCTGTGCTGTCTGATATGATAACCCTCAGAGAGGATTTGCTGGTACCTCTTACCTTAAAAGACTGCACAAAGGTCCACAGCAAAATGCGTATGGTATAGCCCTGACGCAGAAGCTTTATGAGGCGGGCAGCTCGGAAGAGCTTCAGAAAGCTCATATTGAAGCCACTGGTGTTCACCAGCTGGTGGACCAAAAGGAAACATATAATTAGGAACATTACGGTCATTTAGAAAAATCTAAGCACTAGTATTTGTGTATTTATCCCTCATTCCGATAAATGGGACACACTCTCTGTCTTTGTTAACCCCAATTCCAGCTGATGGGCTGGCCAGTGAGGCCCATCTCCTAAGTCTTCCCATGCCTGCTCTCTATCCCCAGGTAGAAGGGTAAAGGATGTACCTGAGAAGGGTACCCTGCTCACAAAACCAGCCTTCCTAGTCTTCTACTGAGCGGTCTGAAGTCTGCACTTAGATGACAAAAAGAGCAGATCTAGGAACCCCTCTAGCACACGTTGGCCCTCTAATATTCAAAGAGAGTTACCATGAGCTCTCCGAGTCATCTTTAGAAAGAACAAGTTTATGGAAAAAATACGTCTTTAGAAAGAGCAAGTTTATGGAACAAGTCTATGAACTTTGAGGGCAAAGACACTGTGCCTCCTTTGAGAATCTAGTGGAATGCTATGCATACTAGCTCTCTTCTGACACCGTCTATTCCACCTACCCCATTAGAGGTCTGCTGCCTGAGTCATGCAGATCAACAAAGCCTTCCCGGAGATCCAGTGCCACTCCCAAGTTTTCATTCCCTGGCTAATGCCGAGCAGTGAGGGAGTAAATTCCCAACACTTAGAGGGGTACACATTTGCTCTGGTGGGTTAAAAATGGACTGAATGTACAGAGGAGTCTTAAAAATGCTACTCCAGGACCAAGCTTACAGACATGGATCTTATAGGCCATTCACCTTGCTGTCTGTCAGGATAATTTCTGTTATACTGCCAATCACGGTGATGAAGTCAAAGATATTCCAGGTGTCTCGGAAATAGTTCTGCCAAATGAATTCAGTCATAGGAACATCAGAAAAAGGAAAGAAAAAAAGAGGAGAAAAGACATCTTTCATTATATAACTTTGTTTGTCACTTGGAAATAAAACTTGTCAATTCATGCATAAGTTCACTCTTACTTTGGCTTCAGTTTCCCATTTCTAACCAGAGATACCATTTCTCCTTTACTAACTGGGAATTTCTCATTTGGAAAGCAGTTCCATCACCATTTGAAGACTTTATTTTTTGAAACTGTCACCAAAAGCTTATATGTAAAAAAGGTTTTCCAATTTTATTTTAACAAATATTTATATTTTAAAACCTCTATGGAGGCATGATTGACAAATAAAAAGTTATCCATATTTAAGGTATATATCTTGATTGGTTTGGGGAAACGTCTGTACCTGTGAAACCATCGCCATGGTCATACAGCTATAGCTTTTAAATTATCTCTATTGCATCAAGTGCCCTAGAAAATACAGTCTGACTTTCAACTATCAACAAAAGTCACACAAGTTGTAAGTGATTAAAGGTTACAGATGTGCCAAAAATCTCCTTCTAACTCCATTGAGCCTTTTCAAACCAACTACTGTTTGGTAATAGGATGAATAGACTTCATGTTTCCCCTTTTTCTCTGCTGTTATACCTTTTGAGGAGATGTAACTAAGTACAAGGAAGCAGTAATAAAATGAGTGGGCTGAAGGAGATATAAAAGGCCTGGAAAATCCACCAACCAGATAACACTCCATTTAACAGGAGGGGGTGGACTATGCATCCATCTCCTAGGCTCAGATGAACACAGACCTTAGACCATGTTCCTTTAAAACAAACAAACAAAAAGGATACTTGAATCTCAAAAACAATTCACTTGCTTGCCCCTGGGACATTTAAGGGCAGTCTGTAACACAGAAAACAGAGATTAAAATCAACAGAATGCAGAAATTCAGAGGAGACAGAGAAAGTACAAGGAGAAGAAAATTTCAAACACCTGTAATTGATATCCTCAGCAAGATCACAGGACAATGGATTATTTTATCCTATCTTTGGCATAAAAAACAAGAGACTCTCAGAGCACTGCAGAAGTATACTCCATCCCAGCCTCACAACTAGCATCACTGAATTCCTACGACATGAGCCAGACACTAGGCCAGGCCTTTGGTATTCTTTCAACTCATTTATTCCTCTCATGGATCCTAGAGGCAGGGAGTGACAAATACCCCATGTTCATAGAATCCTGAATGGAAAAGTTGGCAAGAGTGGGGAAAAATACCCAATAAAGAGAGAAAAGGAGTGTGGAGAGAGAGAGAAGTTATATTTAATGAACATCCACTCAGAAGGTTATGAACATCACTTAATTGGATACATACAACAAAGTAGCTAAGGCCATAAGGTAGCTACTATTATCCTCATTTTATGTACCAGAAAATGAGGCTGAGAGAGGCCTTATTCCAAAGCCACATGTACTTACGGGGCATGTGGAGAGACTGAAGCACACAGTTTCATAAATTCACTTTCCATTAGAATATTTAGTCTATCAGTGGTGGAGCTAAATTAAGTCGCTGAATTCCTCAATTCTCAGGGCTCTCCTATTGTCCAACCTGGGGTGAACTTCCTAATTCTTGGTTTTAATTCTTTCTAAATATTGGTGCATGGATCTAAGTCTCAGAGGACCAGAAGCTCTGGATTCCAGTTAACAATGCTTTACAATACAGAATAGCATGCTGTAGTATAGACTAGCACACTGTGGTGTATGGTATAGAATAGTACAGTGTAGTGTAGACTAGTAGATTATTGTGAACTTTGAAGTCAGATAGAACAGGGTCTGAATCCTAGCCCTACCTCTTACTAATTTTGGCCAAAGTATTCAACCTTTCTGAGCTCCAGCTGATCCATAAAAAGGAAAAAATAAGAATGCTTATCTAAGATATTGTTATGGAGAGAAAAGCAATATGTAAAGCATTTGGTACTTGATAACCAACCAATTTTGTTACATCTTACCCTCTTTTCTTTTCCTTTCCTTTTTTTTCCCATTTTGCCTTGCAATTCTATTGCCTGTCATTATGTAATCTTTAGGAAGCTATACAATTTTTCTGAACTTCAATTTCCTCATTTAAAATAACAACAACAATAATGGCAATTATGATAGTGACATCTGCCATGCCTATTTCAGAGTCACTGAGAAGATCTAATGAAATAGTATATATTACGATATTCTGAAGGCTTAGAGTGCCTTAACAATGTAAGGACTTATCAGAATTAGTGGTACCTTTTATAGAGTGAAAATCCCTCTAGACCTTGAACGAAAACATGGGAGTAGGGTGGGAAGGATGCAGGCTTCAAGGGCTGAATCTAGTTAGGGCTGTGAGTATATATTCAGCATTCGCCATAATTAGACAAGTAATGGGACTTAAGTCACAGACAATGTCAATACCACATACAAGTAATCAACATGCACAGAAAAACTTTCCCTGTTGTGGTGCTTGTGTCTCTCTCTCGGTCAACTCCCCCTGCTCAGGGCTAGACTGTATTATAAAGGCATCTTTGTTGGTAGTAGTTTCTTTTACTTTTTTAATTCCCCAAGTCTGAAAACACTCAAAAGGGAGCCAGGCAAACACAATGCAGCCAACTGCAATTGGTTCCCTTAAACTCTCCACCCAAAATGATCAAATTAATGGTTTTTCAAAGAACCTGCTGGGAGACCAAAAGCAGCCCCCGTAATCAACACTCACAATTACTGAACCCAGCCCAGAGTCTCTGTTAAAGCTGCTACCAGACAAACACTTATTCAGATAATGAGCAAAGTTCTCCTTCTTGCAGGGAAAGCCATATACCCATGTAATTTGAAATGGTAGCTCACACCCTAAGTAAGTGTGAAACAGCTGTCACGTGGGCTTGCATCCCACTGAACTCACTGTACACACTGAAGCAAGGTGGAGGGAGGGTGGCCAAGGGGATTATCTTGTTTATAGGACACTGAAGCAAAGGGCTAGGTTTTCTTAACACTCTTGAGAACAGATGCAAGAATTTGCCAAACAATTATAACTATTAATAGTAGTTGAGGAGAAGAAAAAAGAGGGCTCATAGCAGAAAAATTCATCATCCCCAAACCTCCTCAGATTTAATTCCAGAATCCTTCCCCTTGCACTACACACACACACACACACACACACACACACACACACACACACACGCACACCTCTTAAAGGCCATTAACCTTTATAGGCATAAGTAATAAACACCTATTTTATTTGGCAGAAACTATTCTTCATGTTACTAACGGCAGAAGGACTAATAGGTAAAATCTATTATTTGCTATGTTTGAGGCTAACAGAGATAGGTATTTTCCCATTTGTGTTATAAAACTCTTATACCTTTTACCAGTAAATAAGCACTTGAAGTTTATTAGTCCAATCTTTGGCTTGCTCCTTCATCTACACATAAATTGCAGTTCTAGTAAAACCCAATGATGGCCACCTCTGGACTGCTGACAGAATTTCACAGGACCAGGGCTGATAGCTCCATAAGCATGAACCTGGGATGTGGCTGCCTTTGCCCTTTCTCCCAACTTCCTCACACATCATCTTGTCTCTATGGCAGTTTACTGAGCAGTCAAAACGAGCCCACATCTAGGTGAGTGATTTCTGGAATAGCAGTAACCACCTCCCTTTCAACAAAGGCTGGGAAAGCACCTAACAGAAAGAGACAAGCCCAGTGCTGGGAAGCATTCAGCCACGTACCAAAAAGCCAAAAGCGATGACCTTCAGGACGCATTCCAGGGAAAACACCATGGTGAAGGCGATATTCAGGTACTTCAGGGCCAGCTCATAGGTACAGGGAGCAGAGTAATACTGCCAGGAAGAGAAAAGAAGAGAGAAAGAATCACAGCCTTAAGGTAAGAGGGGGAATACATGTCACCGAGGTTGGCCATCTCTCATTCCTGCCCTGTAGGAGACTCTGGTACACGGTATAGGAGGAGAGATGGACTTCGAGTGCTGGAGGGGAGAACCAGCACTCTACCCAACAAAACAAAAGAAAACACAGACCCACGCCCCACCAGACTTAATAGCAAAATGGCCAGTCTTCCTAGAGATGAGGGTAGGCAGAGAAGAAACGTTTTCTAGAGTTAGTTACTGGAGTTAGTCATTTAGTATTAAATAAGATGAGGCTCTCTGAAACGCCAAGGCTCCTTCAGACCCCATGATGATGGATCTCTGTCTCCTGATTTTTCCATCCTTGTCTGAAGCTGCCTCCCATTGCCATCTCAGGTCTTGGGAGCCCCTGGATGGCTACTATAGGCTGCACTGCATTTTGCTCAGTGGACCCCCAAAGCCCCAGAGGTTGGGTTGTTGAACAAAATACAGATCACAAAAGGATTCCATGATGGAAAAGTAGGTAAAGCAGTGACAGGCTGGGATGTTGGGGTGTCTTCCCACTTGCCCTGGGAGGGAACCATCGCTGGCGCTCAGCCGGCTCTTGTGCCTCTCTCCTCTCACCTTCATCATCAGCACGACGGTATTCAAGGCGATCATGGCCATAATGGTGTATTCGAAGGACGGAGACACCACAAAGTGCCACACGCGGTACTGGAAGGTGTGCCTGTTCTGCGGCATGTAGCGGGTGAGAGGTTTGGCGCTGATGGCGAAGTCGATGCACGCCCTCTGCAAGAAAGTCACGGTTATTCGCACAAGTTCAAATCCCATAGATCTAGCATGGCAGGCTCTGTTCCATGCTCAGAAGAGGAGGACGGTGAATGGGAAAAAGGGCAGGCCTGGGCAAGTAAAGATGGCAACTGGGGTCACCTAGACAAAACTACAGACAAGGCATCACCTTGAAGGAGGTGTGTCACGTGGAGTAGAGACTTCATGATTATTTAAAAAGTCCTTTACACAGCATGTGGCTGAGCTATTTAGGCAGGAAGCCTTCCTTGGTGCCCTTAGAAGTAAAGATCTACCTACCTATGTGTTTCTACAGCACTTTCTGTCACATCTCTTACAGTCCCTAACGTTTCTAGTTCAGTTCCATCGTTAAAAAAAAAAAAAAAAAAAAAGGAAAGAAATTTCAAAAAAAGCTTTTGAAACCTTACAGTGTGCCAGAACTATGCTTGTTGCTGGAAAAGCTGCGATAAGACACATTCCCTGCCCTTACAGCAAATACATGGCATGGAAGGTCACAGCAGTCAGATAAGCAGATATCTGATATTATCATTGTGCCACACATCTTTGTTTTCTAGACTATGCATACACAAAGGTAATGACTGCATCATAAACATCTTACACATCTTCCAGATCTCTGTGCCTCATACACAGGCCTTAAACAGTGCTTGGAAAATGTTTATTTAATGACTGAATAATTACTTTTCTCATCTTCTCTCTATAATTCTTAATCAAGTTAAGAAAATGCAGTCCTCCTTTCTTATACTGCTGGCCCAAGAATCCTTTCTGGAGCCCCTCCTGCCTCCCACTTTAGACCAATTGTTGTTACCTCATTCTTCTCCAGGCTGCACTCCTCCATCATCTTATCCCCTTGCTCCTGGAAGGTGATGATGATGAGAGCCACAAAGATATTGACGAAGAAGAAAGGGAAGACCACAAAGTAGACCACATAAAAAATAGACATCTCCATGCGGTTGCTGCGGCTTGGGCCTCGGTCTTCCTCTGTCACATCTACAGAGTGCTGCAGAACTCTGTGGGGACAGAACGAGGGCACAGATGGTGGATGACAGTCTTGGCTTCATTAGGAGATATGCCACCTATTATAATATTTTATCTGACTTCTTTGACTTTGCAGATCCTCCATTAAGTTTTTTGAGTCCAAACCCAAGTGTCATATCCTGCTATCAACAATCCGCTTCTCTTTCTAGCCCCTGTTCCATCATGCACTCGACTCCTAAGCAACAGAGGGACATAATTTCATAGTTTAGGTTGTCATGTTCAATACAAAGAGACTCCTAGATTTCCATTTAACATTTTGCTGCCAACAAGAACATGCTGCCACCAGAAAGTGGTGTCTTAGTCATTGCTAAGTCTCTGAAAAATTAGCTTTCAGCTATGGGCAGCATAAGACCTGTATTCTGTGGTCTTCTTCATGATCACAGGAAGTGCCTTTGGGTTTTGCCAACTCATTCTTAACCCTCAATCCTCAGGCTCTCAGGTACTGGGGCCCCCTGGAGGATAAATCTGTCTATAACAGCTCTCAGAAACTCTCCTTATGGGTACAGGGCTGTTCAAAACTCATTTGTTCCACAGAAGTCAGATGGCTCCACTCAACTCCTCAATAATGGGCTAAAACATTAAGAGTTTCAAGTATTTCCCTGATTTGCTCACCCACTTCTCCATTTTTGCCTGAAGAATTTTCATTCTTCCTCTTTTCTGCCTGTGTCACCTTCTGAAAACCCCTTACTTTCCCTAATACAATAACAAAGGGTGAGCCTTGTTCATCTTGAGTCAGCTTCTCAAGGCAACCAGGGGGCCTATCGCAGCCACATACAAGCATGCCAACTCAATCACTCACTGAGGCCATCCTTCCCCCGTGGAGACGGTGAAGAGGGTCAGCAGGGCCCAGATAATGTTGTCGTAGTGGAATTCATGGCGCTTCCATTCCCGGCCCTTCACCTCCATCTTGTTTTTCTCATGATCTACATAGTTGCCTCTAAAACCAGAGCAGAAATGAAAGAGGGCCTCCTCACTATAGCTCATGGAAGAGTCAGCACATTCTACAGGCCACAATAATTTGGGGGTAATAATGATCACCATATATGTGTAAGAAAAAGGAATTTTATTAAAGGAATGTATTTTTACCATGAGCAAAAATGGGATTTGGTGCCCAATAGATATGGGAGTAAATCCTAACCCTTTCACTAGTGGCTGTGTAACCTTGAGCAACTTGCTTAAGGTTAACTTTCTGAGTCTTAGTTTCCACTTGTATAATAAGCAAATAAAACTCATTTCAATAGCTCATTATAGGGGTTTAAAATGAAAACTCAAGTGTAAAATGTCACGGTACAAGACAGTTTACACTCAAGTTTTCATGTCTGACACAAAAGAGGCACTCAATAAAAAGTTTATTGATTCCCTGTTTTGTCTTTCTGCTGAAAGAAGAGTGGAGATGGGTAAGATAGAAAGGAGGGAAGGTGGACCTGTGGGGGTGGAGTGGGCTCATCAGGACATGCTTCAGCAAAATCAAGTGGGATGTGCTGGCGGCACTTACATGCACTCCTTCTCTGTGTCCTTGGAACTGTCCGTGCAATAAAAGAACTTTCCCTTGAAGAGCTGAACTGCGATGACAGCAAAGATGAACATGAAGAGCTTGTAGACAATGAGTATGTTGAAGACATTCTTCAAGGAGGTCACCACGCAGTCAAAGACAGCCTGTGGATAGAGCAAAGAGCCCTGCTGTGTGAACCCTGTGATGGTCTGCACACTTGCCTAGAGCCGAGCTGGGCCACACCACCACCACCAAGCCCCACTAAGAAGTTGTCCCAGGACAGAATTTCCTGCTAAGAGGTGAGGCGTCGCTCATGAGATTAAGGGCTGGCTTCTAAGCTGGTTATGACTGCAAGGACCTACCACCTAAGATGGGAACACATGTTCTGAAACTGAATGTAGACCCAACGCAGTAGAAATCCGATGATATCAAGCAAGGAATGTGGTCCTCTGTGGGTTCCTGGTACGGGTACTCCACTTAGTGTGAAGCATAGAAGTGTATTGCTGGAAGGGATCTTTGAGATCATTTAGCCCATTTTAGTCTTTAGATAGCTTGTGCTTTATTTGGTGACATTCTTAGATTCGAATTATATACTGATTATGTATTATTTTCTCCTTACCTTTCTAAAAGGATCAGGTAATAATACACTATCATCTTTGTTCATTTCACTAATATTTCATAGCAAGTTCATACATTTGTGATTATATTCAGTACTTCATGTAAATGTTCTCTAGTGAAGGTGGCTGCATTTGGGATGAAGACCAATAGAAGTAAAGTGGGAAAGACCAATATATACCTTCTCTTAGAGATGGCGAGACTGGGTAGATAGAACCAGGGACTTACACTTCAGTTAAAAGGCAACAGACCTCCAGAGACCTCCACTGTATGCCCTAAGCTGTGAGGAGTTACATGGGAATTCAACACATTGCAGGCCATTTTTAGGTTATTTTCTAGGTTTTAGGTTTAGCACACAGGATAATCTAGCCCCACAGTGGTGCTGCATTTGTGCAGCTGCTTCTTTGCAGCACTGGGTGAAGCACTGCTGGTTTAATTAGTTCAACACTGCGGGGAATGTGAGTGACAGGCAGCCTTGTGGAATCATCAGAGCCACCTACGTCTCCCTCAGGTTATAGAGCTGCAGAGCAAGAAACTAGCCCTTTCTATTTTAACAGAATTAAGCAAGGTTGCAGGGTGCTTTCTCTGGCCTATTAACTAATCTCATCAAGCTTGTCTGCACTCTCCTTGAGGCCCACTGAATCCTGCCCTGCAGGATCACTGACAACACTGATAAGGGTCAGGGCCCCAGGCAGCACACTCTGTGGGATGTGAGGCAGAACCCAATGAGTATTTATGGGCAGGTGCTGAACTGGGCCATTATCGGGCAGGAAGGTAGTAATAAACAGCTAACATTGTGCAAGTGCCTCCTCCAGGGGCAAGGCGGGGTAGCCAGGGAGGACAGCAGTCCACCAGGCCACTTCCTTGGGAGCATGGGTGTCTCTCTCTGGGAACCCATGCGGTGGGCCAGGGCCCTGGGCTCTGAAACGTAGCCAGGTTTCAGTCACATCAGGGTCTCTCAGAAGTGACTTTTCTTCTGTTTCATGAACCTAGTTAGTTTTGCCACCTCTCTGCAGAGCCAAATGGTTGAAAAGGAAGCAGTGCTATGAGGCCTGAAGGAGGTTTGGGGTGGGGGTGGGCAAAGAGTATCAGAGGTGATGAGAATCCAATAGGAAGTGGGAATTGAGAAGCAAGGGAGAGTCAAGTGCACAAGAGCCCTCCCCAAGCTTTGTCCCCTGTGGCAGGCTTGGGAGAGCAGGCCCAGGCATTCCAGAGGAACTGTTGAGTTTTCTAACAGGGACCACTCACATCAGTTCATTTTCTCCATACCACAGATGTATGAGTTGCAAGGTGTCCTCATTTCCCATGTGAAAGAAAGTCAAGAATAAGTAATTTGCCCTGGGTCATATAGCTCCTAAGTCCTAGAGCTGAGCCTGGCACTCACGTGGGTTCTTTTTAATGTTGACAGGGGTTCTCAAACTACACTATATTCTAAGAGTCACCTGGGAAGCCGGTTTAGGAGGCGCACTCCAAGCCCCTCCCACAGGGATTCTGGCTCTGTTGTGTTGTGGTGGCCAGCAATCTGGATTTTAAGGAGTACCTAGGTGATCCTGATGCAGGTGGCCTATGACCCACACCTTGAGAAGCACTGCATGATTCCATGCGATGCTGAAGTTAGGGAATTGAGTCTGCTTGCTGGAAAGTATTCTGGTGTAGCCCCTGAAGATGGGGCTTGGCTGGCTGTGTGGCCTGAGCAGCAGAAAGACTTTGGGGCTGGAAACCAGGAGCTCTGTTCCTCTCCCTGGCAGTGACTTGCTGACATTCATAGGAATTCAGGGAGAAAGAACTTTCCTCCCATGGAGCCTCAGCTTCTATTAACAGCAAAGTATGTGGGGTGGGGCAGGTGGGTTCAACAGGCTAGCAGACTTGTGTAATAGAGCGCATGATGCTTTCCTAAGAGGCAGGAAGGCTCATGGAAGCTGGAGCCCCAGGCGAGTTGAGCAGGGAGAGTATTAGACAAGGAGAAATCCTGGTAAGATACCTAGTCAAAGTCCTGGCAATAGGAAGAACTTAATTCATGTCAGCTCACTTCCCCATTTCTTCTCTGCCTCTGCCAAAAATGGACTGCATGTCCTTGGACAAGTTACTGACCTATCTGTGCCTCAAAATTATAAAGGGTGGGGCTAGAAGAGCCTCTTCTCCTCTAGAGCTATAAGAAAAAGAAAATGTCCCAGGATACTCGGCCTTAAAAAATATGCAGACCACAACACACAGAGGGGTCCCGTTGCTTCCATTCTGGTGTTCTGGGTCTGCACTGGGGACATAGGAGGCCCCAGGACAAAGCCACACAGGATTCCCTCTTGGATGACATATCACACTGGAGAGAAGATACCACCTGGGTCTGAACTAAAAGGAAAAGCTTTCTTATAGATTTCTTGGGATGTTGGCTATTTTCCTTTGAAACTAAGACCTTCAGCTCAGACAGATGAAAAGAACTTCAATATCTGTGTGAGAAAAAGGAATATTCCCAGAACAAATTCTCCAAAGGCAGGCCAGCCATGGCTAAAGAGAGAAGATGGGAGAAGGGGATTTGATGGGAACAAACTCTGTAAACACTACCTTGAGCTTGGGCAAGCGCTTGATGGTTTTCAGTGGCCTGAGAACTCGGAGCACCCGCAGAGACTTGATGGTCTTGATGTCCCGTCCTTTGTTGGTTCTGCAGGGGAGAGGCCCCCAGGGAATCATATGGAATGGGGGAGAAATAAAAATGACATTCAAACTATGGCATTAGCAACAACAGGCTAAAAGGGGAGAGATGTATGGGAGAGATGGAGGCAAGAAGTCAGAAACTTGAGTCAGATTTGACTCCAGGGACATCCTACGAAAAACGCTTCAGGAATATTTTCAAATCACTTCCCAGTGTGCACACATGAACACACATCCACATGCATAAACACCCACACATGCACATACACGCTCAAATATACATACATAGAGGAACATATAGGCACACAGAGGCATCCATGCACATATATTAATAAACACTTCCTTCCCTAACTACCAGTCTAATGCTGCTGATTACTACACTGGCACAATGAAAACAGAAGACACGTCAACTAGGGAATGTGAGCAGTGGCCCACTTCAGATCCCCACTGTGCCAAATCCAGTGTTTGTTAAATGATAGGTTCTCAAATGATCATCGCTGAATTGATGAACCCACAGTTAAGAGCAAGCCTCATCAGCGCACTTGACTTAATCTAGGTTTGTCACCGCTGCACAGTTCATTAGTGCAGGAGAGAGCAAGGTGAGGCAGGGTGGTGGCAGACATGACACTCTCGCTGGGCCACGTGTTCCAGAGAAAGCATGTCATGCAGGCTTCTAGCCAGGACCTTGGCTCACACTGCAGTACCTCCGTGTGGCTGGTTTTTCCCGCAGTACCTTCCATTGCAGACGGTGTGCACCTAGCACAGGCTGCAGAGAGTCACTCGGCTGGGGGAGGCCCAAACTGCAGGCCCAGCCTACCTTTATCCTGGCCCTACAGCTAATGACCCTCCCTATTCAGCCTCTTGGAAATGTTTACTCCTAATAGTGACAGTATGTTTCTCTTTTTATTTTTAGGAATAAAATGAACAATAAACTTGCATTTCTCTTTCTTCCCTGTTCATCCCCTGAGACCTCTGCATTTAATTCAAATAATTATCATTTATAAAACACACAAATGGTGGAAAACAAGACTCCAAATAGTGGAGTAAGGCTCTGTCTCTTTCTTCATGTTGACTCAGATTACTCTTACACCAACAGTCTGAGGAAATGGGGTCCAGAACGTCAGGGTGGGAACTGCAAGGGCTTTCTTTCACAGAAGCCAGGCCAAAAGATATTTAATTGAATTCAAGGAATGCTGACTTTGCCCAGAATGTTTATTTTAAGACTCTCTTAATGATTGTAGGCCATGACCTACAAGCCACTTTTATTCAATCCTAGATCTGAATATAAATAATCCAAAAGCATTGCATTCATACGGTCTTTAGCATCCAGAGGCTTTGGTATATTTTACAAACTATTTCACCGCATTAGGCTCATCTGTCTACATACCTAAAAGAGGCAACATATGAGTCTAATACATATCCAAACCAACAAGAATGATCATTTCCCAAGAAGGCTTGGTGACTCCTGATTTGGTCTCTGGGATATAAATAAAAGCTGATCACTCTTTTCTCAATGCATGAGCCCCTCTCCTCCCAACCATACTTTCTTGCTCCTCCAACTCATTCCTTGTATCTTTTACTTCAAAGATAATTGAACATATTTACCCCAAAGCGTTCCTATGGAGGATCCAATCAGAGAGCAGTAGAAAATCAAAGTAAAACAAAAGTGGGGTTGGGGTAGAGAGAAGAAAGACAGTCAGAACACTTCAGGGAGAAAAGAGAACCTTACAATGATAGGGAAGCAGAACAGCACAGGCCCAAGGGACCCCACCCACAGCCTTGGCACTTAGAGTGTCCACACCTTTGTGAAAGGAAGGGCCAGCACACCATTTGCTCCATGGCCACTGTCCCAGCCTGCAGGGGCGAAGGCCCTCTGCCAGCACAAGTGACAATTCTACATAGGCTTCTGGGTATTGTGCATTATTTCCATGGAGTCTGGTTTAACTGCAGTTTTGTAAGTGCAGGTGTTTACTTTCATTTCCTGTGTAGTCTTCAGACAAACTCTGTTTCCAGTGAATTTATAAGAAACCAGGCTGGAGGAACTATGCCCACTCTGGGTCAGAAATTCTCTCACACACTGGCATGGTTATGCTTATAAAGGGTTTCATCTAAAGAGGGACACGCAACCACTCAGAGAGAGACACACTGATGTCTCTTAGAAGCTCAGAGGAGCGCCACCATTAAACTAACCTGAAATAAGGGAGGCAGGCATTTGTCTGTCAAGATCATGATGTCACACCAAAGTTTGCCTTTTGATAAATTAAATGACCACCTGTCCATTGTGAGCATACTGTGCAGTTTGATGATGAAAAATCATCCCAGCTGTATTGGTGAGGCATTTAAAATAAGTAAGGGCATAAATATCTTCAAGATAGAAGTAATGACAACTTCTAAATTTTTTGAATATTAATTTATTCTGGGCCAGACTCTGTGCTAAGCAATTTTAGTGCAAATCTTTATTTAAACCTCCTAACTTTAGCACATAGGAATCACTATCCCCATTTCACAGAAGAGATTCAGAGAGGTAGAGTGCCCGGCATCAGTTGGCAGAGCTGGGACATGAACCCAAGCATGTATGATGATCAAAGCTCTTGCTCTTAACCACTAAGGCTCTGCACCAGCAGGTTTTAGTTCAAAATTCTGTCAAACAGCACAGTGAATTTCTGAACTGGAAGAGATCGCTGAAATCCACCCAACTGCAAAGGAAACTGAGGCCCCAGGAGGAAGTGCCTTGCCTAAGATCATTCACTGAGTGAGTTCACCATAGGTGAACCTGCATCTCATGATTCCCTGTCCTGGCCTGCTGCTAAGAAGAAGTGCTCATAATTCAGGTTTTGGTTCTTAGTTGCAGATTGTGATGAAGGTTACTTTTTTTCTTTCCTTTCTTATTTTTTGCCAATGTATGGCAAACCTATGTTCCACTACTGTATGTCACAAGGAAAGACTTCTAATGGTCATTTTACTCAACAAATGATCCCATATTCAAAATTAAATTAATTTTCACTATAAATGCCAAATGAATGATGACTTGGGAATTAGACCCAAGGCCTTATAAACCTTAAATCCTTAATGTGATAACCTCCAAATGTTCAGAGGACAGAAATATCTCCCCCAGCATCTTCTCACATATAAGACAGGGCATATGGTAGGTCAGCCAAACACACCTTTGTTCATTCATATAGCAAGCATCTGTGCAGTCCTTAATATATATCAGGCACTGTTCTGCATACTGGATACACAGTTGTGACCAAATGAGGTTGCCAACCTTTTGAAACTTACCTAGTCTAGTAGGGAAGACAGACCTCAAGTAAATAAGCACATAAATAAAAGTATAACTGCAAGCTGCCATAGGAAAAATGAAATCAATTAAAAAGTTTACCAAAATAACTACATAGGTTTCCCTTTCCCCAGGCTACATTTGTCTTAAGGAAGAACTACAGGATAATCTTTCATATCTCTAAGATGTAGGAATAGGGTAAGAGATCGATATATAGGTAGGTGGTCTAGGATCACACACCCCAAGCTTCTGCCTTCTGCTTAACTCAAGTCCTCATCTCGGAGACCTTTCTATCCTGCAGCATCTGAAAAGGTTCTCAGAGGTCACGCTCACAGACACGCATCTTCTGCGGGAGGCCCCAATATTTTCTGCTCTTCCCACATACCTGGATAAAGGATATAATTTGCTCTCTTGAATTAATTTCCCCCCAGAATCCTAGTAAAATGTCATGGTATAATTCATTATATTACCACATATATCATATATTGCATGGCATAATGCAAACTCACCATTGTCCCTCGTTTTGGAAAACAGGGTTCCTTAATGGTACACTCTAATCTTAACAGCTGAGTGTGGCTGCCGAACCACTGGGTGGGGCTATTTGTCCCATCCTAACTCCCACAGATCTGAGTCAGGGATAGCAATCACACACAGGCCAAAAGTAAAATAAAAAAAAAAAAAAAAATTAGTCGTTGCTCTACGCATCTTTCATCAGGTCTCTTACTGCAGAGGAGCCATTGAAAAGCTATAAATTGGAATAGCTGCAGAAAACTATGCTTTCATCCTCAGTTTTGTTAACAGGGGCAAGATTTAACTGATTTAAAAATTGCCATTTGAAATGAAAAGAGTACTGAATAACAAAGCCCTGGAGTCAAGAAAAGCCTCAACAATTTAGTCCCCATTAGTTAAAATATAATTTACACAGGGACTAGGCCAAAGTACTGCTCCCAAATCCACGCATACAAGAGTGATTTAAGCCATTATCAAAGTCAACAAGATCGCAAGGAAGACATTTCACTAAACTAAAAGGATAAGCTCTTCAAGTACCTTAATTAAGGCACATTGTTTTGGAAATAATTCACGTGCATTTTACAAATCATTTAAATGTCATTGTTCGGTAATACTTTGCTAGTCTCTGCTACTAAATTATCATCAGATGTTTTTACACTGCCTAATTAAATTTCTATCAGGTTCAAAAATTGACTCTAATGTTAAAATCTAAGGACAATTCCACACACTAGGATGCACTGGTCTCACTTTAATTGGGACTCAGTTGGGCCACCCATTTTACTATTTATTTTCTATTTATTTGGTAGGTTCCTGGCTGCTCTCCAGGAGAAAAAAATGACACATTTTTTTTCTTGTTTCATCAGGAAAAGATGAGAATTTTCCAGCTCAATTGTCAAGTTGCCCTCCAGATCTTTCATGTGTAATCACTCATCATTCAATGTAATCTTGCTCTTCACCTCCCAGGTCCCCTCTTCTCAAAGGACATGCTCTCAAGTTGATGTCTGCCAGGAACTGACTCTCCTCCCATGAGGGCAGAGCAGGGACATCAGGTTCTAAAGAACCCTTCTGTCCTTTAAGTGCCATGGCCTTCTGCCCACCCCCATGAGCTCAGCAGGGAATAGCTCAGGGATCTGAAGGAATCTCTTGCCTCAGGCAATGGCCAGGCTTGCAGGAGTGAAAGGTAGATGGAGCGGTCATGCTGTGAGGAGCCTCGAGTGTCTCACTAATGTGTCTGGACTATTATTTGGTAGGAAATAATAACTATCATTATACAATTACTAAGTGCTTGGCACTATAGCAGACATTAAATACATTTTACCTTATTTAATGCTCATAGGACCAAAATATTATTTTTGAATCCCCATTTACAGATGAAGAAGCAGAGGTTCAAAGTTAAGGCAGTTAATAATAGTGCTGGGATTCAGACCTAAATGTACCTGACTCTGAAACCTATGCTTTTATTTGTGATGTTAGAGTGCCTTTCAAATGGGAACCACTGGAGGGTTTTAACCAAACAGTAAAAGGACCAGTACTTCCTGAAACAGTAAAAGGACCAGTACTTCCTGATCTCAAATAGTGAGCTCTCACACTCCCCGTAATCAGTTTAGGGTCTATGAGAGTTCGTAGGAAAAAAAAGTTGCAGATGAAACATCAAGATGGACAAGTTCAGGGATGCCCTTCTCCATCTACCCATAGGTCTTGTCTGTCACCAGGTAGAGACAGAAGGATCTGTAGGTTGAGGAGAGATCTATACCAAGCCACTGCTCTTAGCTTACAGGGGTTAATTGCTTGGAGCTAACGAGAACATGATGTGTAGAAGGGCGCTTAACATAATGGAGACAACACTGAACTTCAAATCAGAACGCCAAGGTTGTTCAAGAACTGGCTTTGCTACTTACTAGTCAAATAAGTTAGACTAGTCAAACCTCAGGCAATCCACTTCTCAGTTGTAAAACAGGACTGTTCAGTGATAAATAAAATAAACAGTGTGAAAGCACTTTAAAAATTCTAAAGACCTGTGGGGAAGTTTCCCCTTTTGCTAAAGACCTGTGGGGAAGTTTCCCCTTTTGCACTGGCAGTGCCTGTCTCTCTAGGACCTGCAGATAAGGATATGTTCATCTGCTTCTGTGAAAATTTTAAATTTACCACTTTGACCTTGTCACTGCTTAGCAGCTGCCATTTGGGGTTTATTTTACCTCGTGGTCTGTGCCTCAGCATCTCTTGGGGTCACCCTCGAACCCTCAATCCATTGTTACTGTGCCATCTTTCTTTGTCATGTAACCAGAGCACTAGCTCTGTGCTAAGTGTTTGGTGCATAATCCTTTCCCTCTTGCACACGGACGTCAACAAGCTCATACACACTCCTGAGAGCCTTTTGTAAGCTTCCTCCTTTGCCATACACAGCACCATACTCCAACTGGTGGTGTTTTTGTCCAAACACTGAGAAGCAGCAGGAGACAGCAGAGCATCTAACTGTCTCCTAGCAGTTTTATTATTCAATCTGGTGAACAGTGGATTTAGTTGTCTCTTTTGTCTTTTTATTCTCAACATACCCAAAGACACCTCATCTGCTGATCTTTCTAAGAAGGCCTTGGAGCTCGTGGAAGTCCACCCAATACACTTGTCCCACTGAAGACTAATTTGAAATGCTAGGCTGTGCCCCTGTGCATGTGGATTAGGCAGGTGGCTGGCATGATCTGTGTTGATGGTCCCCAAGTCCATTATGAAGTCTTCTGACCCAAGTAACTCTAAAATCTACCTTTTTTTTTTTTTTTTTTTTTGAGACAGAGTCTTGCTCTGTCGCCCAGGCTGGAGTGCAGTGGCGCGATCTCGGCTCACTGCAAGCTCCGCCTCCCAGGTTCACGCCATTCTCCTGCCTCAGCCTCCTGAGTAGCTGGAACTACAGGCGCCCACCACCACCACACCCGGCTAATTTTTTGTACTTTTATTAGAGTCGGGGTTTCACTGTGTTAGCCAGGATGGTCTCGATCTCCTGACCTCGTGATACGCCCGCCTCAGCCTTTCAAAGTGCTGGGATTATAGGCGTGAGCCACCGCGCCCGGCCTAAAATCTACTTTTAAATCTGGAGGGCACTATGAGGAGTTTCTACTAATTCAGCAGTACTGGGCTCTTCCCATGGTTGTGAAGGCTCACAGGGTGCTTTTTGTATCTGGGTCTGGTTGGTGTTGGTTACCATGTGGATGGGGGCAGTGTTCCCTGATTGGATCATTTCATTTTGCTTGGGTCTGTGGCCACAGGCTGAGATCCCATTTACAACGAACCGTCTCCCAATTTCGTGCTGTTGATTAAAATAATAATAATAATACTGTGGTGTTCACAGCCATTGCCTCCATAAGATAAAGGTCTCAAAGTGAATATTCTACAGGCGGTTCCTCGGCAGCACCAATGTCACATGCAACAAACAACACATTTTCCAGCATTCACTAAAAACTATGCATGCTGAGACTTAATGCCAAGAGTAGGTAGACTGAGGACTTATCTCCTTTCAGACACTCACTCCCTCCATGTGGCTGCCACTCTGTCCCTCCTTCCTCCCTCCCAAACTCCATTTTCAAGGCAGCTATGATATAGCAGTAGGCACCTCAAAAGTCCATGGGCATTGATCATCTTTAGTGTCCTTGACTGGGCACAAAAATCAGATGTAGTCATTCTTGAGGTGACTTTTAAACTGGAGTCTCAGGAACAATATCCTCCTATCTGCTTACGGTTGGAAATTTCCAATTCTTTTTCAGCTGGCCTCCTAAATCCACAGTTAATGGGCTACTTGATGGCTAAATTTAATTTTAATCCTTCGTTCTCTTCCACAGAACAGGGGAACTGGATGGCCTGTCTGGCTCAGTGGTAAATGGGTCTTCTCTGCATGAAGCAGTACTTCGTCCACTTTTTTGCCTCCAAGATTAATGTGCAGTCACTGCTTCCTTTGGCAGACTCCCCTTTCAGTTTAAAAAGAGGGAAGTTCTGTCAAGAAAGAAGTCCCATAGGCAACGCTGGAGGTTTGAGGGGACTGCCTCAGACACAGGCAGGTAGTGAAGAATAGGAGAAACAACCAACCAGGTTTAGGGTGAAATGTTTGTCTGTCGTTTCCATGCTGTGCTGAGCATGAGTATGTATGAGCATTTTGGTGCTGAATAGCCACCTCTTTCTTACATGTGCACATTCTCACCTTCTAACACACAAAATCCCACAAGCAAATCCAGAACCAGAGGACCACATTATCGAACTCCCAGCCTTAAACAATCCTCGCATCTCAGCCTCTCGACTTGCTGGGGTTACAGGCGTGAGCCACCACTCCCAGCTCCCAGAGGAACATATTCTCTGGCTCCTTAGATTCCTTCCAAATCTAAAATTGTCCATGCCTGTGTATATAACTCTGCTGCCACAGCTAGTGCTGAATGCATTCAATGGACCTTATCCATCTCAGCGACTAGGGCAGAGTGTCAAGTGTCAGGAAAGTGACATACTTTAATGAAAAGAATGTAATAAAAGCTAATGTGGGAACTCCAGTTCCTTCTGGCATCACGAAGGCAGACTGACTCATGTTTTTCATTTCTGGCTAAGGACTGAATAATGAAAGGCCAAGTGCAGCTGCGAGCCAAATCTCCTGAGTGCCAGGGAGTCCTGACCTCACCCCATGCCCTGCTACAACGGCAAATGGCAACAGGAAGTTTTGGCGTCAGCCGCCGGAGAGCCTGTATAACTGACGGATGCACAGGCCATCGTGAATTCTGAGGTGGGGGAGGAGATGGGAGCAGAATTGCTAGTTATTTTTCTATTAAACCATCTGTGCTGCTGCTGAGCAATTATAAGCCGTGAGTTGACTACTTAGAATCCAATCCAGGAGAGCTCACCCGCTCATGTGAATCGAGCTAGTCAAGTAACATGTTGTAGAGCAGTGGAAATGGAGAGGGTGAGGGTCCTGGGTTGGAGTGCAGGTGTCACACACAGAAAGACACACACGCACAGGTGTTCTGGTCCTCTCCTGCATTCCTCCAGAGATGCTGTCCCTGCCCACCTGTTTGCCCAAGTCACTTCACTAAACATGAAAGACATGAAACATGAGGGTTCTGTGAGGTTCAGGAATGTAATCTGTGTAGTGGTTGCGTGACCTCCCTACAAGGCAGCTGACTTTGGTTGGGGAGCAGGGTCCCCCACACCAAGGGAATGTGCCTCATGTGCAGATCCCCGGAAATGCCAAGGCTGTAACCATCTTTGCCTTCCCTCCAGGAGGCCGGGAAGCAGCAGAGATGGCAACAGGGTGTGTGGAAACTGGGCAAAGTGGTTTCTGGTCCTTTCACATAAAATCACACAAAAGAATCCCTCTTCTTTGGAAAGAAAAAGATAAAAGAGGAAGGTTTCATAGATCCAGCCACTCACCAGACTTTTCTTGAAACCTCAAAGTACAGAAGGCACAGCTCCGGACATTTATAGTCAGCAAACACTCTGTCTCCATGTGGCCCAGAAAGCAGGCGTTGTGAGGACAGTGGAATAATGAAGCCCTGAACCCAACCTTTGCCGAAACTCTGCCCACCTCCCTGCAGGGACGCTGAGCTTAAGGAAGGAGACCTGAGTGTTCTTATAAATGCCTTATAATGTAAAAGTGAATTGGAAAGAACAGAAAAGTTGCAATGTGGGTATCTTTCCATTTATTTTTTTATCCACTGCTCTGCCCACACTTAAAATAAATCCAAGAAGAAAAATAAATAAATGAAAAAATCCCCTTCCCTTCCTCCTCAAAAGTCAATAAAGTTCCCCAATGGAATTTTCCAGGTTTACATTATAAACATTCCCTTAACTTGATGTATGCAGCTGTGGAGAACAGTCTTCTCTTCAGCCACTGCATAAACAACATATATGCTTGTAGAAAACATACATGGTGGCAGGCACACGCCTCGGCAGGAGGGCTCAGGGGACACCACAGCTTTCTTTGAGAATTCAGCTAGAGGTCATTCCCCTCGCTTGGTGAGGGGCTTTGCTCCTGGGGGTTGGACCAGGGTCTGAGAAGGCTCTGGCTGGGTGGTGGAAGGAACGCCATGTCAGCCCTGGTTTCTGAGGAGCCACAGAAAGATGCTACCATGGCAACCACCATCAGTAGCTCAAGTCTATTAAGCAATAGGCTTCACAGAAGCCTCCTCAGTAAGTCATGGTTCAATTTTAAGAAAGAGAGAAAGAGACTGGGACAGGAATAAGGTTATTTGAATGGTGGACATTATGGGACAAATATATGGGATATGATAACGAAAGTTGTAAACACAAGGAGAGAGATACTTGACAAGCCTGCAGACAACCCTACATTTGGCTTTCTGCTGGCCTGAGCCCCTGACCATGAGGGACATAGGCTCAGTGACTTGTTTCACTCTCTGTACCAGGCCAGGTCCTCTCTCTGCTGGCAGGCAGGACTCTGGCTAACTCCACCAAAGTGATGGGAGAGCTGAATTCTCTGGTGCCATTAATGAGGAAAGGAACAGGACAGAGTTTGAAAGCATGGGTGCATGAGCAAAAGAAAGCATTACCTGGACCTCGCGCAGCAAATATGACGAAGGCCAGAGGAGGGGGAGTGGGAGCCTGCTCCATGAGCAGAGAAAGGGGAGAGGGAATGGGCATGGCAAGCTTGGAAAGTTGAAGGCAAAAGAGAAAATGGATGGAGAAAGGTGAGCAAGTACCATTTATGTTTCGGAGAAAATGAAGGGAGAGTTCAAGAAGTGACATGACTAAAAGCAAGTGATGGATCATAACTCTCAATCCATCACATAAGTATGGACCCCAGAACCAGGGAGTTCCTGGAGGCCCCTGCACTGTACCTGGTCTGAGGAACAACAGAGAGGCTTCGGCTCCGGGGCTATTAAGGCTTCCCCTGCCACCAGCACCAAAGCCACCACTGCCATGTTTCAAAGGGCACAAAGAAAGAACAAGACAGATGACAGCTCTACTGCACATCATCACTGCTCTGGGTCTGAGAAGAGATGTCTGGACTGTGGACAATAGGCAGGCATGCAGGAGCTTCCTCTAAAACACACCTCCTCCCACACTGGCACCAAAACGCCAGCCTGGTTACCAGGCACACAGGCATAGGCGAGGGGGTGTATATGTATAAAACAGCTAGGTCTTGGGCCAGCCTGCACACATCTATCTGTATACATTGCACATCAATACATATTTGCTCCTATATTTGGATTTCATGATGTGATAAGAGAATGGAAGGATGAGGAGGGGAATTAATATGTATTGATTGTTCACACTACATCAGGCCCTGTCCTAAGCACTTTATACACATTATTTTATCTGCATTTCAGAGATGAGAACTGAGGTTAGGAGGGTTAATATTTTGCTGTGTGGCTCAAGGACACAAAGCTGGAAAGTAGAGGGGCTGGGATTCAAACAAGGGCCCATCTGGTTCCACAGCCCAACCTTTCCTGCCACTCTGTCCTGTTACGCCAATGGGTTCTGTTCTTTCTAAAGATGGGGTGGGTTCTTTCCTATATGCTTCTATCTCCTTGTTCTTTATACTTCAAAGAGAGACACATGATTTTTAGAGATCAAAATGAGAATGATACAGTGGATAATCTATGCAAATGAATTAGTAAAATGAAAAGGAACTTGACCTTTTAAAATCTAAGGATAATATTTATCTCTAACAAAAAATGTGGGTCTCCTTAGGGCAAAAGCAGACTTTCATCCGTCTTTCCAAGAAGACGGAAGAGGAGCTGGAAGTCCCTCTGATGGAGCCAGAGCTGCCTTTCCTTTCATTGCACCACGAGAATCCAGACAGGGCCCAGATGCTTGAGAAAATACCCCATGCTTCTGTAAAATTTCCTCAAGAACAGTCCAGCCACATGTGACAGAAAGCTTTCTTTTTGTGGGGGGCAAAAGTGACTGCACAATGGAATTAACATGTGCACAAGGGGACAAGGGACACTGGAGTTACCTTGATCACCAGCCCATTTCAGGGTCACAAACTATGCCCAACGTGGTTTTCTTTTGTAAGGTCTCTCATGACTGAGGGAGCACAGTTCACTTCCAGGTTCTGGGAGATCCTACACTTCTAGCACAGCTGGGAGTGTACCTTGTACCTCTCCTTAAGACAGATAGCCCTCCACTATCCCCACCCCACCAGGCCACTTGAGAAACATCTTGTAATTCTCATCCCACCTATTTTTCTGCCGGAAAGGATAAGAGATGGAAGCTGACAGTACTTGAGGAGAAGCTTGAGGAGAAGCACTGTCAGCTTCCCTTTCTTTTTTTTTTTTTTTGAGACGGAGTCTCGCTCTGTTGCCCAGGCTGGAGGGCAGTGGCGTGATCTCGGCTCACTGCAAGCTCCACCTCCCTGGTTCACGCCATTCTCCTGCCTCAGCCTCCCAAGTAACTGGGACCACAGGTGCCCACCACCATGCCCAGCTATTTTTTTGTATTTTTAGTAGAGATGGGGTTTCACTGTGTTAGCCAGGATGGTCTTGATCTCCTGACCTTGTGATCTGCCTGCCTCGGCCTCCCAAAGCGCTGGGATTACAGGTGTGAGCCACCGTGCCCGGCCCAGCTTCCCTGTCTTTCTAAACATTTAGAAGGGCAAACCCTTCCAATAGTGATCTCTTTCTAAACACTTGGAAGGGCAAACCCTTGGAGGGAAAACCACTCAGAAGGGTAAATGTATGAAGACATTGTGTTCCTTTCACAGTTGCCATCAATGACTCAATGACAGCAGCTCCTGAAAGCTCTCCTGCCTCACCACACAGTGTAGCTAGCCTTGCTGAGGCTAAAGATGAGGCTTCCACTTGTACTCAGAGAGACTTGAGGGATAGCTCTGAGAATTCTGTTGTGCATCCTGGAAGAGGCTGAAGCTGCTCAGGGTGAACAAGGTACAGACAGAACCCCGAGGCTGTCATTCATCCTTCTGGGGCACTCTACAGACTGGGTTAAGGAAAAGACCCTGAAAGCATCCCATTTCCTAGTTACACCCACAAGGGCTAGAAGAGCCCTTTCCTTGGCTAGATTCCACAGGAAATGTCAGAATGTGATTGAAAACTGTCTAGAGTTGGATCCATGTGTGGGGGAAAAAAAAGCCCATAAATATAATGAACATGATTTAGTTGCCTGAATGGTTTAAGGCTGTTTTCCTAAGTACATTATCAAGGAAAATTTGGAAAGCCTTTCCTTTCGGAGATTAAACATATTATTAGGTGTGTGCAAAAGCATGGTTCTTGCATCCCTGGAAGAGCTCTCATTTACACCTGCTATGAACAGAAAACCTCACCATGCCTAGGATTCCATGATCCTCAACTTTGCACTACCCTCTGCATCTTTCTTTCAAGCTGCTTCCTTGATTGACACACTCAAGAAAGAAAGGGTCCATAAGCTGTTCCTGGGTCTATTGCTAAATGCATGGAAGCACTGTCCACACTGTGAGTGCCTGCCCATGCTTACTCGTTTCCAGGAAAGGAATTCCCAGGGCCTCTGACTTCTCCCTCCTGACGCTCCCTACTCCTGCTTCCCCCATTCTGCCAGTCAGGTCACATGAGCTGGAGCTGCAAGGTGCTCAGGAGCTCTGCTGAGGGTGACTGGGGAGCAGATTTCCCGGAGGGGCATTCTTTGGCATCACCCTGAATGTTGCATTTCTGGAAAGGGCTTCAAATCAACTGGAGTCTCCAGGAAGAGGGGAAGGAAGGGAATCAAATAACAAAAGAGTCACTTACGCCAGAGCAAAGGCCACCAATGCACCAACGACCACCACAAAGTCCAGGATGTTCCACAGGTCTCGGAAGTAGGACCCGTCCTGCAGGATCAAGCCTTGGTCTATCATCTGCAGAAGAAGATGAACAGCCACAATGAGCCCAGAAGGTGTGGGCAACACTTGACTTGAGCTCTGTTCATCATGGCAATGCCTCCACTGCCACCATCTCCACAACCAACCCTATGCTAGGACCTGGAGAATGAGAGTGTAGGTCCAGCAGGCTTTCTCCACATGACTGAGTCCTGAGGCCCCCATCTCATAGTCACCCAGGGTTCACTAGACTCCTTGGTTTTCACAGAACCCTGCCACATTCCTCCTTTCATTTATGGCTCAGAGCACTGGGCATTGCCACATATGCACAGATGGGTAAAATCCTGGATGGATGAGGCTGGGAACAAGACAGACTATGGGGTATTATGGTGGCTGGGACTAGATGAAGCCCAGGAAGACTCATCTCTACCTAGCCCTTTGCCTTGGCATACACCCAGGCTCAGCCAGGACAAGCACTGGGGAGGAGAGTGCTGGCCCCAAGCCTGTCTGCACACCTGTTGCCTGCCTCCTACTGGGGCCATGTCCACAGGCCTGCACCAGTACAAACATATCCATGCAGCCGTGTCTTGCTGACAGAGACAGATTTCTTCAGGATTCTGAGGCCAGAGAAGGGGTGGCAGAAGCTCTACTGAGGGCTGCCATTGGCTGGTAGATGGTAACACTGAGGAAGGGCTCTAGCCTAAGGAGCAGACAGGTGACCCATCTAAACCCAAGAGCCCAGGTTTTCTCTAGAAGTTTTTACCTTTATAACCATCTCAAAGGTGAACACGCCCGTGAACACATAGTCAAAATACCTCAGGACCTGAAAGACATATGGCAGAAGGAAATGACCATGTGTGGCCAACAGGCTACTACATGCACTCCCACCTGCCAGGACACATGCACTCGTGCCTGCCCACCCCGGCCCTCACCCACTGCACCCTCAGAACAAAGGCTTGGAATTAGAACCACTAGCTGGACTGACAGAGAAATGCCAGAAGGAGGGGCATGGGCCCTGCTGGAGCCGTGTGACCCAGTGGCCACTCAGCTGTTCCCTCTCGTTGGCCAGAACTTAACGTTTTGGGTCTGAATTGTCCATATACCTGTCCCTCAGTTCTGGCTCGGGACCTGAAATCCTTGTCAGCTCCTGTCCTCCTCGTGTCCCTCATGTCTCCTGACATATACCCGTGGGACCCCCAGGGGAGGCCTTGGCCCCCTGTGGTGAAGCTGCAGCTGCCAGCTTCACACACACCATCCATGACCCTACATTAGACCCACATCCAAGCCCATGGGTGGCTGCAGAGCCTCGCAGAGCCCTGGCCGGTTTGAGGCAGAGCCTTGCAGTGTGTTGGGCTTGGAAGGGGCTTGTCTGGGAATGGTTCATACTTAGCCCTGAGGAACAGGAGTGGGCAATTTCCAATCCTTGCTCATTCCCCAGAAACCTTGCTACCATCTCGGTTCACCTCCAATGCTGGGATGGGGTGAGCACCAGAGTACTACGGAGGCTGACACATGGTCCCTGTGCACCCACTTTGTTGCGCTCTGAGTTGGTCAGGACGGGGTCCTCTGCTGCCAGGGCGATGCTGCTGGCTGCAATCACCAGGAGGATGCACATCTCAAAGTAGCGCAGGTTCACGATGTAGTGGCAGGCCCTCCGGATCCTGCGGGCAGTGGAGCACGACTGAGCTGGCCCACTCCCCACTACACCCATGCCCTTACTCCTCACTCCCACATACACATATCGGCCCCTTCCAGACAGCCAGGCCCTTGCCAAAGGAAGCCGCCAGGGAGAGCAATTTAATTTCTCAGCCACCACCCTTGATTTAAAGCCCCAGTGGAAGAAGGTAATCAGATTGGTTAGAGGCTGCGGCACGCAAGCCAAGATACATTATCTGCAGACACGTCTGAGCCATGGGGAGCAGCCAGCATCAGCCTACCAACTCAGGGCGGCTGCACAGCACCCTCTGCTGTATCTTGATGTCTACTCTCCCACTCTAAGGAAACTGGGACATCCCAAGGAAATTACAAAGAACCAAGAAACATAAAAATAGATCTTGATTCTAAGATTCCTGATGAAAGCAGTAATGAGTTTTCATGGGCCCCAGGTTATTCTGGTTAAAGTAACTGTATTCTATATTCTGCATTCTAGTCATGGATGGCTCACATGCCTTAACCCAGGTTGCCCTCTTCCTGGAGCCCTGCTGAAATGCTCTTCCCAAATTCCATCTTTCCTGAATCTAACCTTCCAGACTCCGCTCTGTCACGCCCACTTCATGTCCCTGCCCCTGCTCTGAGTAGCACGCTCAGAGCAGACCATTTCAAAACTCCACATGGAGAGCAGTGTGACCAAAACTCTCAACCCAAACAGGTGATCTGGTCATTCTAGGCTCCACATTCTTGGCTTTATCAACTTCTGGAATATTCGGTGACACAATCTCATGTAGATTTCCTTCCTTTCTCCACGCTACCTACTGACCAAAGACTGGTAAAGAGTTCCTTTCCGATGACATGTCTCATGCTCTCCTGTCTGACGTTACTCTTTCGGCTACGGGCAGAGTTCAGAGGCTGTCTAACTTACCAACCCACCTCACTTAGTGGGCACCCCAGATGCTCAATGTCTGGCCATGCCCCACCAGGAAGGCTTAAGAAGATAGCTGGGCCCCCATCCTTCCTCTCCCCTTCACCCTGCCCTGCCTCACACCTGGCCGTTTACCTTAGCACCAAAGAGGGAGCAACGCGAGGGTGGCTTACGGGTTGGTGGTGCTGAAGATGAACATTGAGCTGTGGGGCACCATGGCTTTGCCTGTCTCGCGCTTCTCCTTCTTCTGCTTCTTATTCTCCACCTCCTCCTCATCCTCTCTGATCTCTGCCTCCTTCAAGGGACTGGCTTCCCCATCCGTCTTGTTGCTAACTACAAGAGGAACACATTGAAATCTTCAGAAACCATGCCGCATGTGAAACTGGCACCATTTGTGTTTAGTTGGGGATGAAAGGAGAGGAGGAGAAAGGGCTCCAGGGACATCCCTAACAAGGTGCCCTGCAGGCATTGGGGGTATTTACTATCTGACATTGAGTTAAACTCTTCTTATTTCACCCTCCCCAGATGTTATGAGAAATAACCTTTTAGTCATATAAATGACTATGATGTTTCCCCTTTTAAGGTTGAACTTTTAGAGTCTGATAAACAACATAGTGTTTCTGTTATAAAATTTACAAGGTTTAGATTTTATATCTAAACTCTGGATTCTTTGTACATATTCACTTACTGAATTTTCCCATGGTATACCCTGAGTGGCACGTATTATTACTCCCATGATACAGATGGGAAAACTAAAGTTCTGGCAATTTAAGTACCTTTCCTAAGGTCATACAGCTAGTATGGGTTCCCGATTTAAAATCCTATCGCCTTTCAGTGAATCACCCTGCAATGGAAGATTTCAATAAATCATGACTCTGTTTGCAGCAGTCTTTCTGGCTATGCTTTTTTTTGGCCATGATTAATGTAGAAATGAGAATGTAATAATCATGTGAGTATAGGTTCATGACTGCATCCCAGGATTGGGAGGACGAAGGAGCCAGAGGTCGAGGGGAGCTCTCAGCTGCTGCTGCTGCTGCTGTTTCCATACTCAAGACACGGTATAGGTTAAACTGGCAGGAGGCTGAAGCTGTTACAGTGGGGAAAGGGCCCCAGTCACCCTCACCTACTGCTCCCTGCTCATTGAATGACTCTACCCTGGAACCCCGTGTCAGCAGTGGATCCTGGTGGTCCTGGCCCATGCCAGGGCCTCTTCCTAAAGAGTAAGTCATAAGAAGTATCCAAAAGCCTTCCTATCACATGCTTTTACCTATGACCAAGACCAAAGAGTAGCTCTGGAATTAGAACAGAGGGAGAGTAAAGCTTTATATTCTTTCTCATAAAAGAAGGCCCAAAACACTTCTTACGTATTAAAGCAAACAAACACCAAAAGAGCTGTGGGTCTGGGATCCTGAGACATGCCCAAGTCAACTGAAGCATGCCACTGGACATGGGAGACTGCACTTTCTGAAGCAGTAGTGGCATGTTGGCTGTAGAGAGCATGCAGAAATGGGGAGGGAGCATGGAAGAAAGAAAAACAGGGAGGGGGAAGACTGTCATGTGAAAGAGTAAATACAGAAAAAGTAAGAGGAAAACATCAAAGCTGGAACCCTGTGGTCACAATTCAGTGATCTTGGGATAGCAGGTGGGATTAATGCGGGGACAGCATGAGGCCAGAGCAGCCATGGGGTATGGGGTCAGGGCAAGGATAGGGTGTGGAATTAATAAGGCAGGGGTGAGGTGTGGGGTCAGGGCAGGGATGGGGTATGGGGTCCGGGCAAGGATAAGGGGTGGGATGAATACAGGGATGGGATGTAGAGTCAGGGCAGGGAAAGTGTTGTTTTGTTTTGTTTGTTTGTTTGTTTTGCTGTGTTTCCCTTTAGGACATCAATAATTAACATTTGCTGCCTAAGGGAACTGTGATGGGGAGAACTTGTGACTAACAGCTCCTAGGAGAAAAAGAATTGGTAAGAGCAATAGAATCATATAAAATATTAGTACAGGGAACGGCCTCAGAGATCATCTAGTACAACGCTCTCACTTTACAGACGACAAACTGAGGCCTCAAGAGACACAGAGGTTTTTCCAAGGTCACTCAGTGAGCAGAGCCATGGTCCACTCCATCAGAGGCTCCCTAACTTGCTGGGGCAGCAGAGCACCTGGGAGACCCCAGAGAACACCATCAAATATTCATACACCAAAGCAAATAGCTGAATATCTCACTGGGCACAAAGTCACATGTGATCACTCTGAAGATTTGAGTGTGGTCACAGGAACCAAAAGCTTGGGGAAATTTTATGGGAAAAATTTAAGATGAAGAGAAGGCTAGCTTATTTTTGTTCTGCACACTGGGAGAAAACTGCCACTCATTTTTACTTCTTGAAGGATGATTTCCTCCTCCTGGTGGTGCTTTCCATGTGGCTTTATTGGAAGGGCCCCAGCCCCAGACAGGATAGGAGGTGGGGTTGGAGGGGAAACGGGACCGTGCTCTCACTGTGCACCACGGTTGAGTCCACCAAGGGGTCCACGTCGGGGATGGCGACAGTGACGCTGGTGCTCTCGGTGGTGGCCTTGTCCGTGTTGGCCGTGATGCAGGAGAGGTCGGGCTCACTCTGGCTGATGACCCGGCCCATGTCTAGCTGCACATCCCCCAGCAGGGCCTGCTCACTGCTACCTTCTGGCTCCTGCTCCGTCGGCACCATGTCCTTCCCCACTTCCAGCTCAGGATGGGGCAGGACTAAGGGGGCATTGGCCTCATCAAGGCCTCCTGCCAGCCCGGAGCCTCTGGACACCATCAGACTGTTGGTCCTACAGAGAGAGGAGGAGAGAGCTGGTGCTCAGATGCTGTCCCCAAATGGCGGGTGTGCCTGGCACAAGGGGAAGGTGGGGAAGCTCAGGCAGCCTGGAAGGCACAAAGCCACCACCGCCTTCCACCCCACCCAGCCAGGCAGAGAGGTGCTAAGACCCACACGCCATGGTCACTGCCTTATTCCTGTCCTTCTATCCATGACCCACTTCCAACAGGCCCTTGTTTTCAGGGGGACAGAGCCCACTGCCTGTTATATTTACTCATACCTCACAAAGTGTGTGTCAGCATAATTTCCATTTTATAAAAGGGGAAACTGGAGCTCAGAAAGGCTTATATTGAGGAACACCTAACAGCAGCCTGTGCGCCATCCATCTGGGACCCCGTGACTCACTCACCTCCTTAAATCCTGGGCTCTCTCTTCTTGGATCGTTGGCTCCTTGGCACCATGGTTGCCCCTGAGCTCAGGATCCTTCTCCCCTTCAGGGGGCATGGCTTCATCCAGACTGCGTTCCTGGCTAGCAGACCTGCTCCGAGAGGCTGAGGAGGACTCCTTGCCTTCCGTCCTGACGCGGCGATGCCGGCTGCGCCGCTGGCTCTGCCTGTGCCTGGCCCGGTCCTCAAAGGTCACCACAGCCTCTCCTCCCCCCGCCTCCTGCTGAGTCGGGTCACAGTTCCCATGACAGGGCCTGGCCAGCCACGGCGGCTCCCGCTGGCCCAGGGACAAGGGGGTCCTCTGGTTGTCCAGGGCACTGGATCGGTCCCCTCCATCCCCCTTGAGGGACCCCCCACGGCTGATGCGCTCCTCCTCGAACTTCTCCAGGGCCAGGCCCAGGGCCAGGCCCTCGATGGCCCTGGGTCTCCGATAAAGGCTGGGGTGTGTGTTGAGTGGGTTGAGGGGGCTGAGTGGGTTGAGGGGGTTGAGTGGGTTCATGGGCGGCGCCTCCTCCCTGTTGAGGGCCTCCTGGCTGGACATCTGCATGTGCTTCCTCAGCTGGCTGGTGCGCTGCTCCCACACAGACATGTGGTGCCGGCGCCTCCGCTCCCTCCTGCCAAGGGGAAAGGGCAGGGCTGTGGTCAGCCTGAAAGCTGCAGGCAGGGAGGGTGGCCGCAGGGGCCATGTGAGAGGGCAGGACACATGGTGGGGGCAAATGGGAGCGCCCGGGACCTGCAGACAGGAAGCACAGAAAGATGCGAGGAGCAGGCGGGCCACACGTGAGGAGCTCATCGGGCAGGTGACTCCCAGCCTGGTCACTTTCCACTCCAATCCCTGCTTTGCAGTAACTGAGGGGTGGGTAGGCATCAGCCCTGGGAGGGGTTCCAAGTCCCCAGGGCCTGCTGGGGCAGCAGTCCACAGGCTTACCACGTCTTCACTCCCCTGCTCTCCTTGCTTTTGGGGCATCTGCTTGTACACACTCAATGGCCCTTGATTCAAGGTCAAAGGTCTTTCCTCCTCCTCTCCCCCTCAACTCCCTTCCCTCTCAGGTTACAGCCTGGGATAATGAGGGCTGAAATTGTCAGATACCATTGAAGGGTGAGAAGAGTGCCAGGCAGACTTATTACAAAAAGTCTTGATACCACCCTCAAAAGTGAGTGCTAGGAGTCTCTTCCACAATAGCTAATAAAAGCCACAGAAGGCTAACTAAGTGCAGAGACCACCAGGAGCTCATACTCAAAACTGTGATCGAGCATTTCAGCCCAGGGGCCTAGAGGAGCATTCACGGGGCAGCAGAAACACACGAACACAAATGCAGGAGAGCACACAGGAGAGGGCTTGCTGGGCGGATGGGGAGTCACCTCCTCCCCACGCCTGTGCCTGTGGGTGCACACCTACAAACTGTGAAGGGGACACGCAGATGTACCCACACGCACCCTCACTGAGGCCCACACATAGCTGTACACAACTGCCTCCGTGAGAGGTACACCCACCAACATTAACGTGAGAGGTACACCCACCAACACTAACACAACATATACCCATTCACAGGCCAGACTGAAGAGCGAAAAACACACAGGTCACGTACGTAGACACACACTGATATAAGCACATGTTGAGAGGTGCAGAGAGCATATCCACAGATCATGTGAAGAGAACACACACACACACCAAGCCACACACTGACATGCACACCCAGTGTCACTTTGTCTATGGCAAGGACAACAACACATTGTCCCACACCCACACGTAACCACTCACAAACACGCAAACTGGTACACACATACAGGTGGCTGCTGCGTGGCTCCCACATCGACATGTGGTGTCTTCTCCTTCTGTCTCTTCTGGGGAAGAAAAACGAACAGGTTCAGTTCACCCCAACCTCTAGGAACCTCAAGCCCCAGAGCCACCAGCGGATTTCTGGAGGGGGACACAGAGTCCTCTGCGTGGCCATCGGGTCTCCATGTGCCTGCTTGCCTTCTGTAGACTCCCCATGTTCGACTCTCCAATGCAGTGACTTTCAATTCCTTGCTATGTGCAAATACATGGATCTAGTTTTTGAAGCACACATGCAGAGCCACACAGGCTATGCCATTTCACATGATCCACAGCTCCAGATGCTCAAACACCATGCCCCACAGGCACGCAAACTTCCACCTACACATCCTTCAGATTCCTATTTTGGAAATCCAGTAGATGTTGCTAAGTAGTTTTCTTCCCCTCCCCCGTCATTTCTAGGGCTAGCATAGCACATTCATTGGGTGTGGCTCCCCAGCTCATGACTCCTATAGCAGACCCTGACCCAGCTTCACAAAACATGCAGGGGAGCAAGTGCTCTGCCATGCATGATGTCAAGGCTACAAAGTGCTCCATAGTCAGAGGCAGCACCATCTTTCCATAGGCCACCATCCATGTACTCCAGGATATGAGCAGTGACCTCTGCCTATGAGCAATGCAGAGGCCCTGGCCATAGGCCCTATTCTATGTTCGGCAGGGCAGAGCACAATATTGACCTTCTAAGTCTTGTACAGAGAAAACTCTCTTTCATACGCATATTGTGTCCTTACAAACACAAGGTTAGAATGGCAACGTATGAACTGTGCCCACAAAAACAGACAGGACGCCTGGTAAATAAGCTGTCAGCACAGGGTCAATGCTTAGCTAGAGGACGATACATCTGGGCTATCTTTGCGGTAAGCCTGCCCCAGTTACTGGCCTGATGAACTCAGTCCAGCCCAATGGGCCCTGCTTGGACCTGGGATGTTGGCAAATGCTGTTCCTCTCCTGAAAAAGCTGATGCCCACCCACGGAGAACATGCTAGGCAAATTAATCCCCATCAACTGCCATCTTTCACATGTCTGCAGAAGATCCCCCACCCTCTGAGGGAGCAGAGGCAGTTGGTCTGAGGCCCACTCTGGGTGTATGGAAGATGCACAGTGCACATGTGTGTGGCTGCCCAGGAGCACCCACTGATGCAGACATCATTGTGGAGAAGCCTGTGAGTTCCTCAACTGAATACATCCCTCAGCATCAGTAGTCTGCAATGCAACAAGGCACAGGTGGGGGCAGGAGAGCCAAGAAGCATGGGTAGATACAAAAGTAGAAGCGTTCGCTCTAGACAGGCAACATGCACACCTGCTAGGAAAAGCACATCACACCATCTATTTGCAAATTCTCAAATATTCAAATACCAGCTATCCAGAAGCATGTGTGTAAGAGTGTATGTACGTGGAAGGATTCTCTCTCTCATACACACAAGCATGGGCATTCTCTCTACTCACATATGCACAGATTCAAACTTACATTCATACCTAAAATCATACAGAGAAGCATCCACATGTCTCCGACTCATATGAATGAGACCTTGTGTACACCCCACAATAGCCTTGTGGGATAGGAAGGGCAGGTGGCATTCTTCTCATTTCAGAGATGAGGAAACAGAGGTTCTGAGATCGGAGTGGTTGTCTCTCTGAGATCACAGAGTATATTAGTGAGAGAAATATAACTAGCACTCAGGCACTTTGGTTTTTAACAGTGCTTCTTCTGTGTTTCCCCATGGACAGCCATGTTTGCACTTAAAGTGTAGTTTGAAATCAGCAGTTTCGCCTTAACACCCAAGCAGGGCATGAACACCTGAGCAAGGCATACACAACTGAGCAGAGCACACACACCTGAGCAGTGTACACACACTGGTGCAGGGCACACACACCTGAGCAGGGCACACACACCCGAGTAGGGCACATACATCTGAGCAATGTATACACATCTGTGCAGGGCACACACAGCTGAGCAGGGCACACACACCCAAGCAAAATGCACACACACCTGAGCATTGTACACACACCTGTGCAGAGCACACACACCTGTGCAGGGCACACACACCTGGGCAGAGGACACACACCTATGTAGGACACACACACCTGAGCAATGTAGACACACTTGTGCAGGGCACATACACCTGAGCAGAGCACTCACACAAGCAGGGTGCACACATCTTTGCAGGGCACACACATCTGTGCAGGGTACACATACCTGAGCAGAGTGCACACAGCTGAGCAGGGCACACACACCTGGAGGTGGCTCACACCAGCAACACCAACCTCACAGCACATGTACAGCACCAAAGCCCGGGTGTCTGCTGGTCTTAGATGTTTGCAGCACCTCCTTCTACCTCGCTGTGCCCTGATGCACACTCTGCTCAATTCCCACGGCCCTGCCTGTGCCTACCCACATTTCATTCATTCTTTCATTCCAGAAATAGTGAATTTCTACTCTGGGCCAAGCATCGTCCCAACTCACATCTCTCTAAACCCACTTCTCCCCCAGGCTTCCTCATCTCAGTAAATAGAACCACCCACTCCTAAGTGGCAGCCAGGCCTACCCATCCACATTTTTGGTTACCTGTGTGTATGTGTTTTTAACCCAAACTCATGAGTTCAGGGAAGGTGGAGCAGAAATTACTCAAGGCCCAGAGAATATTCCAGAGAGGAATATTCCCTATCAATCTTTGGCATTTCCCTATCAACTTTTAACAATTTGGAAGGGAACTTTTTTCTCTCACTCACGGAAGAGGGATCCAAGGGCCAGGCCTTTAGTTTTAAAAGGCAAAGGCAAGATGATGGCCGTGCATGGAGGGAGGTCCCCCCGCAACACGCACACAACCCTGGCACGCCCCACAAGGCAAGAAGAGGCTGCTGGGAGCCGTTTACTGGAGCTCTAGCCAACCAAGGGCTCCTCCCTTACTAGCTTCAAGTAACAATGACAGGGTCATTGCCAGGATAGACTTCCACCCCCTTGGGGGTCTCAGACCATCCCACAGATGCCCCAGCACCATTCACCACTCACACAGTCCTCATGCAGGCCTGGACGCAACAACAGGAGTTATATGGTTCTACAGTCACTTCCCAGCCTCTCCTCTGACACCTCCCCGTCTCACCATGCAGAGACCAGGCCACGCAGGGCCCAGGCCGACTGCCTATAGCTCTACCACAGGTCCAGGCTGGCCCCCTGAAGCAGTAGACTCACCACTCTCCTTTATCACCTCCTGTTCTCTCCCTAGTCCACTTCAACTGGGTTCTGTTCCAACCTGGCCATGGAAATGGCTCTTGTAAGGTCACTAACAGCTTTCATTTTGCCATACGCAATGGTCCCTTTTCTGTTCCTTATTGTATGTGATTTTTCTACAGTATGCAGCACCGGCACCCACTCCTCCTTCCTGCAGAGTTTTCCCTCACAGGTTTCCAGCACACTATGCCTCCTGTTCTTTCTCTTGCCTCCTAGCTGTACTCCCTCGGTCTCCGTGGCTGGTTTCTCCTCGTAAGCAGGAGGAGCACTGTCAGCCTCTGTCCTCAGCAGCTAGGTCTCTGGGATACCTGACCCATACCGATGACTTAAATACTATCTAAACGCGAATAACCTCCCCCAATCATTGTTTTAATTCTGACTTTTCTGAGCTCCTGATGCAGGTGACCAATAGTCTATTCAACACTTGGATGCCTTAGAAGAATCTCAAAATGAACTTTAGATTTCCACCGGTTTCCAGGGATCCAGTAACTACCACCACCCCCCAACCCACTGCTTAGTCTGCAAAACCTTAAAACCTGGGATCAATTTTTGTTTCTTCCCTTTTATTCATCCTCACCCCTGCCACATTGAATCCATGAGCTCATCCTATTGGCTCTCTCTCCAAACTACAGACTGAATGGGATTACTCATGTCCTCCATTTCCCCCACCCTAGTCTAAACCCCCATCACCTCTCCCCTACTTTACTCTGAGAGCTGACTCTTTCCCTGCCTCCACTCTGGCCCCTACAGTCTGTTATGCTCCACGGAACAGAGTGACCTTTTTAAAAGTGTAAATCATATCCTATTCATCCTTCCACTTGAGGTCCTCCTGTGATTTCAGCCAGAATAAAAGCTAAATTCTTCCATCTGGACTTTAAGGACCTCAGACTTGGCCCCGTCCCCTCCCCGGCCCTGTCTCTATCTCCCCTCATTAATTACACATCAGCCACACTGGACCTTGCTGGGAACACTCTTCCTTCAAAATGTCACATGACTGTCATCTACACATTTAGGTCTCTGCTTAAACAGCTCCCCCTCAGAGAATCCCTTCTGGCTTGACATAAGCTGCTCCCACCCAGCTCCTGTACTTCTCCACTATAGGACCCTGTCTCATTTACTTATAGCACTTGTCACTATCTGAAATAATGTGCGTATTTATTATCTATCTCGCTCACTTAAATAATAGTTCCATGAGAACAGACTCTGTCTTGCTCACTGCTGTATTCTCAGGAACAGTTCTGGTATAGAGTAGGTGCACTCCTACAACCAATAGTTTTGTGAGTTGATGAACTGGCTGTTAGCACAGGAGCTCAGTGATCAGTGAAGGGGGCAGCTGACTCACTCGATCGAAGGCATGTTGGGTGCAGACATCGGGCTGACCTCCTTGGCCTTCTGCAGTGCATGTTTCTGGTTGAAGGCCTCTTCTTCCTCCTGTTCATCCTAGACACAAAGCAGAGATGGCTTTGCTTGGGATCCCCAGGAAGGAGAGTAGCTTCCCTTGGCTCTCCTAAGGAGGAGTTCTGAATACCAACTGAAGTGAGGAAGACACAGGAAGAGGATAAACAAGGTAGCGAGATGTTAGGTTGGCTCGGAGACCTCTGATGGCCAGAGGCCAGGCCCCTTGGGAGTCAGGAGCCTCACTGCTCCGGCATGGTCAGCAATCCTTGTCTCCATCCTGGAGCCATCCACAGGCTGCTCATGAGAACCAGGAGAAGTCTACCCCAACCCCTAGTCCTCAGTGGAGCTGGCTATGGCTGTGGAGGTCAGTGGCAGGAGCTGACACTTCTCAGATGTCCTACAGTGTCTAGAAGTGATGGAGCAGGGGCCTTCCAGGCAAGGACCCTGCCGAGTAAAGTGCTGAGGCTGAGCACCCCATTGCAGTGTCTTCCCTGCACAGCTAAGTGGGTGCTTAGGCAGAGCTCTCATCCCTTCAAGCAGCATTCCTGCAAGCATCCCCTCTATGTGATGAACCCAAGGAAAACCAGCTCAGGTAAAAGGATTAGAGCTAATAAGAGCACATACATCTTCAGAGCATGCTATGGTTTTCACAGACATTATTTTACTTGATCCTCACAGTAATCATGTGAGGTACACAAGGCAGATATGGCATTCCTGCCTCACGCATGAAGAAACCAATGCTAATGGAGATCAGGAGTCCAAGCCAAGCCAACATAACCAGCGGCAGGTGTGGGACTCAGACCCAGTTTCTCAGCTACTTAAAGCTGGTATTTTTCCTACCATATACGCAGATAATAAGACCCTCAAGGATGTAGAAAGAACATCAGAGAATGCATGGAAGAAGCTCAGAAACGTCAGCAGGATGCTATGCACTTCTGCCCAAAACCAAATTGACACTCTCTGTGGAGAAAAGGGTATTTACTCATCTCTGTAGACCATCCCACTGCTGTTAATATTGCCTCCCCATACTGGGGAAATTAATCAGAGAAAAGAAGGGAACAGTTCTGTGAGAAATTTAGTATCTGGCTTCATTGAAATTTCCCCAAAATGACCTTGGCTACTGGAATATCCCAACAGCCATAGCCCAGGAACTGTGATGGCCCTGATCTCTCTCCTACCAAAACCCAGAAGGGTTAAGTCATGTGATTCAGGTCACACAGCCATAGTTTGCAGTAGCAGAGGTGGAACTTGAAACCAGGGCTCTAGAATTTTCCTGACTCTCCATGATAATCCTGGAAAGGACTCCTTTGAGGGCTCATAGAAATTAAGATGTTATTTTCCGTGTTCCTTGAGGCCCCCTACGTGAGGTTGAGGCTCACCAAACTCAATAAAAGTGAACCAGGCTTCCATCATCGGTATGTGGCTATTCAACTGTCCAGAAGTTTCCAGAAAGGGCCTTCTTGGCAGGCCTAACTCAGACAATGTAGACTTTTGGAGAGAGTTCCAAAAGCCAGAGGGCACCCAATGGCACTAGAGAAACATCAGATCCCCAGAGAACAATGCTTACCTTGGTCAGCTCCTGGGCGTTGGCCAGATTATCTACAGCGATAGCCAAGAACACATTCAGTAGCGTGTCTGGGGTGATGGATTAAGGATGGGCAAATAAGAAAAGCAAAAGTCTTCAGCAAGGCTGAGAGGCCACCTAATGATCTTTCCTGCCTGGGACACTAACAGGAACAGAAGCTACCCTGAAGAGTCACTTAAGCAGGGGCTGTGGGAACAGAGAGGGAGATGCTGTACAACTCTGTTGAAAGGAGAAAGAGGGTATTTCTTCCTTCTTTCCACATATCATCTCTTTACCCAGGATAAAGAAATACCTGAATCAAACCATCTGGGGGCCAGATGGGGTGAGGAGAATTACAATACTCTGAAAAATTATTATTTGGTCTTTAACTATGTATCCCAGCATACAACCCTTAAAATCCTTAGAAACTCCAAAGTGATATCTGGTAGCCCCTAGGTAGCTTCTGGATGGGGGCTGGTCAAACCAAGGCATGATTAGAGGGTTGGAACTTTCAGCCCTATCCCCCCAACCTCTGGGGGAGGAGGGGCTGAAGGTTAAGTTGATCACGAATGGCCAATGGCTTAATCAATCATGCCTATGTAATGAAGGCTCCATAAAAATCCAAAAGGACAGGGTTCAGAGAGCTTCTGGATAGCAGAACATGTGGAGGTTCCTGGAGACTGGCACTCCCGGAGAGGGCAAGAAAGTTCTGTGCCCATCCCCAATGCCTTTCCCTCTGCCTCTCTTCAACTGTATCCTCTGTAATATCCTTTATAATAAACCAGTAAATGTGTTTTCCTGAGTTCCGTGAACCACTCTAGCAAATTAACTGAACCCAGGAAGGAGGCTGTGGGAAACCCAAATTATAGTCTTCAAAACACAGGTAAAGTAACCTGAGGCATGCAATTGTCATTGTAAGCCAGTGGCAGTCTTGGGAATTCAGCCCTCAACTTGTGGGATCTAATGCTATCTCCAGGTAGATAGCATCAGAATTGAATTAGAGGACACCAACTAGTATCTGCTGCAGGATTGTTTGCTTGGTGAGTAAAAAAACCCACACATTTGGTTACAGAAGTCTTCTGCATTGATTGTTGATGAGTAAGGGAACAGAAAAAGCACTTTGAATTTGTTCAGCCACATTCAAAATGTCTTTAGACAGCTGTGGCCTCTACCTGTAGCAATAACAACTAAGAGAATCACTGAACAAGATGTGTAGGGAGCTCAGTGTGGGAGCTCATCTGCCCATTCTGGGAGGCTGAAATTGAATCCTACCTAGGCCAATGGGTGTTACACCATTCTGTCCTTAAAGACAAAAAGAATGAGATTCCACAGCTCCTGTTACTGAGCATCTCCCAATAATGAGATGCTAACTTCTCCCGTTCTTCTTGTGAGAGTCCTGAAGGGTTCCACATTTCATTTAACAAAATGTCACACAGCAGACATGATTCACTATGAAATCTATTCCTATGCCATACTCTAGGGCCTGAAGTCTCCATTTCCAACTGTCTTCAAAGCCTTTGTGTTGTGGAACACAGAACTGTTCTAGCATCAAAGTCCAGCTCTGACTACCCCCAGAATATCAGGACAATCATGATGCCATTGGGACACATGGGGCTTCCATGACTGTGACTCACTGCCTGGTGTTCTTTTCATGAGTTTCTCATGTTGAACTTCTAGTCAGCTCCAACCTCTAGACATTTTCAGGGCAGAAAACTTAAAAGAGCACGTCTTCTCTATGAAACTATGGAAAATGCAAAAATACACCTGCATCCCATGGTTCTCCCTTTTTATTCTACTAATCCCAATTCATGGCCAACCCCACTCCCCAAAAGCATCTAACAGTTGTATAGAAGTTTGTAATTATAAATCACATGCAAATAAATTATCTCATTTAGTATTCACCACTAACAAAGGAGATAAATATTATCCTCCTTTCAGCTGTAAAAAATAGAAGCTTGGAGTGATTAAGTAACGTTCCCACCAAGGCCACACAGCTGATACACAGAGTTACTGGGATTAAAACCTAAATCTCCTGGTCTAGATCTTGTGACTGGATAGGGCACTGGAGTTAGATGGAACTGGACTTTAGTCTCCCTTTACAATTTAATAGTTATTTTACTCGAGATGTTTTTTTCTCTTATAAGGATTAAATAGTACCTATGAAGCACTTAGTTTAAGGTCTCACGTATAGCCCAAATACAATACATATTTGCTAGAATTAGCAGTAATGGCATTAATCCTAACGCTAATATTTTGAGATCTTACTATGTGGCAGGCTTTGTTCTACATTAGCATGTAATTAATTCATTAGTGGTATAATGTGCCTATTTCAGCCTACAGTGATCTCTGCTTTGTCTAATGTTGCCCAGCTCACAGTACCACCAACCATTCAATGTAACAGCCTCCTATGTTATTCTTTGCATACATGACAGATTCGGATAATACTCTCTTATGTTTGTATTCTTTACCCAACTAGTACATGAAATCCTTCAGATCAGGATCCTTATTTACTTTAGAACACCAAACAATGTTCACGCCCCTGTCCCACCAACCCAAGCTCTAGCACCACCACCACCAATACCTCCTCAAATGCTGGTCCAGGAAGGCGGGCAGCTTGAGGAGGTACATCTTAAAAAGGATACAGTTGCCAAACAAGGTGAGCACAATGAAGTAGATGGCGGACCACATGCCTGAGCTGACCCCGCCCTGGGAGCGGATCCCATTGTACATCACCTCATTCCAGTCCTCACCCGTCAGGATCTACACAAAGCAAATGACAGGCACATCAGAAACCTGGGCTGGTGGAGAAAATGGGGTCAATGCCAAGGGCAAATTCTGGGCCTGGGTCTTTTGCATCTACCCCCTTGCTGGACCATCCTGCCAGGGAGTTAAAAAAAAGTCCCATAAATAATCCTAAACTTTCTTTTGATATGGAAGAGAATTTTAGACACTGAAAATGGAAGGAGAGCATCAAAGGGAAAGGTTCTGTTCCTCCAACTACAGAGTGTCTCCCACCTTCAGTTTTGCAAGGTCCTTGTGGAAATCACACAAATCAGGTGGTCTGGTCATTACCTAACTGTCCTCAGAGCTTCCCAGATACAGGGTCTGGAACAGCAGCATGATTGGAAAGAGCCTTGTGAGCTGCAGTTCAGGAAACTTGGGTTCTGGTCCAACCTCAGATTCTGGCCAAATAGTATTTTTCTTTAGGTCTAAGATACTATCAATTTTGAATTTTCCCCATGATTTAAACAGTTGAGTTTTGCGGGGAGCAGGGGTGGAAAAGAGACCTTGTTAAATGAACACCATTTAATGGATACCTCATTAAATGGGTTAGAAGACGTCCCTAGATTTCAGAAAACCATAGATGTGATTCTTGGCTGAATGCCTCAGACTCAATGTCTCCTGCAAACTCACAGGTGTGGGAGAAGGACAGTGAGATGGTCCCAACAGAGCTCTCTTATTATTGGTAAGAACAAAGCCACAGAAGTTCTAGGGATTATTGTAGTAATGACCGCTCAACTAGAAAGAGTGTCTCAATCCCCTGGGAGGAGCCTGGAAAGGAAAAGCAGAATTATCCTGAAACTCATCCTTGTCTTGCAGTGTGCAGTCCAAGGGACCTCACGCAGCACTTGTGAACCATCAGCTGGCCTCATACCTGGAACACAGTCATGATGGCTGCAGGGAAGGTGTCAAAATTTGCCGAAGGAGTCCCATCATTAAAGTTAAACCTGAAAAAAAAAAATAGAGAAAAGAATGGAATGAAAATCTCACATACCAAGTTTTTCATTCCCCAAGATCACAGTTTTCATCACTTCTTTTCTCCTTTCTTCTACAACCCCCTCTTCCCTACTTTTTCCCCATTCCACATAACTTATAAAGACTGTAACAATGACTACTACTGATGAACTATGCACTTTGAAGGATGTGCCCATGCTGCACATTTCAGGGACAGCACCAAAGAAATGGGTCCCCGGAATGAGAACCCTGTACAGCCTGAAAGTAATAAAAGCAGAGATGTTTACTCCACATATGCACGCACTCAGTGGTCAATTCAGGCCATGGGCAAAGGCAGACAGGATAGTAACGTGGTGATCGAGTTAATATTAGACCCTGGCCCAACACAGGCTACGACTGGGTTTTGAGCCTCCTTTGGATGGAAAGCTTCTGAGCACGTACCTGCCACCAAATAACTGCATTCCTAGGAGAGCAAAGACAACGATGAAGAGGAAGAGGAGGAAAAGTAAACTGATGATAGACTTCATTGAGCTCATCAAGGAGACCACCAAATTCCGCAGGGAAGCCCAATACCTACAAAACCCAGACAATGTGACAGCTGTGAACACTGCATACCAAGTTAGCCCCCAAGCCCAGCTCAGCATCTGCCTGGTAGTCTATGAAATAACCTGCATTTGTATATTTGTATATTTGTAGCAATAGGAGTAACCTATTGCTCCCCTTGGGAATGTGGCACCATAGATATTTTTGGTTTAATCTTTGGAGAAGAAGGAAGAGCTAAAGAATAGAGAAGGGGTGGGGCAGGGAAGGGATACTTTCCCCCTAAGGGGGAAAGAGAAGATGGAAGAAAATATAAGGCAGAGAAAAGGTTCTACTCTCAAAGTCATTGGGAAAAGTCCAAATTCTGCTCACTTACTTGGTTATTTTAAATATTCTTAGAAGCCGGAGGGCTCGCAAGACACTGATTCCAAAAGACGTACCAGGTCTGAAGATTGCCCAGACCACTTCAAAGATACTGCCCACTGTGACCTAGAGAGGCAATGACAGTCACAGTGAGAGAAGGAGGAGGAGAAGAAGAGGGGGCATTCTAGCGCCCAGCACACAATCAACAGCTCTCGGTGGGGATGGGAGAATAAAACTCTCCTCTCCCACTAGCCCTACCTTCAGTAAAACTACCTATGTGGGAAGCTGCCACCTCTCTCCCATTGCTCTTCAATCCCCTTCCTAACTTTAATCCTTCATACTGTAGATTGGCTTACTGATTCCTGTCCTTGGTGAAAACTACAACAGCCAGTTGCTGCTTCTGCTGCTCTGACAAAGGAGTGGTACTCAAAACAAAGAAACCGATTTGGATTAGTACAAGTTTCATCTCAATACAGAAATCTCAGAGAAGGTCTACATTCTCTCGTCATCCTAAAATTCAGTGCTAACAAGAACGTTTCGGTCCTTGATATAATAAATATCTCTCAGTCACAGAGGTCTTGCATCCCGCAATGTGACAGTTCATGGTGATGTAGGATCTGATTGCTACAAGATGCAGCAATTGCAGATGAACATTTCAATTTCCTTTTATTTTAATTATGTATTTATTGAATGTCCACTATGTTCTAGATATTATGCTAGGAGAAACAACAACTATTAATCCTGACAGTAATGCCGAAAGGTACGGACACAAAGAAACTAAGGTTAAAGTGATCTCTCACTAGCTGTTATGCTTGAAAACTGCCCGTACTCAGAGTCATATGCTCCAAGTTAAAATGTAGATTAGCAAGTGCTCGAAATCTTTAGCACCTAACTGAAGCTTTGGCAGAAAAAGTAGTGGGATTGGCAGAAAGAGAAGTGGTTCAGGAGCCCAAAGTTCTGCGACCCAATTCTGCTGCTAACTGAGTATATGAACTTGGGCACGGGAGTTTCTATTTATTCTTTTGTAAGTGGGAAGGCTAACTCCTGAAATGTAATATAGTTCATAGGACTCCTGTAAGCGGCAGGGGACAAAAATAAAAGATATGTGAAAGCACCTTGAAGTGTTAGTACAATGTATACATTTAGATATCCATACTACGTAGAAAGTAAACAGCTGACTGAGAGATTCTCTGTGGGGACTTGCTAATATAAGAGTGTGTGTGTGTGCTTGCGTCAGGGTCTATCTAGATAATTATCCCAATTTTAAACTGAAGTAGAAAAACAAATATATAAGCTTCTCTTTCCTATGGAACCACCTCTAGAATCAAGTCCTTTGTCCTTCTCAGGCTTCCCCCAAGATAATAAGTGGTTCAAAAGTCTGGCTATGGGTAGCTTTGTAAACTCTCACAGAGCTATACACTTAAGTGTACCCTTTATAATGTATGTGTTACATTTTAATAAAATATTGAAAATCAAAGAGCTTAGAAAAACAAACAAACCTTGCATGGGAAGGATTCATTCACTTCTGAATTCCCTTTAGCTAATCTTATCGATTCTCTTTTTATATATTCTGATTTCAGTACCTCATGCTGAGTAAGGAGCAAGCTGCTTATCTAAAACCAGGGCCTATCAACACAAAGCAGGAGCACAGGCAGGCTTCCGATGACTTACCCCAAAATCAAAGCAGTTGAATGAAGAGTGAAAATAAAGGCGAGGCCCCATGCCATACATCTTCAGGGACATCTCCAAGAGGAAGAGTCCCAGAAACAGAAATTCTGCATAGTCTGGAAGTATTAAAAGTAGAGCATTGGTTCCACCTGTGGGGTGGGCTCAGGCATTTCTCAGCTAACACACCCACTTACAGAGCAGCTCACAAAAACACATGTCGGGACATTCGGTGGCCATATCAGGCCAGGGCTGGGCAGAGCCTAGTGATGTCTGAGTACCCTCTGACCCAGGCTGAGTCCCAGGCGCACTCAACAGATCAGCATTGCTCTCTTTCAGTAGGTAGGCCTGTCACTGGCCTTTATATGGTAGAGGGCCCTCATAGGGGAAAGAGAGGACTTACTATGGCTTTGATCAAAGGGCTGGATTCCTCCCCACACACCCAGCAGGGACAGGCCCTTGACCCTCACCCACGTCCAGTGGCAGTCTAATCTGGAGCTGACCTATCAGCTCTTCTTCTGGTCTATTTGAGATCTCCATTGCCCTGAGAACTTCCTGCCCAGGATTTCAGTGATCAAAACTCCCGATCGTTGAGCCTCCTTAAGAAAGGAAATGAAGGCTTTGTGGTACCCAAAAGTATAACGCTATGCTATCTTGTTGATTCATCAGCAATGACCAGTTTACCTAAAGAATGAAAGCTGGTAACAGTCATGAGATACTCCAGCCCCCTTGAGGATGATGTGGCCTCCCTCACAGTGTGAAGAGGTAGAACTCCTCCTAGCAGGGTGCTTTGCTCTCTTGCGTTCACACACACACCAAGCTGTCCCACATGGGGACCAGCAGAGGAGGCTTTAGAGAGAGGCTTTACTTACAGAGGAGGTGGGTGAGCCACTGGGGCTGGTTGTGATGGACAATGGCCACACAGGCAGTGTTGAGTGCTACAAGGCTCAGCACAATCCAGTAAAACACTTGGGATTTAACCATGTGGCGAATGGAGATGCGCAGAAGCCTTTCCTTGTGCCGGAAATAAGAGACCCCGTCTACCTTTGCACTTTTGATACTGGCTCGGGCCAGAGGTGTGCCTAAGGGGAAAAGTAAGGAGGAAGAATGAAGTGCAAAATATCCTGTGGTCACCCTCCATGGCCAGGGAGCATTCGAAGGACAAGATGGGCTGCTCTAGTCCCAGGACAAGGTGACTGCCATATTGCAGGTCTGGGGAACCCCCATCTTATGGGCTCAGTAGTTTCTACAGGCAGTGACCCTGTTTTTCCTCTCTGGGCACTCTCAGTCCTAAGAAATGGAAAGATTCCCCAGGCAGGACACCAGCGTCTTGAATCTTAATAGGATCGTGTTTATGTTTGCAACAGACTGGGCTTCTCTCTGCCCTTTCCTTTTAAATAGCTTCAAGCACTACAATCCTTCTGCTGCATTGGTGATATTTCTACTACTGGTGGCACAAAACAGCAAGGAGCTTTGTAAGTCCTCTCTGCTTTTGAGGATGGAACAAGATTTTTCCCTTTTTCTGGGGAGAAAAAACCTGCCATCAGCCAGAATCTCTAGGAGCACCTGAGATGGAACCCATACTATTAAAGAATTGCCAATCAGAATTAGTTTTAAGTTAAGCAAATGGCTTCAAGATCTCACATCCATGTCCCTGGAAGCAACAGGTCCTCAGGATCCTTTGAACAATGTCCCAAAGTGGGTTCTCATCATCACTCCCAGGAGAGGGCAGATACCTCTGCAAATGGAATACATCTGCCACGCCTGAAAAACTTGGGTTGGATTCTTGGCCCTAAATCCCATGTTTCATGTGAACAGCATCCCCAGGTCTTTTTTTTTTTTTTTTTTTTTTTTTTTTTTTTTAACAAATCATTGTAATCTAGATTCCATTTCCACCCTTTTCCTTAATTACATTCCTAAATTCTGGACTGTTCGGATTCTTTCCCTCCTTGTGGTGCTTCTCAAAAGGTAGGATCTTCCTTTTCGTGGGAGATCAGAGAAGTAAAAGATCTAACTGGATCCACTCACCCACAGAGGAGATATCAACACAGTGCTCATCGCTGGAGTCTCGGGTCATGGCCTCTGTCCGGCTCCTCTTGATGGTTGCCCTTCGAAGCACTGCACCAGGGAAAGGGAAGGCCAGTGAGAGGCCACAAGCACACCCAGATCATTCTGGACAAGACTTTGAGGAATGCAGGCAAGAGGCCTTGTTTGAGGTCCCTGTAACATTGGCTTCTATCTGCCTTTAATACCTAAGCCAGGGTAAGAGAAATCAAGGACGTCTACTAGACCACAAATGCCGTGCTCACCAGCACCTCCTGCAACACAAGGGCTCTGGAAGCCATGCTAGAGCCTATCTAAATGCAGAAGGTAAACAGGCACTCTGTATCCATCTGTCCTGGCTCTTCACCTACAATGCCACTTCCTGGTAATGAAAGTGGTCTCGGCCGGGCGCGGTGGCTCAAGCCTGTAATCCCAGCAGTTTGGGAGGCCGAGACGGGCGGATCACGAGGTCAGGAGATTGAGACCATCCTGGCTAACATGGTGAAACCCCGTCTCTACTAAAAAATACAAAAAACTAGCCGGGCGAGGTGGCGGGCGCCTGTAGTCCCAGCTGCTCAGGAGGCTGAGGCAGGAGAATGGCGTAACCCCGGGAGGCGGAGCTTGCAGTGAGCTGAGATCCGGCCACTGCACTCCAGCCCGGGCGACAGAGCGAGACTCCGTCTCAAAAAAAAAAAAAGTGGTCTCAAGGTGACCCCCACACATTTTAAGAGAAGGTCCCTTTAGATAGCATTGGTTGTAGGATGGCCTTTTCCTCGCTCAGTATCAATCACATGCCCTGGAACAAAGCAACTCTTGGGTTTCATTTTCATCACTTTAAAAGGCATTTAAATCTGTGACTCAATTCCCTTCATTTTAAAGCATGAGGGATTTTATGACAGAAAGACTCTCATTTCAAATCCCAGAGCACCGTCTTTTATTTCTTTCTCCCCTTCTGATCAAGAGAGATTGCCATTGCCGAAGAGGGGGCAAATCCAACTGGAATAAGGCGTCAGAACATTTCCTTACCTTCTAAGGCAGATGTTCCAGCATTTTTATTTTCTTCAGCGAGCATGACTTCCTCTATATGGAAACAAATGGTTTGATAAATTATCTGTAAATGCCAAATTATTCTGCAAGATGAAAATCCCTCAGGGACAGCTCCAGCTTAGGGCAACAGAGAGAGAGAGCAGAGTTCAGAGCCTGTCACAGGCACCAGCATCAGAAAGAAAGCAAGTGTCACAGAGGATGCACACAGAGCTCCTGAGAACAGAAAGGAAGCCTCGGGGAGGGGGTGCTTGGGGTAACAATCCACTCTATGTCTGATACCCCTGTTCAGGAGGATACCTGTGAGAGGAGAAGAAGAGGCTAAAATCCTTGATAGGAATGAAAAATTTCTATTTCTGTTTTTAATTCCACCCAGCTTCCTGTCTTTCCTAACTCCTTGAACTTCTAGCAGCAAGAGCTTCCTTAGCTTCTCTTGCCAGTGGCCATTGGTCATAACATCTACACCCTCATTCAGAAGCTGAGCCCATGTTTTGGGCTTTAGTCTACATCTCTGAGGAGGGGTCAGAGGAAGATGCCCAAAGGTCCTCGGAGACAGGACAGGGGCTTGTGGGCTTCCTCCTGTCCCCATTGCTTCCATCCTTTCTTGGTTTACCACAGCCTGAGCCAAAGAGGCTTGGGCCAATCATGAATTTGTCCCTAAGATAAAATAAAAAGTAAGTATTTGGTTTTTGTCTCTGGTTCCTGGCAGTCTTTCGTATGCTAATGAAATGACTCTTGGAGGAGAGAGGGGCCCCATAGGTTAGAGGAGGTAGCTTGTAGCAAGAACAAACAGCCACAGGACTGGAGGCTAGAACTTTCAGCTTCTCCCTACTCCCACTTCTAGGGAGGAGGGGGCACTAGAGATGAGTTTAATTGCCAATGGCTGATGGTGTAATCGAGCATGCCTATGTAATGAGATATCCATAAACCCCCCTAAATGTTGGGTTTCAGGAGGCATCTGAGTTGGTAAACACATCAATGAGCAGGGACAGTGGTGTTCCCAGAGAGGACACGAAACTCTGCGCCCCCCCACCCCCATCCCCTGCCCTATACACCTCTTCCATTGGGCTGTTCCTGAGTTATAACCTTTATAATACAGTATGGTTTTTCCAAAGTTCTGTGAGTCATTCTAGCAAATTACTGAACCAGTGGAGAGGAGGGGGACAGTTGTGGGAACCCCAGATTTGTAGTCAGCCAGGCAGATATGCTGGTTGCCTGGAGACCCCAGTTTTGGCTGCCATCTCAAGTGGGAGCAGTCCTATGGAACGGAGCCTTTAACCTGTGAGGTCTGTGCTAATTTGAGGTAGTATTTAGTTTTAGAATTTAACTGATTGTTGAACACCTAGTTGGTGTTAGAGAACTGAAGGATTGGTTGATGCTGAAATAATATATTTGCTTATTGGAGTTCTAAAACAACACCACACAGTCCCCTGTACTCTTCCTTCTTGGTGCCCCCAGGAGCAGTCCCATACTCTACTGAGGTGTCATCATCTGAAGGGGAATATTTTCTACTAAGACTTGTTGGACCAAACCTCACTAGCATCCCTCCAAGTGCACCAACAAAATAGCCTTTCTCTCCCAAGTCTGGTGGGATCCTGCATGCCCTATGAGGAGGAGTGATGGGATGAGTTTTGAGCCCAACCCACAGGCCAGGGAGCTGGAGGCCTCAGTAAACATTCCCTAAGATCCCAGCTGCTGGGGGAAAGATAGCCTCAGACCCTACTAAACAATGGTTTAATTTAAACATAAACACTTTTAACAAGTAAAAGGACAGTAGGAGAGGTTAAAGTCATTACCATAATTCTAGCTGCAGATAAAACTGAGAGTACATAATGTATTTCCTAGGGAGGTGAACATGTTAAGGCTTGGATGGTACTCATAGGATGGCCATTATTACCAAGTCATAAATGTTTGCTTTCTTTTTTAAGTATAGCCTCTGGCTAAGTTAATAGGTTAAGTGCTATTGGTGGGGCACTCCTGCCTGAAGACAAAAAGGGGCTTTAAGTCATTTTATAGCACATGTTTGGAGGGCATCATTTTAAAATTAGGAACGTGTTAAAATCTCTCATAGCAACTTTAATCACCTTAGCCAGACAGTTACTTTTGCTATACACAGTGTCTGGGCTTTGGGGTGGGCAGATCTGGGGACCCCCCAGGATAGATGGAAGGTGTGTGGTGCTGCCGAGATCTCTGGAAAGCACTCAAGGGCTCTGGATGTGCTGAAGCCACCCCCCTTCCTCCCCACCTCATCCCTTTTGCCAAGTTCGCTTTAGAACTTGAGTGTCTTTCCAGGGAAATGTAACCCATATGTCTCTGATTCACTCGCACTCCATTTGTAAAGGGAAGGGCCAGGAAGCACATTTTGACGTCGCAGTGCGTCTTTTTTCTTAGAAGGAGAGAGCTGGCTTTGCCAACTGGAAGAAAGGGAAGCCTTGGAATTCTGCAAGTATTTGAAAAGCAGAGCCCCAGTGAGCAGCATACCCTGCCACCTGACCTGTGTGGGGTGGCCAGGGCTGTGAGGGCTCCTTCCTGGGTCTGCTGCCAGCTCTCTTAGTGGTCTGTCAGATGGCTCCTCCGCCGAGAAAGCCAAGGACAGCTGGGACCATCGAGCTGCCTGCCTGGCCTGGAGGCAAATCTGCTTGCCCTCCCATGGCAAGCCTGAGTTACCATTCTGGGAAGCGGTGGGGGACATTCATGTCCGCTTCATCCCTACACAACAGCCTTGGAGGAGAAAGGGTGAAATGCAAGTATAGTCAATACACATTGCTCATGTTTCCAGAGGCTACAAGTGAGTGCAGATAGCAATCATACATGCACTCTCTCAACCCTCGGAGGTCACCAAAAGTTGACTGCAGAGCTTGGAGAGGGTTTTTGTGTGTTGGCAGCCACAGTGTCATAGTGTCATTCCAAAGCTCCTACAGAAGAATAAGGCTCAAGCAACTAAGCACTAAATCATACTCCAAATTTTTCCTCTGTGACCTCACTTTTGTGCTATGTTTTCTATTAGGAACAGAGAAAAGATACTGACTGTCATATGTGTAGTTTTTTAAAAAAATCACGTGTTCCTCTGGAAGAAAATGAAGATATATAATACTAATGCAAACCAACCTTTAAAATAATAAAGAAAGCAAACCCACCCCTTTTCTTGACAAGTATGGGGGTGATTGATGCCCCCTCATAAGCATCTGAGCCACAGCCAAACTTGAATCTAGTGGCTCTGTGGGTTAATGAAATCATGATAGGTTTGGACCTATTCTCACAGGCAGCTGAGAACCATTCCTAATGCTGAGCCACAGAGTGAGAACTGATGACAGCTCAAAGCTTAGGAAAACACCTGTTCTCACCATTATCTCCTCCCTGGATGGTGGCAATGGCCTCACTACTAGTCCCTCTGCTTCCAACCTTGTCATTCTATGGTCTATTCTCAACGTGGCCAGCACATGCTCCTTTATGGTCTAAAGTCAGAGCACGTCAGTCCTCTGCTCAAAACCCTCCCATGGTTCTTGTGTTTCTCAGAGTGAAGCTCATAGCCCTTACAATGCCCCATAAGGTCAAACACAATTGCTGCCCACTTCCCCGGTGACAGCCATCACTCTGTCTCCTGTTCCTCCTCCCTATTCCTTCCCCCTTCTGCTCCTCGGGCACCCCTGGCTCACTCCCATGTTTAAGTACTTGGTGCTGAAATACTCCTCTCCCAGATCTTCCTCTGGCTCACTCCTTCATCTCTTCAAGTCTACACACCAATGGGGCCACCCTGACCTCCTATCTAAAACTGTGGCACATTCTATACCCCATAACCCTACCTTGATCAGTTTTCCCATAGTACTTACTACCTTATCATTGTCTTATGAGTTACTCATTTATTATTTTGTTTATTGTTGCCTTCCCCAATTAGAGAGCTTTACAAGAGAAGAGCTTTGGTGAACTGTTTGACCATTTGGCTCACTGCTGTATCCCAAGTGCTTAGAACAGGGTCTGGCACAAAGTAGGCACTCAATAAATATTTGCTGAACAAATGGATGGCTGTGAGCACCAGGAACAATATTATAACACACCATCAGCCCAGGCTCAGCTCCAGGATTGGGGTATGTTACTTTTACTCAGTTCACCTTGCTAAGATGCCTGCCTTAAGGTGTTGGGTAGATGGGACAGTTTGGTAGACGGGACAGTTAGAGCCCAGAGGAAGAAAATGGGATGAGCAGGGAACCTTAAGAGCCAACCAGGCATCCAAAGTGTCTCTCTTCTCTTGTCTAGGCTGCCCCTTGAATGGAAGAATTGGGAGTGAGGGGCTGGCCCTGATGTCTCTGCAGCCCACTCACCAGCCTCCTGCAGCCCCCCAGGCCTACCTGCTTTGTCTATCCAGGCACGGTAGCCATTCAGCTCACGCTCAATCTGCTGCTGGCGTCGCAGTTTCATGAAAGCCCTTCGGTTCTCCACTCTCTCTCTCTCTTTGGCAAACTCCCTGTGGACAAGAAGGATAAGATTCACTGGGTTTGGATAGGGCCATGACTCAGGGAAAGGGTGGATCAAGCAACAGAGACAGAGCATCTGAGCAAGTACCTCTATTAAGCTCATGTACCCTTTCCTCTGATCCAGGCTGCAAATATGACCTTCTTACAATGTTACACAGAAACACACCTCATTCAGCCTCACACAGGAAGCCTTCCCAGACTAGCTGTATTCCAATTAGGACCAACTGATTGCTTGCTCTATTTTGAAAGGTATGTTCTTAGCCATGTGAGAAACTAGGTTTCAAAATGCCATGTTCCACCTCTTCAGCTACAATGAAAACCCTTAACCCTCTGAAGGGCACAGCTACTCTTTCTCCTTTTGATAACAATAGCGATTAATGTATATTGACCAATTATGATCAATATATGACCAAGGCTTAGGAAAATACCTGTTCTCACCACTATCTCCTCCCTGGATGGTGGCAATGGTTTTCACACCCGTTAACTCATTTCATCCTCACAACCATCCTATGAAGTATTAATACCATTAAAATTCCTATTTAACAGATGGGGAAGCCAAGGTTTAGTGAGGTGAAATACCTTGCTGGGATTTGAACTCTAACAACAATGCCGTGTTGCCTCTGCTGTCCTGTACTCTGGTGCTTAATAAAAGCTGCCACTGAAGATCAATGAGGCTGATGACTTCAAAGGCTAAAATGCTATTCAAAGGTGGCTGATGTCAGTTAAATAAGAAAGGAAGGGACGTGGGAAGGACACCTGACTCCCATAAAGCCAGTGGGAAGGTGGGGAGATGATGAGGCAGAGGGAATGCCCAGGTGAGGGGTCAGGAAGAAGACAGAGCCTATGACAGGTTCAGGGGACTAATGCCACTTGGTGTGACAACAGGAATGAGAAGGCTACAGTTCCATGGGAGAAAGAGGAGAGAAGAGGACTAAGGGTTCCCTGGTAGAGAAAAGGAGGATCAAATTTAATGAGTGAAAGAATGGGGATAAATAAATCAGTTTCCTAACAGGTTCCTCCAGAAGCCACCTCTAGCAATGCCTTTCTCATCACCAAACACCCTTCCAGGCTAAGATGCCCCTTACCAGTGCAGTGCCTCCCAGCCATGGCTCAGGTGTTCTCCTACTACCTGGGAAGCTGTTCTACTTATTAAATGTGATCTCCATAAAGAACTGCAGGCCAGGCACAGTGGCTCATGCCTGTAACCCCAGCACTTTGGGAAGCTGAGGTGGAAGGACTGCTTGAGCCCAGGAGTTCGAGGTTACAGTGAGCTGTGATTGTGCCACTGCACTCCAGCCTGGGTGACAGAGCAAGACATTGTTTCAAAAAAAAAAAAAAAAAAATGGAGAGAGAGGTGCAGTCTGAATCTGAGGGAGTCCAGCACCCACTGTGAGTCCTACCAGTTTCTCTCTCATGTCTAGGGAAGAAGAAATGAACGAGGGGCTGGGGGATGGGCCCCAGCCACAGTGCGGGGAAAGAGGAGATGCCAGTCTACAATAATGCCAAGAGACACCTGCTCATGCCTCACCTGGCCCTCCTGCTGAAATAGAGCTGGTGTCCTTGGGTATAGCTACCTGCTTACAATCAGGCAGAGGGTTTGGGGAAAGGCACATTGGAAGGAGAATTTCTCCTGTGCTTGGCTTCAGGTTCACTGGGTTCTACTAAAGGTGTTATGGCGGAAGGAAAGGGGAGAGTCAGAATGAAGAGCAACCAGGGCCAGTGAGGGCCAGGGTAACTGAATTCAAGCCCTGGGATGCCTCCTTTCTGCTTTCTGAATTTCGGCAATTTGAAAGTAACAAGGGGCTGGCTTGGTTCATGGCATCACCATCCACCAAAATTCTTACCTTTGGATCTTTGCTTCTTTCCGTCCCTCCTGTCCAATTAGTACCACTGTCCTGTTGGTTCTACCTTCATAAAAGCACCTGAATTCACCCTGCTATCTTGGTCCATGATCTCATCCTTCCTCGCCTGGACCACTGCAATAGCACCCAGCTGGTCTCTCAACCTCCTGTCTCTTTCTCCTCCTTTCACCCATCTCACACTATCAATGTTATCTTTTTAAAAGGCCATTCATTGGATCTTACCACTTCTAAACCTCCAGTAATAACCATAGCAAGTAGCATGTGTAGAGCATCTCTTAATTTACCAAGCATCTTCATACATTTTGCTCATTTAATCTTTACAACCATTCTGAGAAGAAGGTAGAATAGGTATTTTCATTCTTAACTTAAAGTTATGCAACTTGATGGAGTTTAAGTAAGAAACAGAGCCAAGATTAGAACCCAGGCCTTTCTCTTATAAGAGCCCAAGTCCTTCAGGCCCCACATATTTGCCTAGTCCCATGGCATTTTTATATGCTACTTTATCTTTTCATAGGTCTGTGTCTTGATTTCTCAACTAAGCTCTGGGGGAATCCAGGGAAGTTTAATAAGGTGATATTTTGAGCAAGACCTTGAAAGAGGAGAACTGAAGTAGGCTATGACCAGAGGAACATAATCATCCTTGAGCATCTAGGGTAAGCATTATGACCAACAGATCCATTTTCCAGCTCAGAAAACTGAATCTGAAGGGACTTAAGTGGTCCTTTGAGAGGGCAAGTGTCCAAGGACACATAGCCCCTCAGAGGAACCACAACTCTCAGATCTTCTAAATTCCATCTCTTTCTATTCTATCAGCCCCTCCTTTACGGCTTCCATCATCCTCTGCTGAATGAAGAGGATGAAGCCTTCAAGCATGACCTTCAAAGTCTTACACAGTTGGAGCCAAACCTTTCTCTTCAAGCCTCATCTCCTCCTGCCATCCCTATCCACCCCCTGACTGCCTACAGCCCACCACAGCCATGCTTCAACTACAGCACATTTCCCACCCTTCCTGAAAAGGCAGGGTGAGCATTCGAGGCTAGCGCACAATGCTTATCTGTCTGGAATTCCCTCTTATCTGCCTGAGTCGAAATCCTTCTTCAAGGCCAGGCTGAAATGTTGCCTCTTCTGTTTGGGTCCCACCATCCCTGCCCCTCAACCTTCTGGCCTCTAGTCTACCTCTTCTACAACTCTTCAGAGCTCATCTTGCAGGCAGACCTTTACTATGGTCAGCTGTCTTTCTTTCTGTGTGAGTTTTCTGCAAAAACATTCTGTGCCTTACTCAACTTTCTATCTTCTCAGACTAGAATAGGCCTACCACATAGTATATGTTCAGTAGATTTTTTTTTTATGAAAAATATCCAGGCTTACTAGCAGAAGTCATAGCTCTTCCCTGACTCCCAGAAGCTTAAAAGAAGGTATATTCCATCTCTGCACTGACTCAAAGGGAGCAGGTAAATGAGCGGCAACTCCTGCACACTGCCACCAGTTTCTCTTGGTTTGACTTCACTATAATCACTGTAAATTAGACTATAAAGAATGGGCTTTGTCATCTCTATATGGCCCCCAGAATGACAATGTAGCTTGATTTCTGGCAGGATAGGCCAACAAACCCCAGTCTAACCTCCCTTTGTCTAACCTCTTCTGATTCCAGGTTAAGCGGTGTTTCCACATGCCTCCTTGTTCGGAAGTTTCTTGGATCCAGGTCTCACTTGCTGGGTTCCCTGCTCTTCTTTGTCATTATAGGCTCCCTTTCCTCCCACCCTCCCACTTGGCATTCTAGCTGGAACTCACAGGCCCAGAGTCTGACAAAGTTGGCCAAGTCTCTTGGCTAAAAGAATTAAAGCAATGAATGTGCACCACTGGGGGTACTCCCAAGCAGCTCCAGCACCTTCATGGAGGATGTGGGGGACCTTCTTTATGAGGCTTTATCAAGTGGCCTTTTCTGTTTTGTTCTTTCATTGGGAACCTGGGTAGCAAGTCCAGCACCTGTCTTTCCTAACTCTTATCGCCCCTCCACTCTCACTGCTGTAATTGTTAGTACCCATGGCCTGTCTCCCTGACTAGTGTGCAGGCTTCATGAGGTCAAGTAAAGCCTGCATCATATCACATTCCAACAAGGGTCAGTGAAGCTTAACCCAGTGTCTGGTATGATAGATTCTATAGGTTATAGAAATAAAATATCAAGAACAGGTAATGTTCATATAACATCTTAAACTTGTTAAATTTACAAATCATTTTCATGTAAATTATTTCATTTGAAGTTTCAAAAGCCCTGCGAGATTCAAAAAGATTACTTCCCCAAAATAATCCAGTTAGCCAGAGGCAGAGACAAAATTCAAATTATGTCTTCTTCCAGGTTATGTGCTATTTTCACAATGCCTTAGCTGTCTACCCTGCTACCTAGAAGTCAACATTTAAAATCTACAAGAGGGATTTCATTTCAGCCCAAGGTTGAGGAAAATAAGGATATAAAGAGATGGTTTTTGCTTCTCTTTAAGGGATTATCCTTTTCATTGAAACAGTAGCATAAAAATCCATTGCTCTGTGTTGGGTTATTAAAGACCTAGAATAAAATTCATAGCATTAGTCAAGCTAGTGATATACTGTTTGATTTTGTGTCCATTTATTCATACATATATTGCATTCTGGAGAGAACAGGAGCAAATAAGATTCAGCTTCATAAACCTTAGATTTAACATGCCCATCAGGCTCATGAGTATATATGTGACCAGACCTAGGAAACAAAGCATACTGCTTTAACTGGTCCCTCTCTCCTCTGACAATCTGAGTACCCTGTCCTCTTCACAAAGGATCCTGGGGTTATTCAGATGATGATGCTTTTGTAAAGATAAAGCATATTACCGTTATTTAGTTTACCAGATGACTGCTGAATTCCTCCATTGAAAGGCAGCTCAAAGCAGGGAACTACGAATATCTTAATTTATCCAGTTCCTTTGGAGCAAGGCATAGAAAATGTAAAAGGGGAAATCTGGCCTATAGTAGAAGAGTGTTCATATGCTCTAAGGCCCCTTGGCATCAGCCTGTGGCCTAAGGTAAGAGGATAGGTAATTGGCTCCTTTTCATTTGTTCTATCCAGGCTTTCTACACCCAGAGATGTAACAGAACTCAAGATAGGATGCGTCCAGATTTCAGAATTCCAAACAAGGGGAACAAAAATAAATCCCCATGTGATGCAGCAGAAACACCACCAGTCTATTTTCAGAGCCGGGGATCTAGGTATCCTCTGCTGCTTACAAACTGGGCAGTCACCTTGCTGTCTGAATTTCCTCATCAGTCAGAGTTGACAGTAGGACCCATATAAACCCTAGGCTCATAACTAGAGGCAGGGATAGATTTGGTTGACTCTGAGAGTCCTGACTAGATTCCCATAAGAGATTGTAGAGTGACACAAATCCAAGCGGTGTTTCATTCCAGACGCTTCTCCTTACCCAATTCTGTTCTTCTTAATTTTAGGTTGCTCCTCCAGCCCCAAACCTGGCTCCTCTGAGGGAGGATAACCTGTAGCTCCCCTCACATATGGCTGTTGCATACAGGGAAGTAAGGTGAATTGGAGTTAAGCATGGATGAGCCTCTATTCTGGATGCTACATATGTATGCAAGGTTTGGGTTTCTAAATTTCAGTCATGGAAACTAAGAACAAGGTGGATCTCTTTGCACTGCACGGTTGAGCACAGTTTTCTTTTATCCTGGTTACTACATTTGTATTTGTGACTGCTTTTTATCTGCAGCAGTTTACATGATAAACATAAATTGTAAAAATCAACTATTCATACACAGCTAATTCTATGTTATTCATCAATAAGATGAAGTGGAAGAATTACATAATCTCAGACAAGGTAGAATGCCCAAAACATTTATCATGTGTGTGTGGAGGGATGAGGGGAGAGAAAACAGAGACTTCTTTGAAATCATTTTCAGGTTATTATTAAAATTAATATTTTATGAATGTCTGAACCTGTAAGGAGCCATTGCTACAGACAAATCACAAAGTGGTTAATCTCTGCCCTAATGAAGTAACTGGTTTTAGTCCATAGGCTGATACTAGGAAGGTCTTCGGTCGTTCACATTTCTAGACTTGATTATGCTGTTGCTAATTCTTGGGGATTAGAAGTGAGGTTGATGAAAGCCTAGCTCCAGCCTGAAATGTCTGCCCATGTTATGTGACCCATAACAGAGTCAGTCACAGGGCACCTGGACAAGTATCTCGATGCTTGTCTAGTGATGAAGATGTTCTGGTAGGTCAGCTGGGGTAAGAAAGCTTCTGTTGGAGGACTGCTTGGCTCGTGTTTTAGCCTCTCTCTCCAGACCTCTCCTCCCACCTCCATGCAGGGAGCTTTGTTTACTGATACACAGCCCCTCGCTGCTGTCATGACAACCAAAAGGAAGACAAAGTGCCAGGATGGGCCAGCCTGTGTGACTCAAAGATCTGTTTATCCACACTCCTGTACACACTTGCATGCTTCATCACACACATTGGCATGGATACACACACTCATCCGGGCACAAGCAGCATATGTACACACACTCTGCCAAGCACACAAATGGCCACATGGTCATATTCCTATTCATCTTCAGAGTCCGTGTTTCAGATAGCTTTGCTACCCATAGGGAAACCTTGCCAAGGTTCCTGTAAAGTCTTTGCTTTAGGAAGGAGGAATTTGGGTTAGACATCAAGAAAAACCTCTTCAACCCTAAATGTTCTGAAACTAACAGAGAAATTGGAAGCAAGATTGGCAATTCTGTGTTGGCAGTGGTTTCATTTCAGTGCCATTGGAAAATGGGCTGGGGTTGGGGTGAGCCTCTTCAGTGTTCCTATATTTTCAGTGTTCTTACGAGCCTGGGGAACTGTTTCTCCCATTTTTCAGAGAAGCAAACACAGCCCCAGAGAAGGTAAACACCTTACTGAAGGTCACAGAGTTCAGCAGTATTAAAGTTAATTATGCTTTATCCCTTGACTTGTTCTAGAAAGGATTTAAGGAGACTTAGGTTGTCAATAAAGGCCAAAACAGAAGCTGGCCCTCTAAATCCTATCCATTATTGACTCTAATAAGCAGGATGGGTGATGCAAATGCTCAACGACATCATATGGGGTCATTCTTCCTTCGAATCTGAAGTTTTCGGAAGGCTCCTCCTATAAGCAGAAATCCTTCCCTAAAGTAGTTAAGGCAAATAAATGGCATTACATGAAGTGCTATATCCCATTCCTACCCCACCACCTTATGTCCACAGCAATGGAAGACAGACCAGGAGTCTTACAGACCAGGATATCGGGCAAGGGGAACCCGACAGATCACCTGTCCAAGACCAGCTTTCCACAAGCAGGGAAACTAAGGCATAGAGAGAGGTTAGATGATTTGCCATTTCCAAGGATTAGGGTGGTGGCGGCAGACCTGGAGCTTCACGTTCCAAAGCCAGTGCTATGCCACAGCTTCATGACATTTCAGTTATGAGAACTCAAAGAAGATTATTTTTTTAGGAGCTCAGGGAATGACTGGTCTTTTTTCTTTCTCTTCTCAATATTGAGATCTCATTTATTTGTTTGAGTAGACGCAGGGGGAAAAAAGCATGACAATTAATGTAAGGGAGATAATGAAGGAACTGGAATATGTTTCCTGTTTTGGTTTTTAAGCTTGAAGTTGGTGGAATCCAGAATGTTAAAGTATAATGATTAAAAGCTCTGAGGTTGTACAGACCTGGGTTTGAATCGTAGCTCCATCATGGTGTGATCTGGGGCAAGTTCTTAAACTAAATCTCAGTTTCCTCATTCATAAAATTAGGAATAATTATCATAACTGTCTCAAAATTTGGTTGTTGTGAGGATTAAATGATAGAAAGTGCAAAGTATAGCAGCTGCTCCAAGTAGCTGTTATATTACTGACATTTCTGAGAATGTATCATAATACAGATAACCTATTATCAAGGCCTTTATTTTATATATTCATTCCACCTCCAAAATACAATTTATTGAGTGCCAATTTAAGGAGGATGGCTTGAGGCCAAGAGTTCAAGACCAGCCTGGGACAGAGAATGAGACCCTCTTCTCAAAAAAGAAGCAAATCTCTGTCCTCAACAGAGCTTACATTATACTGCAGGAGAAAAACAATAAACAAGATAAATAAGTACAACATATAGAATGTTATAATCTGATAATTCCTCAGGGAAAAATAAAGCAGGGAAGTATAGTAAGTATTGGGGATCAGGAAGCTGGAATGTTGAGTGGCCAGGGAGTGCCTCACTGAGGAGACTTGAGGAATGATATGAGAGATGTGAGGAAGTGAGCCATGCAGACATCCGGGCAGGAGGATTCCAGGGAGAGGTGATGACCGAGCAAAACTGTGGGGCAGAAGCATCTTGCAGGAACTTCTGAAGAACAGAAAAGGGCCAATGTGACTAGAGTGGACTGAATACATGGAAACAAGGTCAAAGTGGGTAGCAGGCAGTGGGGAAGTGGAGGACCATCATGTAGGGCCATAGAGACCCTATAAAGATTTGAGTTTTACTTGGTGTGACTGGGAAACCACTGGTGGGTTGCAGCAGAGGAGTCCCACAACTTGTTTGCAAAGAATGTCACTGGTTGTCCTGTTGAGAAGAGACTGAAGGGGATTAAGGGTGGAAGCAGGGAGATCTTCCAGGTTGTATCCAGATGATGGTGGCCTTGGCCAGAGTGGTAGAGTATAGCTCATGAGAAACAGCGGGGCTCTGGATAGACTATGAAGACATAGCTAGGAGGACTTGCTGACCACTGGACAAGGAGTGTAAGAGAGACATGCATCCAAGATGATCCCAAAGTTTTCAGCTACAGCAACCAGAAGAACGGAGTTAAATGAACTGGGATGGAAAAGATAATGGAGCAGGTTTGGGAAGAGGGAAGATCAGGAATTCAGCTGTGTATATAAGTCAGCTGGATACCCTGACACGTTTATATTAAAGATCATTAAGTTCAATAGCACCAAATTCTCTGTCATCCACACAATATGTGCCAGCTGCTTCAAGGATTATCTGCTGTGAATGAAACAGAACCATCCTAGATGTTCTTTCTCTGCCACCCTCCTTCCCTGCTGCTGGCACATGCTAGAAAGATGTTAACTGATTATTCAGTAAATCACCATCAATAAACTGTTGTTGGTATTGCTGCAAATAAAATTTAAAACAAAACCAAAAAACCCACAAATATTCTTGGATACTACACTATTTCATTCTAACTGCTTCACAAATCCCTCCCATGAGTGGATGATCACGGAACAGCATGTACTATGAACATTGAAAAGTTATGAGTTCTCACATGGTGGTCCCTAAAACCTTTTAAGAAAAGGACTAGGGGACCACACTTTCATCTCTGTTTTGCAGATCAGAAAAATAAATGCTTTCAGGAGTGTTGAAAGACAAAGAGTTACACAGCAGAATTCAGATCTACTCTGTTTAATTCTCCACCACCCTGTGTCACCTCACTGTGGCACACAGATACTATGAAGGCATGAACTCACAGGTGCACGTGCTGCTTTCTCTCTGTCTCTGCATATAATAGTGTATGTTTCAGTCACAATATTTCAGTGGGTTCAAAGCCCCATGGTGCAGGAAGAATGAGCCACAGGGAAGTAAGAGCATTTCATATTCTTCTTTCTCCCTCATCTACACCCCCCACAGCACTCTAATTACAGTATGAAAGAGGCATCCTGACAGAGCACAAATGGCTGTGTTCTTTTCAGAGACACATTTCACACTCCTCTGAGAAGGCACAGCAACCAGCTCCTTCCCCAAAAGCTTTGGAGGTGTCTGAGGAGAGGTGTGGCTGTGTTCAAGGAAGTAACTTAGAGTTTATTACCAGGTTGAAGCTTTGTACACTTCGCCCTATGTGTGCGTTTTCTTCCCCCCTTGTATAAAGCTTTGAATTTCCCACATTCCTTTGTTCAACATCTCCAGATAATTTAAACATCAAAGATTCCCCTCAGGAAGGCAAAATGTCATGGTTCATCACCAAAAGGTTCCTCCTTGTGAAAACAAGTCCTTTGATATGCTTTGGGATGGTCAAGTGGAACCAAAGAGAAGGCCCAAAGCTGACAGAAACGGGATGGTGGAGATGGGAAAGAAGAGCCAAAATATGAGGGAAAATGGACCAGTGGGAGTTCCTGAGGAGAGACTCGAAGTGAGCGGAAGGAAGTTTAGAGGCTTGGTGTGGGCTAACACACTGAATGTGACTCAATACACAGAAGGACTAGCCTGGCCTTTACACTCGCTGTCCTTTCCAGGGATGTAATTAAAATGGGATGGGATGTATAGGAGTTTTGATTCACACAGTCATTAATTCACATCTTCAGGGTATCTTAGAAAGTCTCTCAGACTTAGTTCTATTTTTCAGGCAGGAAAATCCAGGCTTAGAAGAGCAACTTGACTTGCCCAAATTACACAGTCTGTACTAGAAGCAGCTGTACCTCAACTATTTCCATTTCTTGCAATTGTCTCATTTCTCATTGGTGACCCTATGATGCCGTAAGCTCTGCGAGGGCAGAAACTGTGTAGATTGCTCTTGTTCATGGTTATGCCTGAAGTCCCAGCACAGACAGGCTGTCTGGCAACTGTTTACAACATGAATAAGTGCATCACACACTACAGGCAGCCACCAGACAAGAAGCAGTTCAGATTTGCGGACGACAGGAGAGAATGGAGTGGAGGGGGGCACACACCCTGTGCCTTGACCTAAAACAACTGAGGTTAGCTCAATTCCAGGTCAGTCCTGAAGCTATGTGGGTCCAGGGTCTGTGGACTCAACAGGGGTTGGGGGCACAGTGGATCTTTAGACTTCAACTTATCCTTCCAGAAAAGGCCTTTTCTCTTGGGCTTCCATGACACCTACTCTTTGGTTTGATTCTTCTCAAACTCCTTCACTCCTCCTCTAGACATTGGTGTGCTCCAGGGCCTAGGCATAGGTCCTCTCCTCTAAAACATTCTCCCTCCAGGTGATGCTGCACAGGCCCAGGGAGACTTCCAACATCATCTGTATGCTGAAAGCTACCGAATTTTTAACTCCAGCCCAAATTCACTACTGAGCTGGAAACCCAGTTATATAACTGTCAACTTGACATTAGCTACTTGGATGTCAAATAGGCATCTCGGATGTAAAATGGCCAAGTGATTTCTCCCCAAGCTGCTCCTCCTCTAGTCTCTCCCACCTCAGTAAATAATACCACCCAAGTTAGGGGTCATTTTCCATTCTTCCTTTCTATCCCAACCTCAGCCCAATCCATAAGAAATTCCTGGCAGTCTTACCCCTTTTCTCCAAACCCACTGCTGTCATCTTAGTCCAGGCTACTGCCGTCTCCTGCCTGAATGCTTCCTGCCTTCAGTTGGCTGCAATAGTGCAGTAGCCTCCCTGACTGACTTCACGTTTCCATCTTTGTCGCAATCTCCCTATTTCCTTCATAGTAGGAAAATGGGGTGACTTATAAATTCAAAATACATCATGCTATCCTTCTGTTTAAGACTTTCTTCTGGCTTCTCGTTGTTAAAATACAAACTCTGTATTGTGGCCTATGAGATCCTCCATAGATCTGCTCTGTCTCTCTTCCTGACTACAGGCGTGGGATGGGGGAACTTTCCTGATCACAAAATTAAAATTAATGGCCCCACTACCTGCTGCACTCTGCCACATTAACCTGTTTATTTCATTAATAACATCTGTCCCTAAAAGCTACCTTGTTCAACTATTTGGTTTTTTGTCTTTTCTCAAGAATATAAGCTATACAAGAAAAGGATCTCTTCTGCCATGTTCACCATAACATCCTCAGAACAATGCCTGGTGCTTAAAAGGAACTCAAGCAATATTTGTTGCATGAATGAAAAGAGGCATCAGAACATTCAGAAGTACATATTCTTTCCTCTGGAGATTACCTCTATGGGTCACAGCCACTGCAGATCATATCTACTGGTAATGTAGTCAATCCAAGAATTCTCAGCCAGGACCTTCTGAAAACAAGCTGTACACCTAATTCTTTGACACTCTATACGAACTTTCAAGACCATTCCAAAGCTGTAAAGCAACATCATGGCAGGGAATTCTTCACCATATTCAGCTTAAATATTTTCTGCTGCAATTGAGACTTTATCTCTCTGTAGTCTCAGTATCATTTAAGTTGACTGTTGTCATCCCTTACTTAGAAGTCCTTCTTAAATTGAGGATATTTAATAGATCACTAATTTTTTAGCTTGTCTTACAGTTAACCTAAGTTCTTCATTAAAAGGCAACTAATTATTACCTTATTGAAAATACCCTTATCTATCAGAGATAAATGATACAAAAGCTGGTGACATACAAGCAAAGACATTTTCCTACTAGATGGCTGGCCTGTCATAGACACCAGTGCCTAGGGCTGTGGTAGGCTATGCACTTTTCCATGAGGATTTGTAACAATACATATACAATGACAGTGACAAAATGTCATGAAAGATGATTAAACCTCTGTTATTGTAAAAATGAAAACTGTATTTGGACTTACTACACCTATCTTTGAATCAGACCATAGGCAAGTTATTGAAGCTTTCTGAAGTTCAATTTCCTAATAAATGGCATAGATAAAAACTGCAACCTCACTGAGCTGCTATATCAGCAAGCCCATGTGAACCAAGGCACCAGTCATGGCGCCTAGTATGGTAGATCTTCAGTAGATAAGAGTGGAATCTGAAGTACCCAAGGAGCTGCTCTCTTAAAGTACAAGGCACTGTCAGCTGACAACTCTTATTACTTTGTCACCTTGAAATATTAACTCAAATCAGACATTTGCATTAAGGATAATACAAATCAACACTGGAAAGGAAGGAATACTGGTGAGGTTTAGAGAGGAGGAAAGTGCATCTTTTGATAAAGTCTATGTTACCGAACATTCGTAGACTGTTAGACAACTTCTCAACTCTAACTGTTCACCATGTCATAGATTCCAAATAACTCTACCACCTTCAGGAGAAGACATTTTTACATAGGACCTTTCATGTGAATATTTCCTTCAAAACAGACTCTCCAGAGTTTGGAGCCATCAGAGACATTCATGAGGGTGGAAGCTTCCAGCTTGGACCATAACTCCCACCCCAGCATAGACTTTTAAACACTTCTAATTCCCTTGCCTTAGCAAAGTCCACCCTTATGTATTTATAAGCAACAGTGTATCTGCTCCTCACAGAGCTGTATATGAAGTATCAGTCAAAGTGTGAACCATGGACCAATGCCTATCTGCAAACTATTTCCAGTCCATAAGATAAATTCAGAAATTAAAAGCACTAGTAACTTCTATAATAATTTTACAGATATTTGATGTCTACCAAATATAAGAATAAAAATTGATGGCTGTATTTTATATCTGTTTATATTTTTTCATTTCAGTTTTCTGGTAATCCATTTTATAAACATATGAATTTTACAAAAGTGTAAAGACACAGTAGACAGTAGACTGGCAATTTTTAGAAGTGATTCTTCAACACGGATAGTTTGAAAAGCACTGTCTGGAGTAAAACCATTTCTTTGCAGCTGGAAGATGTGGTATCGAGATCATCATACTAATGACCACTTATTTTGTGTTTATGATGTACCAGACACTCTGCTGTTCTGCTGGTTTGTAAGCACTATCTGCTTTAATTTTCACAAAACCACAAAATACATGATGCTAGCTCACTTTTTAAATGAAGCCAAAGGATGTTTAAGAACCTGTTCAAGGTCATACAACTAAGTACTGACAGAACAAGGTTCTTCTGACCACAAATAGGTATAGAGAGGCAAATAAAAGCCAGGGGACCTGTGCCACCTGAGGCCCTTAGGATTACATTGGCAACATTTCACCACAGCTTTTCAGTGTATTTTCCTCTTCTTTCTTCCTGTGTGTTTCCTCCCCTGCTTTTGTTATTCTTTTTCATCCTATTTTTCCCCTTCTGTATTCTCTTTTGCCTCTTGTCTCTGAGGATATACTCAGATGAAAGGATAGGACCCGAGGTCAGAAAAGCCCCTGAACTCCACTACAGAGTACCTCTTCCTTATCCTGCTCTATGGAGTTGAGAAACGAGGCTATAAAGAAGGCATTAAATTCACATTCTTATTATGTACAGGAAGCAGGAAATTCACATTACCCTTATATTATCAAACAGTAATTACTAGAAATAGATTCCTATGAAAAACACTAGTTGTCACTAGCATAAATAAAATAGTCAAATTCTTTTGCAAATAATCATGCTCTACCAATAAACACTGATCTTTTATTAGATATCTTATATCCAAACATTACAATGAGCCCAAGTTAAAATATTACTCCATTCTTATCTGAAAATAGATCTTATCTGCAAACATTATCTGTGCATACACGTGTCTACATCTGCAGTCATGAAAATGCACATGCACACACATGTGTATACACATACCTGGCCATAGCTCCATTTACGGGAAGGCTGATGCCTAGAAAGATGCACCAGGTCAACATTTTTTCCCCACAGGTTTATCTACTCCTTTGCAATAATGACTTTTCCCTGGGAAACTAGTAAGTATAGGCTTTACTTCTGAAGGGGTAACTATAGAGAATTTGGTTATATAATTCTGTTGGTGTGAAATAAGGTAATCACTATGATACTATAATATATTTCCATCTAATGCTGCTCAGAAAAAAATGTTATATTTTGCAGAGAATCTGAAAAGTCAAAGAACTGACTTCTACTCTGGCAGAATAAAACACCAGTGTTCTGAAATACCTTTTACACAAAAGACCCAGGTGCTAGATTGACAAGCATGATAATTAATGTATTCCTAAGCTTACAAAAAAAGTGATGAAAATCTCCAAGGTAAAAAAAAATATATATATATGTAAATATTGTCTCCTAGTCTGTGTCTTGTTTATATTCATTTTCTTTCTTTCTTTTTTTTTTTTTTTTTGAGACGGAGTTTCGCTCTGTCACCCAGGCTGGAGTGCAGTGGCGCGATCTCCGCCTCCCGGGTTCACGCCATTCTCCTGCCTCAGCCCCCCGAGTATCTGGGACTACAGGCACCCACCACCGCGCCCGGCTAAGTTTTTGTATTTTTAGTAGAGACGGGGTTTCACCATGGTCTCTATCTCCTGACCTTGTGAATCCGCCCGCCTCGGCCTCCCAAAGTGCTGGGATTACAGGCGTGAGCCACCGTGCCCGGCCTATATTCATTTTCTTAATGGGATGTTTTGATAAAGAGAAATTGCTTATTTTGACAAAGCCCAACTTATCGATTGTTTTGATTTTGTTTGTGCTTTTTATATTGTATTCTGTCCAAGAAACATTTGTCTAGCCTGACTTCGCAAAGATATTCTCAAATTAATTTTAATCTACACAGAGAGATAAAGGTCTAGATTCTTATTTATTTATTAATTTATTTATTAGAGACAGGGTCTTGCTCTGATGCCCAAGCTGGAGTGCAGTGGTGCAATCTCAACTCACTGCAGCCTCCGCCTGGATTCAAGCAATTCTCATGTCTCAGCCTCCCAAGTAGCTGGGACTACAGGCACACACCACCACACCCGGATTATTTTTGTAATTTTTGTAGAGATGGGGTTTCGCCATGTTGGCTGGTCTCGAACTCCTGACCTCAAGTGATTCATCCACCTCAGCCTCCCAAAGTGCTGGGATTATAGGTGTGAGCCACCACGCCCAGCTGTAGGTTCACTTTTTTATGTGAATATACAGTGGATATAGCAAAATTTATTAAAAGACTTTCCTTTCCCCTCTGAATTGATCTTGCATCTTTGTCACAAATCAACCACCAGTATACATGAGGGGCTCTCTGATCTGTTCCAGTGGTTTCTTTCTCTGTTGACAGCAATACCATATTGTCTTGATTACAGTAGCTTTACAGTGGATCTTAAAATCAAGTAGTGTAAGTCCTACAACTTTGTTCTCTTTTTCAGAATTGTTCTGGGCTCTCTAAAGCCTTTGCCTTTCCATATCAAGTTTTGAATCATCTGTCTAGTTCTTCAAATTAATCTGCTAGAATTTTGATAGGGATTTTACTGAATCTCCATATTGATTTAAAGATAATGGATATCTTAATAATATTAAGTTTTCAATCCATAAAGATATCATGTCTCTCCATTTTTCAAAAGACTAATTTACTTCAGCAATGTTCTGTAGTTTTCAGTAGAAAGGTCTTGACACCTTTTGTCAGATTTATTTCTAGATATTTGTTTTATTTTTTTTGTTATTCCTTAAATCTTTAACTTCCATTTTTAGTTAATTTAAATTTAAATTTAACTTGGTCACTGCAAGCATATATAACCCAATTAATTTATTGTATGTTGACCTTGTATCCTGTGACCTGGCTGAATTCACTTAATTAGCTCTTGTAGTTCAGAGTCTACTGTTAGATTTTCAAAATATATAATCATGTTATCTGTGAAAAAATTGGTTTTTATTTTTTCCTTTCCAATTGATGTACCTTTTATTTTCTTTCCTTTCCTTATTAATACGGCTCAGATTTACATAACAACGTTAAAGACAAGTGGTGAAAGTGAAAGTCCTTGCCCACTTCCAGATGATAGGGAAGAGGGATTAATATTTCATTAAGTATGATGCTGGCTGTAGGTTTTTTATAGATACTTGTCCTAAGCCATTTTGTGCCACTATAACAGAATACTTGAGACTGGGTAATTCATAATAAACCAAAATTTACATGGCTTATGGTTCTGGTGGCTGAGAAGTCCAAGATCAATGGGTTGTACCTTGCAAGGGCCTTCTTGCTGCATTATCTCATGGCAGAAGGATGCAATGGCAAAGCCTGTGCAACAGAGCATGGGAAAGTGGGATGAATTCAGTCTTTTTTCAGGTACCCACTCCCATAATAATGGCATTAATTCATTCACGAGGGCAGAGCTGTCATGACCTAATCACCTCTTAAGGGTCCCACCTCTCAACTCTGTTGCACTGGGGATTATAACACATAAACTTTGGAAAACACATTCACACAATCGCAATGCCATTTTATCACACTGAGAAAGTTCTTTTCTATTATTAATTTACTGCAAGTGTTCATTATAAAGGACTAGTAAGTTTTAAGTTATTTTTGCACATGTGTTAAGGTGCTATATGCTTTCTCCCTCTTTCGCTGCTAATGTAGTATATTACCTTGACTGGTTTTCAAATGCTAAACCAACCTTGCATTCATGAATTAAACATCACATGGTAATGACGTATTATCCTTTATATTTTGCCAGATTTAATATTTTCAAGGAAATTTGCATTTACATGCATAAAGGACATTGTTCTTTTCTCATTATATATTTGTCAGGTTTAAGTATTGGGGTTATGCTGATCACATCAAATGAGTTGGGAAGTGTTTCTCCCCCTGCCTCATACCCTAAAGGGGTTTGTGAAGGATCAGTATTATTTCTTCCTTAATGTTTGGTAGAATTGACTGGTAAAACAATGTGGCCTAGAGTTTTCTTTGTTCAGGAAGCATATAATAAATTTCTTTAACAGATCTGTGTTTATTTAGATAAAAAGAGGACACTAACAAATGGAAGAACATACCATGCTCATGGATAGGAAGAATCAATATCGTGAAAATGGCCATACTGCCCAAGGTTATTTATAGATTCAATGCCATCCCCATCAAGCTACCAATGAGTTTCTTCACATAATTGGAAAAAACGGCTTTAAAGTTCATATGGAACCAAAAAAGAGCCCGCATTGCCAAGACAATCCTAAGTCATAAGAACAAAGCTGGAGGCATCACCCTACCTGACTTCAAACTATACTACAAGGCTACAGTAACCAAAACAGCATGGTACTGGTACCAAAACAGAGATATAGACCAATGGAACAGAACAGAGTCCTCAGAAATAATACCACACATCTACAGCCATCTGATCTTTGACAAACCTGAGAGAAACAAGAAATGGGGAAAGGATTCCCTATTTAATAAATGGTGCTGGGAAAATTGGCTAGCCATAAGTAGAAAGCTGAAACTGGATCCTTTCCTTACTCCTTATACGAAGATTAATTCAAGATGGATTAGAGACTTAAATGTTAGACCTAATACCATAAAAACCCTAGAAGAAAATCTAGGTAGTACCATTCAGGACATAGGCATGGGCAAGGACTTCATGTCTAAAACACCAAAAGCAACGGCAGCAAAAGCCAAAATTGACAAATGGGATCTAATTAAACTAAAGAGCTTCTGCACAGCAAAAGAAACTACCATCAGAGTGAACAGGCAACCTACAGAATGGGAGAAAATTTTTGCAATCTACTCATCTGACAAAGGGCTAATATCCAGAATCTACAAAGAACTCAAACAAATATACAAGAAAAAAACAAACAACCCCATCAAAAAGTGGGCAAAGGATATGAACAGACATTTCTCAAAAGAAGACATTCATACAGCCAACAGACACATGAAAAAATGCTCATCATCACTCGCCATCAGAGAAATGCAAATCAAAACCACAATGAGATACCATCTCACACCAGTTAGAATGGCAATCATTAAAAAGTCAGGAAACAACAGGTGTTGGAGAGGATGTGGAGAAATAGGAACACTTTTACACTGTTGGTGGGATTGTAAACTAGTTCAACCATTATGGAAAACAGTATGGCAATTCCTCAAGGATCTAGAACTAGATGTACCATATGACCCAGCCATCCCACTACTGGGTATATACCCAAAGGATTATAAATTATTCTACTACAAAGACACATGCACACGTATGTTTATTGCGGCACTATTCACAATAGCAAAGACTTGGAATCAACCCAAATGTCCATCTGTGACAGACTGGATTAAGAAAATGTGGCACATATACACCATGGAATACTATGCAGCCATAAAAAAGGATGAGTTTGCGTCCTTTGTAGGGACATGGATGCAGCTGGAAACCATCATTCTTAGCAAACTATCACAAGAACAGAAAACCAAACACCGCATGTTCTCACTCATAGGTGGGAACTGAACAATGACATCACTTGGACTCGGGAAGGGGAACATCACACATCGGGGCCTATCATGGGGTGGGGGGGAGGGATTGCATTGGGAGTTATACATGATATAAATGATGAATTGATGGATGCTGATGAGTTGATGGGTGCAGCACACCAACATGGCACAAGTATACATATGTAACAAACCTGCACGTTATGCACATGTACCCTAGAACTTAAAGTATAATTTAAAAAAAAATAGATTTTAAATTTCTTCTTTTAGTTTTGGTATTTTTTTATTTCAACTTTTATTTTACATTCAGAGGGTACATGTGCAGGTTTGTTACATGAGTATATTGTGTGATGCTTAAGTGTGGATATGAACGATCCTGTTGCCCAGATAGTGAGTCAGTCTAGTACCCAACAGTTTTTCAACCCTCTCCCATCTTCAGTAGTATCCAGTGTCTATTGTTGCCATATTTATGTCCATCAGTGCCCAATTATTTAGCTCCTACTTATAAGTGAGAACATTTGGTATTTGGTTTTCTGTTCCTGCATTAATTCACTTAAGATAATGGCCTCCAGCTGCATTCATGTTGCTCCAAAGGAGATTATGTCATTCCTTTTTATGGCTACATAGTATTCCATGGTGTATTCATACCACATTTTCTTTGTCCAGTCCACCATTGATGGGCATCTAGGCTGATTCCACGTCTTTGCTGTTGTGAATAGTGCTGTGATGAACACATAAGTGCATGTGTCTTTTGGGTAGAACAATTTATTTTCTTTGGAATTATATACCCAGTAATGAGACTGCTGGGTCAAATGCTAGTTTTGTTTTAAATTCTTTGAAAAATCTCCAAACCACTTTCCACAGGGGCCAAACTAATTTACATTCCCACCAACAGAGTATAAGCATTCCCTTCTCTCTGCAGCCTTGCTAGCATGTTTTTTTTTGTTTTGTTTTGTTTTGTTTTTTTTACTTTAGTAATAGCCATTCTGACTGGTGTGAGATGGTATCTCATTGTGGTTTTGATTTGTATTTCTCCAATAATTAGCAATGTTGAACATTTTTTCACATTTGTTGGCTGCTTGTGTATCTTTTAAAAAGTGCTTGTTCATGTCCTTTGCCCATTTTTTAATGGAGTTATTTGTTTTTTGCTTGAATTGTTTATATTCCTAGAGATTCTGGATATTGGACCTTTGGATGCGTAGTTTGCAAATATTTTGCATTCTCATTCTGCAGGTAGTCGTTTACTCTGTTGATAGCTTATTTTGCCATACAGAGCTCTTTAGTTTAATTAGGTCCCACTTGTCAATTTTCTTTTCATTGCAATTGCTTTTGAGGACTAAGTCATAAATCTTTCTCAAGGCTGATGTCCAAAATGGTGTTTCCTAGGTGTACTTCTTGGATTCTCATAGTTTGTGGTCTTATATTCAAATTTTTAATCCATCTTAATTTTTGTATATATTGAGAGGTAAGGGTCCAGTTTCATTTTTCTGCATCTAGTTAACCAGCTATCCCAGCATTATTTATTGAACAGGGATTCCTTTCCCCATTGCTTAATTCTGTCAACTTTGTTGAAGATCAGATGGCTGTAGGTTTGCAACCTTATACCTAGGTTCTCTATTCTGTTTCATTGGTCTATGTTTCTGTTTCTGTACCAATACCATGCTGTTTTGGTTACCGTAGTCTTATAGTATAATTTGAAGTCAGGTAGTGTGATGCTGCTGGCTTTGTTCCTTCTGCTTAGGATTGCTTTGGCTATTTGGGCCCTTTTTTGGTTCCATATAAATTTTAGAATAGTTTTATCTAATTCTGTGAAAAGTGACATGTGGAGTTTGATTGAAATAGTGTTGCTTTGGGCAGTATGGCCATTTTAACAATATTGACTCTTCCAATTCATGAGCATAAAATATTTTTCCAGTTTTTTGTGTCATCTGTGATTTCTTTCAGCAGTGTTTTGTGGTTTTTCTTGTTGGTAGAGATCTTTCATCTCCTTGGCAGATGTATTCCTAGGTATTTATCTTTTTGTGGCCATTGTAAATGGGACTGTGTTCTTGATTTGGCTATCAGTTTGAACACTACTGATGTATAGAAATGCTACTGAATTTTATATTGATTTGATATCCTGAAACTTCATTGAAGTTGTTTATCAGTTCCAGGAACGTTTTCTTGAAGTCTTTAGGGTTTTCTAGATGTAGAACTGTTATTGTTAGCAAAGAGAGATAGTTTGACTTCTTTTCCTATTTGAATACCTTTCATTTATTTCTCTTACTTGATTACTCCAACTATGACTTCCAGTAGTATGCTGAATAGAAGTGGTGAGAATGGGCATCCTTGTCTTGTTCCAGTTCTCAAGAGGAATACTTCTAGCTTTTGCCCATTCAGTATGATGTTGGCTGTGAGTCTGTCACAGCTGCCTCTTATTATTTTGAGGTATGTTCCTTTGAGGCCTAGTTTGTTTAGGGTTTTTATCATAAAGCAATGTTGGATTTTATCAAAGACTTTTTCTGTATCTATTAAGGTGATCATATGGTTTTTTGGCAATGTTTTGGTATTTTGGTTTTCAAGGAACTTGCCATTTTATCTAAGTTATTGAATTTACTGGCACAACATTATTCATAATATAACCTTAATTATCTGATTTCTGTAGGGTCTATAGTGATGCCCCCATTTTCATTCCAGATTTTGGTCATTTGTGTAGTTTCTTCTTTAAGATTTAAATTTCAAAGATAGGTTACAGGACAGAGCAGATAGCAGAACAGAAAACATATGTAAAATGTATTACCTAAAAAAATTAAATAAGTAAAAGTCTGACCAAATATGTACAAGATCTACATAAGGAAAACTAAAAAACTCTGATAAATGAAATCAAATATATACATATAAATATACACACACATATTTTTTAATGTAGTGCATAGAAATAAAGAGATGAGAAAATTGAAAGTGAGGCTAATAGAAATGTTAGGTTGAAGATCTTAAATAAGTCAAGTCAGAGTTTCATAAAACAAGAAGAGACAAATGATGAGAGGAAATATTTGAAAAGATAATCTTGATTTTTCAAGAATGAAATATTCAGATATATAGATGCAGTGAGCACAATGCATATAAAAGCAGGATAGCTAAAAAGGAAACCCATAACTAGCACCATTAGAATAAACTCCATAACACCAAGATAAAGTCTTTAGAAAGCCAAAGAAAGAAGCCTAAGAAATTTAAAGAAGTCATCTATGTAGAAAATACAAAATAACTGATAAAAAAAAAAAAACTGGAACTAATAACTGATTATAAAAAGGTTGCAGGGTACAAGGTTAGTATACAAAAGTCTATCACTTTCCTATATATCAGCAATGAACAACGGAATTTGAAATTAAAAACACAGCTAATATCATACTGAATGGGCAAAAACTGGCAACATTCCCTTTCAAAACTGGCACAAGACAAGGATGCCCTCTCTCACCACTCCTATTCAACATACTATTAGAAGTTCTGGCCGGGGCAATCAGACAACAGAAAGAAATAAAGCGTATTCAAATAGGAAGAGAGGAAGTTAAATTATCTCTGTGTGCAGATGACGTGATTGTATATTTAGAAAACCCCATCATCTCAGCCCAAAATTTCCTTAAGCTGATAAGCAACTTCAGCAAAGTCTCAGGATACAAAATCAAAATCACAAGCATCCCTATACACCAATAATGGACAGAGAGCCAAATCATGAGTGAACTCCCATTCACAATTACTACAAAAATAATAAAATACCTAGGAATACAACTTACAAGGGATGTAAAGGACCTCTTCAAGGAGAACTACAAACCACTGCTCTAGGAAATAAGAGACGAAACAAACAAATGGAGAAACATTCCATGCTCATGGATAGGAAGAATCAATATTGTGAAAATGACCATACTGCCCAAAGTAATTTACAGATTCAACGCTATCCCCATCAAGCTAACTTGACTTTCTTCACAGAATTAGAAAAAACTACTTTAAGTTTCATATGGAACTTAAAATGAGACCTTATAGCCAAGACAATTTAAGCAAAAAGAACAAAGCTAGAGGCATCACGTTACCTGACTTCAAACTATACTATAAGGCTACAGTAACCAAAACAGCATGGTACTATTACCAAAACAGATACATAGACCAATGGAACAGAACAGAGGCCTCGGAAATAATACCACACATCTACAACCATCTGATCTTTGCCAAATCTGACAAAAACAAACAATAGGGAAAAGATTCCTTATTCAATAAATGGTGATGGGAAAACTGGCTAGCCATATGCAGAAAATTGAAACTGGACCCCTTCCTTACACCTTATACAAAAATTAACTCAAGATGAATAAAAGACTTAAACGTAAGGCCCCAAACCATAAAAACCCTATAAGAAAACCTAGACAATACCATTCAGGACATAGGCATGAGAAAAGACTTCATGACTAAAACACCAAAAGCAACGGCAACAAAAGTCAAAATTGACAAATGCGATCTAATTAAACGAAAGAGCTCCTGCACAACAAAAGAAATTATCATAAGAGTGAACAGGCAACTTACAGAATGGGAGAAACTTTGGCAATCTATCCATCTGACAAAGGGCTAATATCCAGAATCTACAAAGAACTTAAACAAATTTATAAGAAACAAACAAACAACCCCATCAAAAAATGACCAAAGAATATAAACAGACACTTCTCAAAAGAAGACATTTATGCAGCCAACAAACGTATGAAAAAAAGCTCATCCCTGGTCATTAGAGAAATGCAAATCAAAACCACAATTAGATACCATCTCATGCCAGTTAGAATGGTGATCATTAAAATGTCAGGAAACAACAGATGCTGGAGAGGATGTAGAGAAATAGGAATACTTTTACATTGTTAGTGGAACTGTCAACTAGTTCAACTCTTGTGGAAGACAGTGTGGCAATTCCTCAAGGATTTAGAACCAGAAATACCATTTGACCCAGCAATCCCATCACTGGGTATATACCCAAAGGATTATAAATCATTCTACTATAAAGACACATGCACATATTTGTTTTTTGCGGCCCTTTTCAAAATAGAAAAGACTNCCTGGTCATTAGAGAAATGCAAATCAAAACCACAATTAGATACCATCTCATGCCAGTTAGAATGGTGATCATTAAAATGTCAGGAAACAACAGATGCTGGAGAGGATGTAGAGAAATAGGAATACTTTTACATTGTTAGTGGAACTGTCAACTAGTTCAACTCTTGTGGAAGACAGTGTGGCAATTCCTCAAGGATTTAGAACCAGAAATACCATTTGACCCAGCAATCCCATCACTGGGTATATACCCAAAGGATTATAAATCATTCTACTATAAAGACACATGCACATATATGTTTATTGCGGCACTGTTCACAATAGCAAAGACTTGGAACCAACCCAAATGCCCATCAATGATAGACTGAATAAAGAAAATGTGGCACATACACACCATGGAATACTATGCGGCCATAAAAAGAATGAGTTCATGTCCTTTGCAGGGACATGGATTAAGCTGGAAACCATCATTCTCAGCAAGCTAACACAAGAACAGAAAACTAAACACCACATGTTCTCACTCATAAGTGGGAGTTGAACAATGAGAACATATGGACACAGGGAAGGGAACATTCACACACTGGGGCCTGTCAGGGGGTGGGGAGGCTAGGAGAGGGATAGCATTAGGAGAAATACCTAATGTAGATGACGAGTTGGTGGGTGTAATAAACCACTATGTCAGGTGTATACCTATGTAACAAACCTGCATGTTCTGCACATGTACCCCAGAACTTAAAGTATAATAAAAAATTATTTGCAAAAAAGAAATTAAAAACACAGTATCATTTTCATTTGTACCTAAACAATTAAATAAGTAAAAATCTAACCAAATATGTAGAAGATCTACATAAGGGAAACTATAAAACTCTGATAAATAAAATCAAGAATTAAATACATGGTGAGACATTTCATGTTCATGATAGGAAGACTTAATATGGTCAAGATGTCAGTTCTTCCCAATTTGATCTATAGATTCAATGCAATTCCAACCCAAATTCCAGCAAGTAATCTTATAGATACTGACAAACTGATTCTAAAGTTTATAAGGAGAGAAAAAAGACTCAGAATAGTTAACACAACATTAAAGAAGAACACAGCTGAAGAACTGACACAACCTGACTTCAAGGCTTATTATAAATCTACAGCAGTCAAGATGACGTGGTATTGATAAAATAGACTAATGGAACAAATAGACCAATGGAAGAGAACAAAGATCCCAGAAAAAGATCCACATAAATATAGGCAGCTGATCTTTGAGAAAGGAGCAACGGTAATACAATTGAACAGAGATACTTTCTTCTCTATGGTGCTGGAACAAACGGATATCACATACCACAAAAATGAATCCAGACACAGACCTTACACCCCTCACAAAAATTAACTGACAATGTATTACAGGTACTAGGGTTTGAATGTTTGTGCCCCCTCCAAACTTCATGTTGAAACTTAATCCCCAATGCAACAGTACTGAGGTGGAGCCTTTAGGAGGTGACTATGCCATTATGGATCTACCCTCATGAATGGGATTAGCAACCTTATAAAGAGCTAGAGAGAACTAGCTAAGTCCCTTTGTCCTTCCATACCTTCCGCCATGTAATGATATAGTATTCATCTCATTTTTTTTTCTTTTTGTCATTGTATCATGTGATAACACAGTGTTAGCCCTTTCTGCCATGTGAGAATGCAGCAACAAGGCTCCATCCTGGGAAAAGAGATCCCTCAGCAGACATCGGATCTATAGGAGCCTTCATCTTAAAATTCCCAGCCTCTGGAACTGTGAGAAATACATTTCTATTATTTATTAATTACCAAATTTAAGAGCACATTAAAAGGACCATTCACCATGATCAGGTGGAAATTATCCTCGGAACACAAGGATGATTCAACATATATAATCAATAAGTGTGATACACCACATTAACAGGATAAAAGATAAAATCATATGATCATGTTAATAGATGCATAAACACTATTTGACAGAACTCAACATTCTTTCATAATAAACACTCTCAAAAATTAGGTGTGGAAGAAATGTATCTCAGTATAATAAAGGCCATATGTGACAAGCCAACAGCTAACATCATATTCAATGGCAAAAAACTGAAATTTTTTCCTTGAAGATCAGTAACAATACAAGGATACCCATACTTTTGCCACTTATTTTCAATATATTACCAGAAGTCCTAGCCAGAGCAATATGGGAAGAAAAAGAAACAAAAGGCATCCAAATTGGAAAGAAATAAGTAAAATTGTCTTTGTTTGCAGATGACATGATGTTATATACAGAAAACCATAAAGGCTCAACCAAAAAAACTATTAGAACTAATAAATTCAGTAAAGTAACAGGATATAAAATCAACATAAAAATGAGTAGCATATGTATACATTAACAACTATCTGAAACAAAATTTAAATCCCATTTACAATAGCATCAAAAAAATAAAATTCTTAGGAATAAATTTAACCTAACCAAGGAAGCGAAAGCTCTGTATACAACATTGATGAAAGAAATGAAGAAGACACAAATAAATGAAAACATATCCCATGTTCATCAACTGGAATAATTAATACTGTTAAACTACTCATGCTACCCAAAGTGATCTACACATTCAATGTAATTCCTACTAAAATTCCAATGACATGTTTCACAGAAATAGAAAAATTAATTTTTACCATAAATACCCAGAATAGCCAAAGCAATCTTGAGCAAAAAGAACAAAGCTGGAGGCATCGCATTACCTTATTTCAAGCCCAGAAATAAATTCACACATTTACAGTCAAGTGATCTTCAACAAAGGTTCCAAGAACATGCAATAGGGAAAGGACAGTCTCTTCAATAAATGGCACTGGGAAAACTGGATAGATATCCACATGTGGAAGAATTAAACTGAACCCTTATACACACCATATGTAAAAATAAACTCAAAGTGGATTGAAGATTTACACATAAGACCTAAAACTGTAAAACTTCTAGAAGAAAACATAGGAGAAAAGATATTTTGCACTGCTTTGGCAATGATTTTTTTGAATATGACCCCAAAAGCACCAGCAACGAAAGCAAAAATATACAAATAGGATTGCATCAAACTAAAAAGCTTCTGCACAGCAAAGGAAACATTCAACAGAGGAGAAAACTTACAGAAGGGGTGAAAATATCTGCAAACTGTACATCTGATAAGGGGTTCATATAGTTTGGATATGTGTCCCTGCCCAAATCTCGTACTGAAATGTAATTCCCCAATGTTGGAGGTGGGGCCTGGTGGGAGGTGACTATATCACAGAGGTAGATTTCTCATGAATGGTTTAGTACCATCCCTCTTGGTACTGTCCTCACCATAGTGAGTGAGTTGTTGTGAGATCTGGTCATTTAAAAGCATGTAGGACCCCCAACTCACTCTTTTGTGCCTACTTTCACCATGTAACATGCAAGCTCCCACTTCACCTTCCACCATGATTGTAAGATTCCAGAGGCCTCTCCAGAAGCAAATGTTGGTGTTATACTTCCCACAGAGCCTGCAGAACTGTAAGCCAATTAAATTTCTTTTCTTTATAAATTACCCAGTCTCAGGTATTTCTTTATAGCAATGTAACAATGGCCTAATACAGGGGTTAATATCCAAAATATGAGAAACTCAAGCAACTCAATAGCAAGAAAACAAATAACATGACTAAAAACTGGCCAAAAGATCTGAATAGACATTTCCCAAAAGATGACATACAAATGGACAATGGGTATACGAAAAAAGGTTCAACATAATTGACCATCAGGGAAACCCAAGTTAAAGCCACAGTGAGATATTATCTCATGCCTGTTAGAATGACTATTATCAAAAGGCCAAAAGATAAATTTGGCGAGGATATGAAGAAAAGAGAGCTCTTGTACACTAATGGTGGGAATATAAATTAGTACAGCTACTATGGAAAGAGTATTAAGGTTCCTTTAAAAATTAAAAATATAACTACTTTATGAACAAGCAATCCCACTTCTAGGTGTATATCCAAAGGAAATGAAATCGGTATATCTGAGAGTTATCTACACTCATATGTTCACTGAAGCATTATTCACAATAGCCACAATATGGAATCAATCTAAGTGCCCATCAACGGGCAAAAAAAAAATGTGGTATATATACAACAGAATACTATTCAGCCTTAAAAACAATAACAATTCTTTTGCTGGGCAGAAGCTCTTTAGTTTAATTAGATCCCATTTGTCAATTTTGACTTTTGTTGCCATTGCTTTTGGTGTTTTAGTCATGAAGTCTTTGCTCATGCCTATGTCCTGAATGGTATTGCCTAGGTTTTCTTACAGCGTTTTTATGGTTTTGGTTCTTAGGTTTAAGTCTTTCATCCATCTTGAGTTAATTTTTATATAAGGTGTAAGGAATGAGTCCAGTTTCAGTTTTCTGCATATGGCTAGCCAGTTTTCCCAACACCATTTATTAAATAAGGAATTCTTTCCCCATTGCTTGTTTTTGTCAGGTTTTCAAAGATCAGATGGTTGTAGATGTGTGGCATTATTTCTGAGGCCTCTGTTCTGTTCCATTGGTCTATATAGCTGTTTTGGTACCATTACCATGTTGTTTTGGTTACTGTAGCCTTGTAGTATAGTTTGAAGTCAGGTAGCATGATGCCTCCAGCTTTGCTCTTTTTGTGTAAGATTCTCTTGGCTATAAGAGCTCTTTTTTTGGTTCCATATGAAATGTAAAGTAGATTTTTCTAATTCTGTGAAGAAAGTCAATGTTAGCTTGATGGAGATAGCATTGAATCTGTAAATTACCTTGGAAGTATGGCCATTTTCACAATATTGATTCTTCCTATCTATGAGCATGGAATATTTTTCATTTGTTTGTTTCCGGCTCATTCCTAAGAGGCATGGGTTTGTAGTGCTCCCCTGAAGAAGCCTCCTTCACATCCCTCTCGTTAAGTTGTATCCTAGGTATTTTGTTATGTTCCTTGCGTAGTAATGTGAATGGCGAGTTGCACCTCCATTTGTATTCGGCTGCCTCTGTTTATTCGCATGTACTGTGTATACGGAATACTTGGTGATTTTTGGCAGTCAATTGATTTTCCTGAGACTGTTGCTGAAGTTGCTTATCACTACAAACGATTTCTAAATATACAATCATGTCACTGCAAACAACGATAATGTTAACTTCCTCTCCTTTCCCATTGAATATGTTTATTTCTGTTGTCTTACTGGCCCTGGCCAGATTTCCAATACTAGTTGAAGTGGGAGTGGTAAGAGAGGCATCCATTTTTTTTGCCTTGTCTTGTGGCCAGTTTTCCAAAGGGAAAGCTTCCATTTTTTTGGCCCATTCAGTATGATATTGCCTGCAGGTTTGTCATCAAATACGCCCTTATGAGATTTTAAGAATACCTAGCATCAATAGATGTGAACAGGCAATCCTCAGAATGGGGAGGCAAATTTGGGCCAATCTCTCCCATCTGACACAGGGCTAATATCCAGAATCTACAAGGAACTTAAACAGCATTACAAGAAAAAAAAATCCAGAAAGCTGAGCAAAGGATATGAACAGACACTTCTCCAAAAGAAAGACATTTATATGACCAAGAACATATGGAAAAAGCTCATCATCACTAGTCGTTAGAGAAAATGGCAAATCAAAACCCCAGCCAATAGATACCCATCCTCCACGCCAAGTTAAGAATGGCAATCATTAAAAGCAGGAACAGCAGATCTGGAGGACGGTATTGGACGAACAGGAAGCTTTTACCTGTGTGCACTGTCAATTAGTTCAACTCTTGTGGAAAGACAGTGTTGCAATTCCTGGCAAAGGATTTAGAACCGAAATACCATTTGACCCAGCCAATGCCCATTACTGGGTATAACACCGCAAAGGATTATAGAATTCATTCTACTATTAAAGACATATGGACACATGTATGTTTAGCGCAGGTGCACTATTCACAATAGCAAGAGACTTGGAACCAACGCAAATGCTCATCAATGACAGAATGGTAAAGAAAATGTGGGCACATATACACCGTGGAAATACTATCGATAGCCCATAAACAATAGGATGATTTCATGTCCGTTGCAGGGACATGGATGAAGCTGGAACCATCATTCTCAGCAAAACTAACGCAAGAACAGAAAACCAAGTACTGCATGTTCTCACTCATAAGTAGGAGTTGAAAAATGAGAACATATGAACACAGGGAGGGGAACATCACACACCAGGGCCTGTCAAAGGAGTCGGGGGAGGGGAGGGATAGCTTTAGGAGAAATATCTAATGTAGATGACGGGTTGATGGGTGCAGCAAACCACCATGTCATGTGTATACCTATGTAACAAACCTACACATTCTGCATATGTATCTCAGAACTTAAAGTATAATTTTAAAAAATCAAAATTCTCTCATTCATGACAACATAAGTGAACCTCAAAGACATTATGCTAAATAGAATAAGCTAAGCACAAGAAGACAAATATTGCATTATCTCATTTATATGTGGAATCTAAAAAAGTAGAACTCATAGAAGCAAGGAGTAGACCAGCAGCACCTGCTGGTTACCAGGTGCTGGAGTGGGCAGGGGAAATGGAGAGATGTTAGCCCAATAGTAAAACTTGCAGTTAAACAGGATAAATTCTAGAGGTCTATTATATAGCACGGTGACTAATTAATAACATTGTATTGTATACTTGACAATTACTGAGAGTAGATAGCAAATGTTCTTACCACAAATACATGATAAGTATTTGAGGTGATAGACTAATTAGCTTGATTTAATCATTTCACAATATACACATATATCAAAACATCACTTTGTACCTTGTAAATATGTATAAATTTTGTCAATTATAACTTAAAAAGGATAGGGGAAAAGAGGAATTGGGCATTATCTTGTAGAGTTAAGCATGAAAATGTCCTATAGTCCCAGAAAATTTCCAGAATTTTCGTAGCAGTGTCACTTGCATTAGCAAAATTCTAGAAGTGGAGAGGGGATAAATAACGTGCAATACACTTACACTTCTGCTGTGTAGAATTCTACACAGCAGCGAAAGTGAAGTGAATGAACCAACCTCTATAAAAACATACACTATTTTATAATTCATATAACATTTAGTGATATATTGCATAGGGAAATATACACAGGAGGTAAAACTAAATGATAAGCAAAGGGATAATAAATACTACCCTTGAGTGGGAGGGCGAGAGATGCAGGAAAGGCAATTGGGTTTCCCTGGCATCAGTAATATTCTATCACTTAAGCTTCATTGTTAGTGCCCAGATACTCTTTTCGTTTTCATTTGTCCCACATATATGGAACAAACCATATGAGATATATATATATATATTTATATATTCTTTTGTGTATATGAAATATTTCAGACAAAACGATGTTTGTAAGTCAATGAACCATAAGTCACGAAAAAACAATGCTTCATGGTTATGAGGGAATTGAGTTATATTGAATAATAAGAGAAAAAGCACTGAACCAGAAGGAATAAAGCTGGTTTCAAGTTCTGACTCTGGCATATTCTGACTATGTGATTCTAGGTAAATAATCAATAAGCCTTTGTTTATTAATTTAAATAATGGGGGACATAATTTCTCTTAAAGTTATAGTAGGAAAAAAATAAAACAGATATATGGAAAATGCCCTGGAATCTGTAACAAACCATATACTACTGTAGATGAATACAAAGACCCTAAAAGCAAATAGGTTATAATTTTTCTTTCAGTCCAAAGAACTGCATGTCCATTGGCTGCATCCTTTTATTTGTCCCATTGCCCCTTCTTTCAAAAGTCATAAAATCACTCAGAAGCCATCTTTATTTTTCCCACACCATGTGCAGAGGTGCGCCACTGGGGCTCTCAGACCCAGCTGCCTTGCATTCACTTAGTTCGAAACTTAGGCATGCCTTCTTCCTGAGCTGTGCGTGTAACACCTTCTCAGATGGCCACACTTAGCCAGCTGAAGGGTGAACTGGACAAGACAGAAGAACTGTGGTGACAGCCCCCCAAGCTGTCTAAATCAGTAAATAATAATCCCAACTCCAAGTGGTGCTATGAATCTTGTCCTGAGTGACTCCCCAAAGCATAAAGAGTCATAGATCCTATTGTTCATTAAAAAACATTAAAAGGCAGGACAGAAAACATGAAAATCCCAGCAGAAGACTTTTGGTGGGAAACTGCTGTTATTCCCTTGCTCAGGCACCTGCTGCCCCAATAACTCCAGGGTCTCGGCTCCCATCTGCCACTGGAGGTTAGATGGTTCACTCCTCCCTTCAGAGGAAGTCCTTCTGTGCTCCTCTCTTGAAATCTGTGAATTATGGGGAGCTTGAGAACCACCCCCACCATGCCAGTCTCATGTTCCCAATCACATCAATCACATTTCTCTTGCCAAGAACATAACAAAGACAATATCTACAGTGCCAGTAGGAATACAATAAAAATTAGCACCACATGTCACCCAGGATCTCTGCCTGTCTTTGAGGTGAGCTACAGAAAAATCCAAAAGGTCAATGTAGTCTTTTTAGAACTCTCTTTGCCCCTCACCCACAAGTCTGTTTTCCAAACACTTCCATGCAGGGAAACTTCACATGAAGGTGTTGCAAGCATCGCCACCTTGTCTTGGCCTCTGAACACCATGTCCTCACTGGATTAGGAGGGCCTTGTAATTCCTACTATCAGTGATCCAAGCTGCATTATCTGAATATCCATGAAGATTAAAAGAGCCTCTTCATCTTGCTACCAGCCATAGCAAGTCAGTCTGAAAGGCCAGAACTCACAGACGTGAAGCCATCCCTTAGAAAACTTAATTCCGGCTGGGCGCAGTGGCTCACGACTGTAATCCCGGCACTTTAGGAGGCTGCAGCAGGCAGATGACCTGAGGTCGGGAGTTCGAGACCAGCCTGACCAACATGGAGAAACCCCATCTCTGCTAAAAACACAAAATTAGATAGGCGTGGTGGTGCATGCCTGTAATCCCAGCTACTTGGGAGGCTGAGGCAGGAGAATCGCTTGAACCAGGAGGCAGAGGTTGTGGTGAGCCAAGATCGTGCCATTGCACTCCAGTCTGGGCCACAGGAGGGAAACTCCATCTCAAAAACAAACAAACAAACAAACTTGGTTCTTACTGGCCTCCAAGTCTCTGTAATTGGATCTAATGAGGAATGAAGACAATAGCTTAGCACCAAATAAAGAGAAAGGCATAACAAGGATGGAAATCAAATATTAAAAGGTTCACCGGACAAGGATAGGTAGACAAAGGGTACTGACTAGGAGTCAGGGACCTGGATTCTGGCCCTAATCTTTACCCCTCACTGTTTCTAGGTCTTGGTCAAGACTACCTTGGGGAGGCAGGGAGTGGGGGTTAGAGAATAGCTTCATTTTAACTGCAAAGTGCTCCCTGACAGCCTTTCTAGCCTAAGCACTCTACAGTCTAACTCAAATGAAACCCAATGTTAGTTACATTTGATTGCTTTCAGGAAGTAAAACTTAGAGAACTAGGATGTAGGAGATAAAAAGTATAAAGGACAGGGTCATTTTATATACAACGCAGGAAACAAGTGGGGTACAAATAAGTATTGAGAAACCAGAAATAATAAAACTATGAGATACAGGTGAAGTATTCCAAAAGGTCTTTCAAAGTTTGAGAGTGTCCCTTAACAATAGGTCTGTTTGTGCTTTCCCCACCAAAATTAACAGAGCATTTAACTCATAGTAGAAACTTTATATTTATTGAATAGGTGAGACCAGGACTGAGAACATCTTCTAGAAATGGATTTGCTTAAGATTTGCACAACTGAAAACACCTGACCAAAACATGGCAATTTGAAATATTATTGAGAAAGTTCTGAGACCCTTCCAAAAGTAAAAATCATACTCCAAGAGGGGCCAAGTCAGTGGGGTAAGGTGACTGACCTCCAGTAAGGAAGATGGTGCAATGAACCTGTTACTGGCAGAAGATAGACCACACTGGGTTATTCACATTGCAGCTCAGTTCCCTCAACACTTGTACAAGGAATTCATAACCTAATACTTGACTTGAGAGGTATAATATATGGTTGCACAACAGCTTGTTATGAGGATGTGAAATAACACATATAAAATCATTTAAAAAGTTAAAGGTGGGCTATGTGCTACCTAGGCCAGGCAAAAAAAAAAATGTTTCCTTTGTAAGCATGCTCCTGGGAAGAAAAATTCTCCATTTATTCATCAAATCCTCCTAATTAGCATATACTATGCAGCAGACATGATGCTGAATGTTAAACAACATATAATACTTTCAAATGTCTGGCACTTTACAGTTTGAAAAACTTACAGAAAATCTCAAGAGTAACTCAGTCTTTACAATACATTAAGCCTCCCAAAGCCATATGTACTCCTTTAATTCAAAGGCTGTCAAATCACAAATCAGAATTACCCTGTTTATTTTCTGCAGCATGACACTAACAAGGCAAAAAAAAAAAAATGATTTTAAAAATCCTTTAAATAGAAGAACATCCATCTTGAATGAGAATATGGCATTATCACCAAACATGAAACAAAGTAAATCAGCAAACCAAATGAAGACAAGAGAGAAAGTTGACAATAAAAAGCAATAGGGAAAGACTCCCTATTCAATAAATGGTGCTGGGATAGCTGGCTAGCCATATGCAAAAGATTGAAACTGGACCCCTTCCTTTCACCATACATAAAAAAACAACTCAAAATGGATTAAAGACTTAAATGAAAAACTTAAAACTATGAAAACCCTAGGAGAAAACCTAGGAAATACCATTCTGGACACTGGCCTTGGCAAAGATTTCATGATGAAGACTCCAAAAGCAATTGCAACAAAAACAAAAATTGACAAGTAGGACCTAATTAAAATAAAGAGATTCTGCACAGCAAAATAAACAAAAGAGTAAACAGACAAACTACAGAGTGGGAGAAAATATTTGCAATCTCTGCATCCAACAAAGATCTAATATCCAGAATCTATAAGAAACGTAAATCAACAGCAAAAACCAAACAACCCCTTTAAAAATGGGCAAAAGACATGAATAAGCACTCCTCAAAAGAAGACACATATGGCCAACAAAGCATATGAAAAAATGTTCAACATCACTAATCATTAGAGAAATGCAAATCAAAACCACAATGAGATACCATCTCACACCAGTCATAACGGCCATTATTAAAAGTCAAAAAATAAAAGATTTGACAAAGTTGCAGAGAAAAGGGAATGTTTATACACTGTTGATGAGAATGTAAATCAGTTCAGCCACTGTGGAAAGCAGTTTGGAGATTTCTCAAAGAATTTAAAACAGAACTACCATTTGACCTAGCAAATCTGGGCAAGTCATTGTCATACTTCCTCTAGAACCTGGCCTGAAGGAGCAATCTGGGTATATACCCAAAGGAATATAAATTGTTCTATGATAAAAACACATGCATGCATATGTTCACTGCAGCACTATTCACAATAGTAAAGACATGAAATCAACCTAGATGCCCATCAACAGTGGACTGCATAAAGAAATTGTGGTGCATATACATGATGGAATAATATGCAGACAAAAAAGAATGAAATCACATCATTTGCAGCAACATGTTGCAGTTGGGGACACTATCCTAAGCGACTTCATGCAGAAACAGAAAACCAAATACTGCGTGTTCTCACTTATAAGCAGGAGCTAAACTGAGTACACATGGACGGAACAAGGTTAACAATAGATACCAGGGCAAATTTGAGGATGAAGGATCGGAGGAGAGTGAGGAATGATAAACTGCCTATTGGGTACTATGCTCACTATCTGGGTGACGAAATAGTGTATACACCAAACGTCAGTGACATGCAATTTACCTATGTAACAAACTTGCACACATACCTCCTTGAACCTAAAATAAAAGTTGGAAGAAAGAAATAAAATCTGATTTTAAAAAAAAGTCTCTTAAACCCAAGCATAAGAGCATGGAACACAATGCTGCAGGAGACTGAAAAACTGCAAGCCAAATATGATTCAGTAGTAAGTGACTGAGAACAAAAATCAGAAATTCCAGGTTTTGGTACCAACTCTTTCACTGCCTGTTTGTGTAGCTGTGGGAACTGTTCCCCCCCCCGCCCCCCACCCAATAATTCAGACACAGAATTCTATCCAGTGCTATTGCATAAAGTGCCACTTGCTAGATTGGAAAATGCAAAGATGCATAAGATGCCCTTGCTGTACTCAAGTCAATCTTATCTACCAAGGAGCCAGATAAGGAAACCAATATAAAATGGCAGATGCCATAAATGGGACATGGATGACATAGGGAGGGGAGGCGCTCCAATTCTATGGAAGGAACTGGGGAAGGTACTCAGGGAAGAGGACACTGCATGTTAAAGGATAAGTAGAGATGAATGGCAATACCAGTGATACGGTTTGGATCTGTGTTCCTGCCCAAATCTCATGTCAAGTTGTAATCCCCAACACTGGAGGTGGGGCCCGGTGGAAGGTGACTGGATCATAGAGGTGTTTCTCATGAATGATTTAGCAGCATCCCCTTGCTGCTGCTCTTGTGATAGTAAGTTCTCATGAGATCTGGTTGTTTAAAAGTGTGTAGCACCTCCCGCCTCGCTCACTCTCTTGCTCCTGCTCCTGCCATGTAAGACGTGCCAGTTCCTGCTTTACCTTCTGCCATAATTGTAGGTTTCATGAGGCCTCCCCAGAAGTTCAGCAGATACCAGAATCATGCTCACTGCACAGTCTGCAGAACCATATGCGAATTGAACCTCTTTTCTGCATAAATTACCCAGTCGCGGGTATTCTTTATAGCAATTCTGAGAACGGACTAATACAACCAGCCATTGAGGAAATATAGGCTGAAGGGTGGGATTTCCTGAGAGGGACAATGAGAGTTCAGAGGTGACCATACTGAGTCTGAGATGCCAGTAACCAGCTGGGCGGGAATGTATCACCCTTCTTGGTCTTCCAGTTTCTTCACCTGTGATAAGCAAAACTGACAAGAAGATAGCATTCCTTCTAGTTAGAGCATCTTGGAGGGTCAGTTTTTGTCTTCAAGTCCTAGATGTATTTAAAAGTATTGTGTATCCCATCTCTTTGGAAGGAAGCTAAGAAAAACCTGACAAGGTCAACTGAACTATGGTCACATGGGGTCCCAGTGTCAGACCTTGACCAGGCAAGAGGCGCTCCAAAGGGCAAGGGTCTATTATCCACTATGGGATCATCATTAATGGGATAGTCATTAATGCTGTTCATATAATACTTTTGGCTCCCTGCCTTCTTGGCCTCCAACATTGGATGTGGCCACATGACCAGTTTTGGCAAATACGTTTAAGGGCAAATATTTCATTGCCAGGGTAAGGACCTCCAGAGCTCTCTTTCCCCTTCCACAGTTATAGAAAGTGTGGCTGAAGAGAAATAGGCAAGAGAGTAGGAAGTGATGAGGTCAGAGAGAAGCTGCTTCCCCATCCCTGGTTCTAGAGAAAGAAAATGACTTGCCCAAAGCCTCCAGCCAACAAGATGATAGGCACAGAACACAGCAAAAAATAAAGCAACCCTGTGAGGTAGGTATCATTATCTTCCTTTTATAGACTGAAAAACAGAGTCAATGAAGTTAAATAACTTACTCACAGCTGGTAGGTGGTAGACCAGCACTCAGATCCTTGTCTGGTTCTATTCAAATACAACCCCATTCCCCCAATGACTTGATGTGATTTACTTCATTCTGTGGGTTGTAGGAAATTGTCTAAGGTTTTTACATAAGGGAGTAACATGATTAGGTCTATTTTAGAAAATAGCTATGTTTTGCCAAAACTAAAGAGGAGGAAGGGACACCATTTGGTAGGCTATGGCAGAAACCTGGGTGTGACAGGATCAAGGATACTGGAAATAAACAGGAGGATGGGGAGAGCAACAGACATTTCACAGAATAAAAGGGAATTTGCAGACCAGATAAGGATGTTCCAGGAATTCCAAAGACCCCCCAAGATGGCTAAGTGGGTTTTTGGTAGGGGAAATTAATTTGGTTTGTGGGATGCTAAGCTTGAAGTACTTCATTCGAATCTGCCACACAGTTGAAAATATGGCTTTGTAGCACAGGAGAGGCAGAAGTTGGGGACACGGATCTGAGGGTCACAAGGACACAGAAGGCTTAGAGCTGTGGTTGGCAATCACGCTCGGAACAGCTCCCTGTGGAGAACCACCCAGAACCCAGAGAAAAAGAACACATCCAGTTCTCCTCAACTGTTCTTCTTCCCCCTTGAGGGGAGGCATGGCCACGTGACTCATTCCCTAATAAAATGTGAGTAGAACTGTCATGCAGCACTTCCGCCCTAAAGCATTTAACTGACACTGCTCCCTCTACAGCCTTTCCCTTCTACCAGGGCGACTGTACTGTTGCTTGTTGAAAAGGTGGCATCAGAAGACGGTAGAGTGTCCCTCAGCCTGAGTCCCCATGTGACACTCGGGAAGCAACTCTGACCTAGCACCTATGGCAACAGAGCTGAAGATTTCTCCTACTGGTGCTGGGAGGGAGTGGTCAGACACACAGGAAGTGAGAAATGAGAAATCTAGGGGAGAAGGAAAGTCTCAAGGAGCTGGCCAACATTTTCAAGCGCCCCAAGGAGGTGAAAGAGCTTCAAGGGCTGAGAGACCACTGGCTGGGAACACGGAGGATAACTGAGGACAGGGATGGGGTGTGGTGAAGTGTGCTGCTGCGTGGACTGATGTCTGGCAAGATGTAAAAAGCACTCTCGGGAGGTTTTCCCTTTTTGGCTCTTTGTTTCCGGAGGCAGGGCGTGTGAGAAGCAGGGTGGGCTGGGCTGGTCGGCATGTGCATGAGAGAACATGTGCGGGCGGAACACACAGTTCTTGACTTTCCCGGCCCTGTGGGTTGGCAGCCTACACGCTGCTCACTGTGGCAGTTTTCACTCACTCAGGCCCATGTGGTTGTCACATCATTGGCTTGTGTTCTCATCCCAGATCACATCCTTCACCCTGATGGTTGGAGGCTCATGCATCATAGCACGTCAGACCTGGCTCCTTGAAAGTGCCTAGCCACTGTCACAAGAAGGACATAGGAACCACACTAACAGCCCATTCTCTGCCCAGGGAATACCTCTAAGGACATCTCCCAAATGCCCATTTTGAATCCTCTCATTCACTGCTTCCCTTCCACCCACTGGTTTCTCCTGGGTCTTGACTCTTGCTCTCTGTCTAGTTGCTGAGATTGGGGACTCTTTTTTTTTTTTTTTTTTTTTTTTTTTGAGACAAGGTCTCACTCTGTCATGCAGGCTGGAGTTCAGTGATGCAACCACTGCAGCCTTGAACTCCTGGGCTCAAGCAACCTGCCTGTCTCAGCCTCCCGAGTAGCTAGGACTATAAGTACACACCACCATGCTCTGCTAATAGTTTTTATTTTTAAAGTTTCTTGTCAAAACAAGGTTCCACAATGTTGCCCAGGCTGCTCAAGTAATTCTCCGACCTCAGTCTCCCAAAGCACTGGAATTACACGTGGACCCAACTTTAGAAGATCAGCCTCACCCAGACTTTGATGCCCTTCTGAACATGGATTTGCCAATTCTGCATACTTCTATGGCAAGTAACAGGTTGCCTGCCTGCCCTATGTTCCCAGGCCACTATCCAGCCTGGCCTCCTCTTAGCCTAGCCACTGATAGGAAGAGGACAAAGATCTCAGAATCCCATCCCTGCAGTGCCATCCTGATGGATAATGTGCCTTGTGAGTGTGGCCTCTCTGTCCTCCTGAGACCAAGCCAGCTCTAAGGACACTGGAAGTAACCATTTGTGAAAGGGTACCTTGTCACCCATTTCCCTCTTTCACGTGTTTACACGGAGCTCCCTGGCATTATGTCCTTATCTGCCCCCTGGCTGCCCAGGAGCCCTGGCTCAAGTTTGCCTTCTTCTAATAGGCACCGTTGCTCTGTGCATTTTCCAAGGGGCAGCAGAGTGTAGGACAAAGCACATGAGCTTTGGATTAAGAGAGACCCAAGTGAAAAATCCTAGTCCCCAACTTACTAACTGGGGATCCTTGGGCAAGTATGCAAGGCTCCTGTAGTCCACAATCCACCACGGGTAATATGGAGAAACACAGCCTGTCTTACTGAATTGTTGTAAGGAAGAGATATACACAAACATTTTCCTAGCACATTGTAGTTATCCAATACATTTTGTTAACTTTCTGGCTGTTCTTTTCCAGATTTCTTCATCGTTTACAACTCTACTCCCTATCTATTAAAATGACTCTATCCTGCCTAATTACCTCTCTCCTGTGACTCTGTCATCCTTAGGTGCCAATAAGTGAGTCATGCAAAGGTATGAAAGAGCACGAGGGAGAAAATGTGGAACTTTTCACCAGATATCATATTTGTAGTTATCCAGAGGCTCTTAAAAAGCCTTAACTCAAAGATAAAAATGAGTAATAGAAAATTCATGTTTCACAAGAGGCTAGTTTAAGAGGTTCTTAATAATAATAGTTATGTGTTATTCGACATCTCCTATGTGCCAGGCACTGTGCTAAGTTCTTTGTATTCATTACATCATTTAATCAACAAAAACTTCATGAAATATGATCCTCACTTTCCAGATGGAGAAACTAAGGCTGAGAAAGGTTAGAACATGTGCCCAAGGTGACACAGCTAGTTAAATGAAGAATTAGGATTTGAGCCCTGTAATCCAAAACAATGCTAAATTGCCTCCCTCTTTTTCCTAAGAGGTCCTTCCAAAACCTTCAAATCAGGGTTGTTTTTGTATGTCTGTATTTACCTCAGCCTTTTAAAATCCTAATACCAGTATTCAGTGTGTCCTTGTTAGTTCAGTATGTCCTTGTTAGATACATACATGTTAGATAGTTAGATACGCAGCGATGCAATAAGAAAAGTCCTAACAGGCAGTTAACACTTTATAAACAGTACCTGTTTTTATTACCATTATTGTTATTATATATAGCCCATTGCTACTGCTCCCAGTGATGCCTTTTCAGGTGAATGATGACTTTGCTTCTGATTTCTCATTTGTCTAGAAGATAACAACAAAAAAGCTCTTTTAAAAAAATAACATGCATCCTGATATCCAATCTCAAAGCCATGGTCTGGGTAGAACAAATACTCTCTCAGTCCTCTTTTAGAGACAGCCTATCCTAACTTCTGTGCTGGGCAAGACTGCCACAGTTCAGAGTGGTTGGCAGAGGGGCACCACTATAGTCCTCATGCTGGTACCACTCAGAGTTCCTAGAAGATTCAAGTTGAAGAGGCAGCAGAGAACCCAGACAAGCAAGTGTCCTCACCCACAGAACAGACCTGCAAACTAATCTTCCCCAAATACCATGTCCCGCATGGTCATCCTGCCCTCTATGGTCATCCTGCCCCCTCCATCCAGCACCCACAGTAACTCTCCTATCTGCAGGATAAAGCTTCATTCCCTCTGCTGTGAGGCACTCCATGATCTAACCAGACCTAACTAAACCAATGATGCTCCCGCCACTCTCATATGCAATATCCTTTTTATCCCACAAATAAATTAGGGCCTGTCTCAAAGCTGGGGATCTTCCTAAGGATTTAGGAAGTTCTTCCTAAAACTTCTTCCCCAAAATCCCCTCCATGACACCCCTGGGCTTATATAAGTTCCACCTACCTTTCAAAGCCCTGTTCAAATCTCACCTCTTCTACAAAACTGCTCTTACGTGATGGAAGTCACAGTGGTATCTCCAGTCCAGAATGTCTATTTCAGGGATCATCCATATGAAAAGATGTGGCAGGTTTTAGCTTTCTGTGGGAGGAAATAAGCCCCCAAGAGAAAGGACCAGGTTTCATACTTCTTTTGAATTCTCCTGTGTTTGGTGATCAGAAGATTGCACACTAGCCGAGTGTGCTATGAACATAATTTGTGTTTTGTGACTACTCTTTTCCAACTGACCTGCGATATAAATAAGGTACTAGAATTTCTGGATGCCTTGAAGGTGACAAAAATCACATCTGAGATTGTATTGCATCATTTAAAATTACATGTTTAAAGGGGGAAAAGACTTGCTAATCAAGTATAGCAGTGCTGTGGGCATCAATATTGTCCTTTTATTCCCCTCCTGATTATGGAACCAGCTGAGACACAGGATATACTGGAGTTAGATAAATGAAGACAAAAAATAATCAGTTTCATTTCTGATAAAGCAAGCTAGAGAACATGACTTTAGATCTATCATCTATCTTTTAGATCTATCCTTAGTGTGTACCCCAGAATTTTGAACCATCCAGTCATAGAAACAACCACAGAAGCCCAGGCCTACCCTATTACAGGGCACTGTCCCAGAAGCTACAAGCAAAAGGGAGTAGAGGAGACATGTTCCTGGAGGGCAGGCCAGTTCTCAAGGGGAGGAAGAGGCTGAGAGGAGCACAGCCAGTTCTTCTAAAGTCATCAATTACAATTTAGGAGGAATGAGCAAAGGATGAAGGCAAAGGCCTACAAAGTGTTTTCTGGAGGAAGTTCTTCCACCAGGAAGCATAATGCCAGAGAAAAGGAGGTTCCCCTCTCTCACTAATGGTTCTAAACTATAGGAAGCATTACGCAAATATTAACTACTTAAGTGGTTAATATCTGAAAGAAGCTAGAAACTTAATGGATTTAATCTTTGCTGATACACAGAACTCACTCAGTGATTTGCTTATTTCACTGAGAATTGCTGTACTCCATAGGGGATATTAGTTCACTCATGCATCATCCATTCGACTTGATGTGGATTATTGCCAAACAGCTATTCATTGGAGCTAGCCGGAGCACATATATACTAAGGAGAGCTTCATGCTTCAGCTGGAACTAAGCACTCATTCATTCAACATATATTAATTACTGTGAGCCAGACACAGAGCTTGGTGGTACAGACATCATAATGTATACCCTAGATAGTCTCATGGGCAACAATATCAAACAAGCACAAGGGGGCAGCAGGATCCCCACATTCAGCTAGTTCTCAGAAAAAGCGCTTTAACTGATGGACTGGCTCAGATGCTGTTAAACACTGATTATATTATGGAAACATATGTAGTGTAATGTCCCAGCCATTCTAATGAGGAAAACATGAACATGACTTGAACCAGGACAAGGGGTACCAAGGGATATCTTCATTAAAATACATTTTTAATAATAAATAATTCTAAGATGCTCTGGGTGCATTTCCAATTTGAGTATGGTGGGCAAAAACATTACCTACAAATCCTTCTCGGTTTTCACATTTTGCACTTCTCAATGCTTCCTTCTTTTGTATAAGCTCTGGGACACTTTGCTGGGGAGAAGAGCCTTATAGTTCTAATGAGTGCCCAATAATGGGGATTTTACATTCTATACCATGGTGGTAAGAGTGATACAGCACATACTGTCACTTGGGCTACAGTGAAATTCATTGAAAAGAGTAAAGCTGAGCTATAAGAAAGGGTGGGTAGGAGGGAGGAGAAACAGAGCAGGAAGACAGCCTGGCTTGCAATGGGTTCTCAAGCACAATGCACTTCACACACAATGCATGAGGTCTCTTTTGTCAGAATCCCTTAGCTGCACATTGTCCAGAGCCCAGGAGGCTGCAAAGGCATTCCAACCCCTGACAGCAATCCCACAGGCTCTGCCAAGGTCAGCCGGGAGCAAGTGGCTTTGACACTCCCAACACCCAGAGGGTGACAAGAAGGGCTCACAGCCTCTTCAGATGTATCATTTGCTTCATGATCACTGTTTTATTATTTTTATTATTTTAATTCTTTCCCTTTTGAGCTTCTCTGCCTTCCCATGCAAAACTGGTTCAGAGATGCCACTTTTGGAGCTCATTATGTTGTCATGGCAACTAGAATTTTCAAAGTTTATTTCTCCTCCTCTTCTCTCCTCCATGAACTCTCCTTCCCCATCCCCTTCTCTTACCACATACATGTTTTGCATAAGAAACAAAACATGGAAGAAAAGAAGACCTAGAGCACCATCAGGTAAATTTTTCTCACACGCTATTTTCTCACATGCTCTTAGCACAGCATGTCCCTACTGGGTACGTGAAATTAACCTTGTTCCCAGTGTCTCCAATTAATATTCTTAGACTCCCAATCACCCGTGATGTTTCGGAGCAAGGCCTTGGGTAGCAGCCATCAGCTGTGCCTCCTCCTCTTTTCCTCCTCCTCTCTTCCTGCAGAGAGAAGCAGATATATTCCTTCCTGCTTATATAAACCACGAACATGCTGTGTCTTATTTGTCATTTGTTAGTCCCTGAAAACAACAACAACTGTGGATGAGGGAAAGTGAAAACACCTCAGATGCACTTCACAGGGGATCTCTCTGGAGACCGGAGGAATTACAGTTGGCAAAACAAAAGGAAAGGAAATCCCCAAAGAAAATTTGCTAAATTGATTGTTTAATTATAACACTAACCTTTGCTGTCGAAGACCAGGTGAGACAGGGGCAAAAGGAATTGAAACAGGAATGAGAGCACCTGAACTTCCACACTGAACACAAGCCACCTAAGAAAGGCAGTCACCCCACCACCTGGGGGACACTCATGCCCTGGCACTCTGAGCTGGCACCTGCAGGTAAAATGCTTGTTTGGTCCACATAGCTGCTAGAGGGGTGGCACTCTGCGGACCTCTGCTCTGGCTCTCTGTGCTGGGGTGCAGAGAAAGACTTGAGAGAGATGGTCAGGACAAGTCTGTGGCAGAGTCCGTCCTTCCCCCTGGCAGCCCACATCCCTGCTGCACTGCCCTCGCAGGAAGAGGTCAGATAACTGGCCCAGAAAACATGGGAATTCGCAGCTGAGGGGGCATGGAACATTCAGATGGGGCCTGGTCTGTATTAGGGGGACAGTGTACAGGGGCTCTAAGATAGAATGACCCTCTGGCTACTGAGATCCAGTATTTTTAATTTATGGGTCTACTGAATTTAAGACTAAACTCTGTGACATCAGACATGATCAATGAGTATTTTAATTGAGACTCTGCTTATTCTTTTTCTTTTCTTTTTTTTTTTTTTGAGACGGAGTCTTGCTCTGTCACCCAGGCTGGAATGCAGTGGCACGATCTTGGCTCACTGCAAGCTCCGCCTCTCAGGTTCACGCCATTCTGCTACCTCAGCCTCCCCAGCAGCTGGGACTACAGGTGCACACCACCATGCCCGTTTTTTTTTTTTTTTTTTTTTTTTTTGTATTTTTAGTAGAGATGGGGTTTCACCATGTTAGCCAGGATTGTCTCGATCTCCTGACCTTGTGATCCACCCACCCTGGCCTCCCAAAGTGCTGGGATTACAGGCGTGAGTCACAGCGCCCAGCTCTCTGCTTATTCTATCATTCATCATTGGTAGCATAAGGAGAGCCCCAACTGCTTAGGTCATAAAAGCTCCAGACTCTTGTATTGCCTAAACTGGCCCTCACAGGATTAGCTGTGTGGCTGGGGAACTGAACAATGATAATGGGAACACAGTACTCTACACTGAGGAGCAGGGTGAAGGGCAGCAAAGCTGTGCAGGACAAATGCATGCTGGGAGCTGGGATAAAACAAAATAGTGGGTATATTGAGAAACAGGCAACGAACGAGAGCTGGCAGAGCAGGTATTGGGGTGTGCACTGCTGGGTGGGGTTGGGAGGATAAAACTATGTCTCAGGAGAGGGGTGGGATCACGTCAACTGAAACTTCTAGGACTCTAGCTGCCATGTGGGATGGGATGGGAGTGTCCTGCGCAGCCCATGGCTTCCATCCCCTGGCCCTATAAGGGATGTCTTCTTTCTGGGCAGTGGACCATCTGCTCTCTGGCTCACTCTAGTCCTGAATTCTGTTGTCACTCTGCTTCTTCTAACTCACTAACCTTGAAAAAGCTGCTCCTGGCACATAGTAGGTGCTCCACAAATGTTGAATGAGTGATCTACTCCTTGAATTGGCAGCAAGAGCATATGCTCTGGATGCCACCCCATATCCCCTCGGGCAACCTCTGGGTTCTGCAGCTGCAGTGGACAGGCCTTAAACACTCACACAGGTGTGTGACAGCGCCCACTTTGAATGCCTACATCTTCCTGCTTCTCCACCTATGGAATTTCTCCAGGCACTATTCAGTCCACAAATAGGGCAGCCCCAAAGTGTCATCACTCAAGGATGGACAGGGATTGATGGATGGGGGAAAAATACACACACACACACGTACTCATATAGATGCATACATAAACATACAGATACATGTATCTATGTCCCAGTTTCCCAGCTGCTTGCTGGAGCAGGGCTGAGGTACATTCTACATGGAAGAACCATGAGAATGCTGGATCAAATGGTAGTTCTGCTTTTAGCTCACAAAGGCATCATTTTTAACACCTCTGAGTGAAGAACAAAGTCTTCCACACAAGTTAATTATGTATTCAAGGTCCTATTGCTCCATTTTTTGTTTGTTTGTTTGTTTAGCCCAGTTGGTTGGTAAATCACATCTTCAGAGTAACTGACACTGCCCACTAGAGAAACACAAGCATCATTTCTCCTATAGGGAAATAGTGTGGAAGCCATTATGTCAGATGAGGGAAGTATATCCATAGAGTCACATAGGGTCAGATCAATGCAGACTATAGAAGTCTGGCAGCAGTTCTCTGAAGTCTGATTGTTTTTTCTTTCTAAGACAGGAATCAAAGTTGCTATCCAAAGCCTGCTCATTTTCTTCACAACATTTCCCATTATTTGTGTTATTGACTGGCTTGTTTTCTGTCTCAGCCATGAGAAAAATAAAGTTCATAAGAGCAAGGGACTGCATCTTCTTGTTCACTGTCAAACTCAGAGTGCCTGACATATTTGTGCTTAACAAATGTTCGCTGGAGGGACGCAGTAGCCCACACTTGTAATCCTAGCACTTTGGGAGGCCAAGGCAGGAAGATTGCTTGAGCTGAGGAGTCTGAGGCCAGCCTGGGCAACAAAGTGAAATCCCATTTCTACAAAAAATTAGCCAGGTGTGGTGATATGCACCTCTAGTACCAGCTACTGGGGAGGTTGAGGTGGGAGGATCACTTAAGCCTGGGAGATCAAGGCTACAGTGAGCTATGACTGCACCACTGCACTCCAGCATGGGTGACAGAACAAGACCCTGTCTCAATAATAATAATAATAATAATAATAATAATAATAATAATAATAAATGAATGTTTGTGATTAGATATTTTAGTAAGTGATCAAAGAAGTATTTCCCTCCCTTACCACCTTTTACTTTAAAAAATTAGTCTGTACCTTCCTCCTTCAACTCTTGCTGACTAAGGTATTAATTGCTCATAGTTAGATCACCCCTTCCTCATATTACATTTTGTCACTGGGTACCTTGATCTAAATAGAACATACAATGTGAAAACACAGTGGCAAGAGGATGGAGGAGAAACTTCTCTGTGAACAGCACAAAAGGTAGTGGGGTGGGGACACGGGGAAGGAAAGTCATGTCCTACTTTAATGCCATTTCAGTCAACTCTGCCGAGGGTGGGGAGGCCTTTTCTGGTCTGGTCAGCTTCAGCCTGAGGACTTGTCAGCTGCTAAAAAGATTAGCTATCAAGTTGAGTCTAATACAGGTAAGAGTTTAAACTTTAACAGGTTTTAGGGCTCCTCCAGTTGCCCCAAATGCCCTCAAATGCCATTCATTTCCTGGGTTCTCTGTGGAACACTGCATCTCAGCGCTCTCTTGCATAGCAGAGTTAGCTTCTTCAACAGGAACGAGTAATTTCAATATTTTGCTAAATGAAGAATATTTTGGGACACAATGATAATTAAGTGTTGAGAATGTAGTGATACACTTGACACCAAGGGGAAAATAAAGAAATTCTAATTCAACTACAACTGTAACAGCTTCTCAACTTAACAGCTAGAAATGCCAAGCACCAGTACACAACCAAATTGCAAAGACTGTGATTATCAGCCGGGGAAATTGGGAGGTATTATTTCAGCCACCTCAGTGTGTACGTGTCTGCAAGTGCACAGGAAACATGTCTAATTATAGGGGCTCGACTATGGCCTATAACCCCAGAATGACGTGGGGCTCTAATGTTATTACAAATTTCCATGTAGTGAAGCCAATTATTATGAGGTTCTATAGACCAGAAAAAGAGACAAATTTAAACAAAAACATTTTTTTCTAATCTGGAAAAGCCTAAGATTTTGGTATCAAAGCTACAGTGAAGTGAACATACCAGATAAATTATCATAGGGAGGGGAAAAACCATTCAAAAGACCTTCACAACAGCAACAATTACACTGGGATCATGTCCATCATGCTAATAACAAATACTCCCTCTTTCTCGATGTAATGGAGACGTTCTTAGAGCAGCACACTTCTTGGAATCCTACTACTACAAATGCCTGTGCTCTGCTCTTCAGCTAATATTAAAGTTGGGTTTCAGGGGAATTATACACACTGAAAACAATGCTCAAAATCTCAGGAAAATTTCTGATGAATACAGACATCACAAACAGGAAGTTGGTCTTTGATTTGTTCACTTGAGGGCATTTACTGGGAGCTTACCATGTGCTTGTTAATTATGCTTGCTAAATGCTGGGGAAAAGAAAGTGAACTCACCATGATGCCAGCCTTCATAATCCTGTGAAAGGGACAAAGACCTCCACAAATAACTATAAAATAACATAATAAGTGCTCTAATAGAGGAGTATATATAGTGCGATGGGAACCTAGATGAAGAAACTTGACCTTGAAGGATGAGTCAGAGTTCTCCAGTCAAATACAGCAGTGGGTGGAAGTGGCTGTGGGGGTTGGTTATTTCTAGCCAAAGAAGTGATTACCTGGGAAATCCGGGAACAGTGAGCCATGTGGCCAGGCTAAGGCAGAGGAATCTTTGAATTGAGGCTAGAAAAGTAGGTTGCAGAAAAGCTTTGAGAGGTTTTGCAAAACAAAGAACATTAATTTGGACCTTTTCTTTAATGAACTGATGGTGAGTGAAGCTAGCAGTTGAGTTTCTGTGATTAATCTGTTTTAAAGTCTTTTTTTTTTTTTGAGACGGAGTCTCGCTCTGCCGCCCAGGTGGGAGTGCTATGGCCGGATCTCAGCTCACTGCAAGCTCCGCCTCCGGGTTCACGCCATTCTCCTGCCTCAGCCTCCCGAGTAGCTGGGACTACAGGCGCCCGCCACCTCGCCCGGCTAATTTTTTTGTATTTTTTAGTAGAGACGGGGTTTCACCGTGTTAGCCAGGATGGTCTCGATTTCCTGACCTCGTGATCCGCCCGTCTCGGCCTCCCAAAGTGCTGGGATTACAGGCTTGAGCCACCGCGCCCGGCCTGTTTTAAAGTCTTTAACTGCTAAAATTAAAAGTTATTAACTCTGTGTTCATCTTTTCTACCCAACCAATGTTGGTTTTGTTGTTTATTACTTTCCTGAGAATTTACTGGTCCGTAATTTTAAAAACATGATTTAATAATCATTGGTCTATCTTATTACAATTTTTTTTGAGACAGGGTCTCACTTTGTTGCCCAGGCTGGAATGTAGTGGCACAAACACAGCTCACTGCAGCCTTGACCTCCTGGGTTCAAGTGATCCTCCTGCTTCAGCCTCCTGAATAGTTGGGACTACAGGCACATGCCACCACATCCAGCTAATTTTTTTTTTTTTCTAAGAGGCTGAGTCTTGTCTTGTTGCCCAGGCTAGTCTCGAACTCCTGGGCTCAAGCAATCCTTCTGCCTCGACCTCTCAAAGTGCTGGGATTACGGGAATGAGCCATCATGCCCAGCCTGGGTCTACATTATTGTCTTATAACTTCAAGATAAATTTGTTAATTAATAAGATACTTATTAATGTTCACTGTATATTATTTAATTTTTTTAAGCCCACAGGTAAGAATATGGAAAAAAAACCAGGAATCTCATGCACTGCTAGCATTCAGAATGTAAAATGGAACAGCCACTCTGGAAGACAGGTAGGCAGTTTCTTATAAAACTAAACATGCACTTACCATATGGCCCAGCGACTGCACTCTTGAGCATTTTTTCCCAGAGAAAGGAAACTATGTTCACACAAAAACCTGTACACGAATGTTCTTCATAGCAACCTTATTTGTAATAGCCCAAACTGAAAAAAATTCACATGTCCTCCAAGGAGTGCATGGAAACAAACCATAGTATATTCATACCATGGAATACTATTCAGAAATAAAAAGGAATGAACAAGTGATACATGCAACAACCTGGATAGACTTCCAGGCAATTATGCTAAGCGAAAAAAGGTCAATTTCAAAAAGTTTTGTATCCTATGATTCCACTTATTTAACATTCTTGAAATGACAAAATTAGAAGAATGCATTGGCGAGGGTAGAGGATAGTAGGTGTGGCTATAAAGGGTAGTACAAAAGGTCTTATGGTGATAGGACAGTTCTGTATCTTGATTGTGGTGGTGGTTACACAAATGTACACGTGATAAAATTACATGGAACTACACACACAAGCGAGTGCATGTAAAACTGGTGAAATCTGAAGCTCTATAGATTGCACCAATGTCAATTTCCTGGTTTTGGTATTGTGCTACAGTTATGCAAGATGTTACCATTGGGGGAAACTGGAAGAACATGTAAGACCTCCCTGTAATTTTTTCTACAACTTCCTGTGATTCTATAATTATTTCAAAGTAAAAAAAAAAAAAAAAAAACACAGACACGTCCTCCACATTGCCAGCTTCAACAGCTATTTTTTAGTCAACTGTGTATTGGATGTCTATGACTCATTCAGCACTTGGGGTCTTCTCATTCCTTTTTGAAACGCTGTACTTCTTCATCCTCTATGATGTGATGTTTCTGTTTTGTCCTTTTGAAAATCTTAATATTCTCTTAAATGGTGTTTCTAGAAACCTCTATCTGTGGCTGTTTTTTCTTCTCTACCTTCCCTCCATGGATAACCTTAAGTATTTGTACCATTTTCTCTACTGTGTTCTGATAGTGTATCATATCTTTCCTCCCTCTTTTCTTAAGATTCAGATATTGGATGATTCTATCTACTTGTTCAGGCCTCTTGAACTTCAAACTTTCTATGTCTAAAATTAAACAAACCTTCCTCTTAGAATAAGAGCTTTTTTTCTTCTTCTATTATTCATATCAGTAAATGGAACAAAAGTTCTCCAAAACATTTGCAACTGAATCTTGGGATAATATACTAGGTGATTTTCCCTACTCCTTACAGTCAGTCATTCATCATGTCCTGACTATTTTACCACTTGAAATCTTCACCTGTTTCTCACTTTACATTTCAGCCATTGGTGCTTAAAATCCTCATTTTATGTCTGGAACTAGAGCTTTATTACAATCTTATTACTTATCAATCATCTTTTTATCACCTTCCTGAATCCTCTATATAATCAATCTAAAATTCAAAACTAACTCATTTGTTTTTGGAAGTTATTAATAAATTATAGTAGTCAGTGTACTTTTATTTTTACAAATTCAAATGTACCAATTATTTCCTTTATGGCTTATTGATTTGCATAATGCTTAGAAACGTCTTCTCCCTTGAAGATTTTTTTCAATTGTCCGTGTTTTCTTTGAATCCTTGTATGATTTAATTTTTAAAATGCATGTACTAGCTCCACCTGCAATTTATTTTGATATAAGATATGAGATGGGGCTCCAACTCAAATTTTGTCCTTCCAGGTAACTAGCCAGTCACACAATTCACTGAATGATTCATCTTCAATGATTTGAAATGACCCTTTACACTCATATATACTGTAAATTAATATATACACACGCACACAATATATGTCATGTGTGTGTGTATATATATATTTGGTTCCTGTATTCCTATATCACATCATTTCAATTATTGTAGCTTTAGAATATATGTTACTCCCTATACAAAAAGTTCCTGTTCCTCATTGTTCTTTAAGGAAATGTCTTGGCTACTCTTATACATTTATATTTTCAGATAAATTTTAATATAATTTACTAAAACCATTGTTTACATTTATCAATATCACATTAAAGACTAAAGTGGAGAAAGCAGACATCTTTGTAATTTGAAGTATTCCTTTTCAGGAGCAGGGTCTGTCTTTTCATTTACCTAAATTGGAATGTATGTCCTTAGAATCTCCCCATATGGGAAAGCAAGTTTTATGAGGGCAGGGATTTTTGTTTTGTTCCCTGCTGTATTCCCAATATCTACAATACTGCCTGCCACACAGAAGCTCAACATCTATTAAAAACTGGCTAAGTGAATACATAAGTGATTCTATCATTTAAGCAATGGGATCCCATTATAAATAACTAAGGTGTACAAATTCTATAATTAAATGTCTAGTTTGTAAAGACTGTTTTCTCATGAATAGCAGGCTGCATTAGAGCAGACAGAACATTTAAAGAGACAATTGCTATAGTCCAGGCCCATAGTTTATGAAACTTAATCAGTAGGTCTTGATAAGCAATTAGGCCCAGAGAATAAGTGAGGAGAAGATACCAGGATTAACTCAGGTTTCTATCTTGGATAACAAATGTGATAAAAGAATCACAGAAAGAGTAAAAGAAAACCAGAGAATATAGAAAGAATAGAGACTGTGTTTAGTGATGAGGAAAGGGAGTTAAACAGTGAATTCTGTTTGGGGCATCCTAAGCTTAAGACACCTCATATCTAAGTGAATATGTACACTTCAGAGCTTAGCAGCAGATCGGAACATTAAATCCAGGTCTGTCTCTTAGCAGAGCCATCTTTTTCATTTATTTTTTAATTGGCACATTGTAATTGTACATATTTATGGGGTACAATCTGATGTTTCTATACATATATATGTTGTATAATGATTAAGTCAGAGTATTTAGCATATCCATCACTTCATGCATGTATCATTTTTCTTTGTGGTGAGGACATTTAAAAGCCTCTCTTCAAGCTACTTTGTAATATACAATGCCTTACTGTTAACCATCATCACCTACTGTGCAATAGAACACCAGAACTTATTTCATCTATCTAAAAAGCCATCTTTTTAAATGTTACTTCATCTTATATTTTACTAAGTAAAATTATCTCCTCCTCTGAAAAACACATAAAACTAGATTTTAAAATGGAACATTCTTGAAATGAGTTTAAAAGTAGTCGGCCGGGCGCGGTGGCTCAAGCCTGTAATCCCAGCACTTTGGGAGGCCGAGACGGGCGGATCACGAGGTCAGGAGATCAAGACCATCCTGGCTAACACGGTGAAACCCCGTCTCTACTAAAAAATACAAAAAACTAGCCGGGCGAGGTGGTGGGCGCCTGTAGTCCCAGCTACTCGGGAGGCTGAGGCAGGAGAATGGTGTAAACCTGGGAGGCGGAGCTTACAGTGAGCTGAGATCCGGCCACTGCACTCCAGCCTGGGCGACAGAGCGAGACTCCATCTCAAAAAAAAAAAAAAAAAAAAAAGTAGTCACTGTGCAAGGCAAATTCAGAGAATGGTACAATTATCTACTGGGTCCCTTCAGTACTAAATGAAGGGATAAATCCTGGAGTATATGCATTGGAGTTTGCACATGAAAAGAAAACATCACACACATGTGTGAAAATATGTGTGTATGTATGCATATATGGGTGTTATATACACAGATATGTATATATGTGTACATGTATATATGTGTGTGTATGTATATATATAGGTATATATGTATCAGAGTGTTAGAAGATTTACCTATACTAAGTTAGAGCATGGATGAGGAGCTACAAGGATGCTTCAGTTACCTAAGAACTTGGTCAACCAGAAATTTTATGTGTGAAAAATTCAACAGAGCATGGAGGCATTTTTATATATGGTTATTGTTTTCATATCCAAAAGGCACCTAATGAAGTCCCAATCTAATTGTCAACAGTTTGCTTTAAAAAGGATAAATGCTTGTAAAATAGTACCTTGTTTTGATTATTTATGTTGATAGTTCTACTTACTGATTTCTCTATTCCTTTTCCCTCAACACCTTCACCCTGCCTCTCAGATGCAATCTTTCTGGATAGGATTCTTGGCTTCTCCCAGCTATGACTTCACCTCTCCACCCCCGCCATACCTCTGCAGCCAAGGATGCTCTCACCTTGGCTGAGCCCCCAGAACCACCTATCCTGACACTGCCTCTGCTTCTCAAGGTAGATAACAGCAAGAGACACTAGAAATTAATTTTTGAAAGGAGACAGAACTTTAATTAATACAAGAAAACCAGAGCCTTTTTCTCCTGCAAAAGCAGCTGCATTATATTTCACATTCACATTTCACAGCCCATAGCGTTATCAACACAGGGCAATTTCAGGGTGTTGGTGCTGATTGTACTTCTTCCTAATACTAGAGTCCTAAAATGGGGATAATATTACATAAAATATAGATTACATGTGCAACAGAAAAATATAAGCTCCATGGAGGCAGGGAGTTTTCCAATCCCCAGCATCTGGAGAACAGTGTTTGGCACTAAATATCTGTTGAATAAATCAACTCAAAAGAGCACTTTGTTGTTGTGCTGGGGCATGTGTGTAAATCACAGCTCTGTTGTGAGTAGAAGCCAAGCAGCAAAGATCCCATTGCAAATGCCCACTCCATAAGGGGAAGCACTGCTTTGTGTAACAAGAGCACTGGACTGAGAGTCATAAAATCGCACTTACATTTGTAATTTAGGGCATGTCACTTTGCTCACTTCGAGCTGCAATCTCCTTATTTGTAAAATACTACTATACTTCTTAGGACTACCGCGAGAATCAAACACATGAAATGCTTTATAAACCAAATGCGCTAAAGTAAAAAAGAATAACTGTTTTGTCTTTTTCTGCTTCCAACAGCCTTATTTGCCCACAACTGCCTATAGAATAACAGCTTTAGCAATCCTTTAGAAGTGATTATTCTGAAAACATGTGCCACATATGATATAAAAGGTTAATATCCTTATTATGCAAATAATTTAAATTCATATGAAAAAGATAAATATGCCAATTTATGGGAAAATGGGCAAAGGGTATGAGGAATTAACTCGAAGAAAAAAAATTAGCAATGGCCAAGTGTAAAAGTGTCCAACCTGTCACAATTACTTGTCTGTAATGCTTGTAAGCTGGGATCACCATTCCAGAAAGCGAACAGCTTCTCCGGAGGTTTTTTTGAGTATCTCCAATACCAGTGACTATGCTCCTGACTTTTAAGATGCCAGCCTGTTCCTCTTCTCTGCAATACTATCCCCTAGGAGGTCATGGCGGGTATGGCATCCCCTAAGAGGGTCCTGATGTTATTCGGTTTCCCTTCAATTCATCAATCATTTCTGGAACACAAAAACAAGGCACTAAGATATCAGGAGCAATCCAACTATGTGGAAAGACCTCAGCAGAAGAAACAAAACTGAATGGGTGACAGAGACATCTGTGACTCCAAAGCACAGGAAGACAGTGCATCCAGGAGAAGGCAGGAGAGCTCTGCCTCTCGTTAGACTGTGTACCCTTAGGCAAGACTCTTAGCCACTCTCAGTCTCCATTTCCTCAATTATAAAATGGGGTTAAACAACAGTACCTGACTCATGAGGCTGTTACAAAAATTAATTGAAATAATGTATATAAAGCATTTAGCATGGTATTGGGCAGATGGCAAGGTTTCAATAAATATTAGATCTTATCTTTAGTAGTATTAAATTATATAACAATTCCGTGATGTTACTATGAGTGACAGATTCTATAACAAACAGGCACATAGTGCTATGGGAACATGTGGGAGAAAGATTTTAATACTAATTGTAAAATGAGAGTGGGGGGTATAGACCTGGAAAGATCTCGTGAAAGAAGTCAAAGTTAAAACAAGCTGAGAGGGATGAGCAGGAATTTAACAAAGAAAATTAGAGGCTTACTCCAGACCACATGAGCAGAGACTAGAAAGGCCCAGGTACTCCAAGGAACTTCAAATGGGGGAGTGTCCAACTTGACGGCCTCATGTGGGGCCCAAGGGCACAGTCTGTCTTTGCTGTTCCCTGTAGGGTGCCATAGATGGTCAGCTCTACCAGTGGTATCTGAAAACATCTGAGCTCACGCTAGTTGACTCAATGGGAGTACTTGGTAGGTAAGAATGGCTCTTTCCCAGCCCCACCTACTGAGTGTAAACCAGGCTCTCAAGAGAAGAAATCTGCTACTAACAGCTAACATTTATTAAGTCTTTACTATCTCCCAGGTATTAAACACTTAACATGTATTATCTGATTTCATTTCCCCGGTAATCTTATATGACAAACACCAATATCCTTATTCACATTTGGGTAATTGAAGGTATAGAAAAGTGAAATAATTTACCTAACATCATTGTCATAGCTGGCAAGTGACAGGAACAGAACTCAAACCCAGCTAGACTATCTAGAGAGTCTGTATTTTACTACTAGGCAATACGTAGGGCATGGAGGAAAAAGCACCCCAGACAGGGAGCCAGGGCAGCTAGCTTCTACCCAAGTTCTAACACTAAATAGCTGTCTACAAACTGAGCAAGTCATTTCACTCTGCAGCCGAGTGTCCTCCATTGTAACAAGGAGGCAGGTGCAAATGACACTTAGAGTTTTGTCTTCCTCAAATCATTTTTATCTCACCCTAAGATACAATTTTCACAACTGATACACTAAGCAGTGTCTTGGGGAAATGCAGATTCTCTCAGCAAGCTCCCATAAGCTTTTTATGTGACCCCCATGGTCACACAACTCACCCAGGAAAAGTCCTCGTCAGTGTAGGAATTATGAACACCCCACTCTGGTCATCAAAATGGGGTCTCACACAGGAAATTCCTGTCCACAGGACTGGGAAGTTCCATGTGCCATGGCCGTCATGAAGGACCCGTTCATTTCCATCAAGTTCTGCTGTACTAGATGACAGACAATCTCCTTCCATAAAGAACATTTAAACTATCTGGAGGATCTGCTTAAAGGCATAGGTGCTTGTGCCTAGCAGACCTCAGTCCAAATTCTGAATCTACTGCTCATGAGCTTTGTTTGCTTTGGCAAATTACCAAGCATCCCTATTTATGACCAAGTATCTCTATTTATAAAAGAAAGTTAGTACTTCCTCATACGGTCACTGTGAGGATTAAATGAGACAATATGTATCATGTGATTGGCACAATCCTTGATGGATAGCACAGTCTCAAAAAATTACAGCTTACAAGAAAAACAACTTAAAACAAACCCTGCTCTACTCCTGTGAACTAGCCAAAAGCCATGAAGTGTGCTATGCTTTCCTATGCTCAGCAGGGCCAAAACCTGACCTCTTTCCCTTAAGACCTACCTTGTGGCCTGTGTTCTCCCCGAGCCACCTACAGTCTCAATTCAGAAACCTAAAAGCAATCCAGGAGACTTCCCTCTGATTTCCACACCAAACCCACTCAGACATACCCACACAGTCCCGAGTCCTGCAGATCTGACACCTGGCCCCCAACACCTCCTGGAGCTGTCCTGTCTTTCCGTCTCCACTGCTGTACTTCAGTCTCGCTGCTTCTCTGCTTCTTGCCTGAACTACTGCTCCTCTCTGTTTGCCTCCAGTCTTGCTTCTGTATGTACCTTCTCCAGGGTGATCATCTTCAAATGCAAAAATCTAGCCATCTTCTTATCTAACAATCTAAAACCTCCCCCAAGCTTCTGGGATCAAGCTTAAACTTATCGGCTTAACCCAAGAAGCCCTTCTCGATGAGTCTCTGCCTGTGCCTCCGTGCTAGAATGTGCTTCTCCCTTGTGCCCGTAAACTATCACTGGCTCTTCAGAGGCACACACCACTGTCACCTGCTTCAGTTGGCCTTACCTGATCCTTGCCCCTTCTAATTTAAATGCCCCCCTGTTGCTATGTGTTCCTAGACTCAAACTGCTTGAGGGGTAGCAGCTCTCTGTCCTTGTTTGACCTGGTATACCTAGCCCCTAGCAGTGAGTCACATACAACAAGTACTTAGTAACTGTTGTGTGAGTCTACTAGTTGATTCCAGTGTTAGATTTCCCAGCAGAATTACTCTCCTTTATCTTAGCCAGTCACCTTCAATGTCAGCCAGCCTTGGGAGGAGCAGGTATACATCAAACTAATACTCACCAACTCCCCTCAGAGATCTCATCTGGAGCACTGAGCTGGGCATGAACCCTTACCTGATCCTTGCCCCTTCTAATTTAAATGCCCCCCTGTTGCTATGTGTTCCTAGACTCAAACTGCTTGAGGAGTAGCAGCTCTCTGTCCTTGTTTGACCTGGTATCCCCAGCCCCTAGCAGTGAGTCACATACAACAAGTACTTAGTAACTGTTGTGTGAGTCAGTCATTGACTTTCTACTGGTTGATTCCAGTGTTAGAATCCCAGCAGAATTACTCTCCTTTATCTTAGCCAGTCACCTTCAATGTCAGCCAGCCTTGGGAGGAGCAGGTATACATCAAACTAATACTCACCAACTCCCCTCAGAGATCTCATCTGGAGCACTGAGCTGGGCATGAATAATTTCCTTCTTAAGACCAGCAGCCATTCCTGTCTCAGGTCAGACCTGGGAAACACTTAGGTACCACCTCCTAATATGCAACGGCACGTCCAACAGGAGATGCAAGGTTTAACACTGAAGTTATAGTTGTTAATATGCCCATTGTGGCCAAGACCTAGGTCTTATTCATCTTTTTGTCCTCAATAATGCCTTGCAAGATAGTAGGAACTCAAAATTAGTGACCTCCATATATGAATCCGAAAAAAAAAATCAGCTTTAGGGAGGGACTAGCATTCTGGACTATTTGAACTTAGAGTTCCATTACATATATTTTTGAAACATTTCCATAATTAGTCTATAATCTCCTTATTTTACCCATCTTTGTATTCTAAATGTCTAACCAGGTATCTTTTGCATAGCAGACACTCAATAAACACTTGCTGAATCTCACAGAATCAGTTTGCACATGAGTTGTTAGCAAGGCAGACAGCTGTAGTTTTGCTTGCCGTGGGAGCCACTCTATGCATTCATGAGATGCAACCAGAAGAATTCCTCTTCTACTATGGACAGTTCACCACTTCCCATTAGTCTTAGGGCAACAGGACCTTGACAGTGGGTCTTGGCATCTTCCACCCTGTACACATACCGGGTTACATTGTGAATGTGAACATCAGTGTGCATGAATAAGTGTGTACATCAATGCACATACACATTAAAACTCGCGCCAATATCATCTTGGTCAAGATGATATTCCAGGCTTACCACTGGCAGCATTTCTCTGTGTGTGCCACCTTAGGTGTCAGTATTCCTGAATGGAGGCCATGTAGTATACACTAAAATAAGCACCTAACCAGAAGTTGAGAAATTGTATCCTCTGGCCCCACCTCTGCCAGTGACTAGTTGGAGATTAACATCTCTAAACCTCCCTCTTCTCATTTCCAAATAAAGATACTATCCACCTACTGCATGGAGTCATTGCAAAGAACAAATACGAACACAGAAGCAAAGGCACTTTGAAAACTATGGCATGCTTTACACAAGAGAGCTCACACTGCTCCCCACACATATATGGAAGCAGTCTCTGGCCTGACTGTCCCTGCTCTGGTTTTGAAACAGCTCAACTGCTTCCCCATATTTACCTTCCCCTGTTCAGAAGCCCAGGGAACAATGGATGGTGACAGGGGGATGGCTCAGGGTCATTTCTGTTTGTGTGAGCCTCTGCCCTGTAGCCCCTGACGGCCATTTCAGGATGTGCTTATGCAGCCTTGCTTTGTTTCCATGGAGACAGAAAGCTCTGCTTCTCTTCATGCCTAAGCTAATAGTTTTCATCAAATCCCATTTCCTTTGAGACAAGTAAAAATGCTACAATGTTTCCCTCCATACTTCCTCTTTAAATATGAGCAACAAACATACCTCACAGCCTTCCTCCCACCAACGTCTGTGCCTCAGAGGCAGGTGCCTCAGTCATTTCCACGCTTGGCATCCAGGGGTCCCTGAGCACCAGTGGATGCGGCCTGCCCCCTCTCACGTGGACTCTCTCCCTCACCTGCCCAACCTAGGAGCCATGTGTGTTCCCCCTTTAATTTCTGTCTCTCTCTGCTTTGGGAACAGCCTTGGTACGTAACATTCAGCTGCCTGCAGGTCACAAGAAACCTGCTCCCTAGGTTTCCAACCTATTTCCCAGGCTGCTTCTGAATTAAATCCTCACTAAATCCCCACTCTAAGGAGAAAGCTTACAATCTTTCCAAAGGCATGTGAGAGCCAACCAAGCAGAAGAGAGAACCCATGGCCCCTCCTGTACACAGGACTGGCTGCTGCTGAACCCCCTGCAGACACCAATAAAGCCCACCCCCAACTGTGTTGAGCTTCAGAATGAGAAAAAGAAACCAGGTCAGAATGATTTCAGTCCCAGCCTATAAGGCCCCTATTGTGAACACTCCTTTAAATGTCAAAATTTATTCATACCAGCTGTTCCCAGCTGTCACTGTCACTTCCTAGGCTTCTCCAGAAGTACTAAGGAGGCATCTGCCATCCCAGTTCCATGACATCTAACCTGTGCAGGCCATCTCCCAGAGGAGCCCATGGCCCCAAAGCTGGCTCAATCGAACATCCACAGGCCGTTAAGCAGGTGATGGCCACCTGGACCTAACAGGCTGAGAAAATGTATGTTAATATTATCGAAGGACATAGGCAGCTAATAAGAGCTAAGGGCTACTCCATGCCAGACCCTGGGCTAGGGTTTTGTATATGAGAGAGCTTTTGCTATCCCATTTTACAGAGGAGGAAGCAGGCTCAGAGTAACTTATCCAAATTCGCAATGCTAATAAGTGGTTTCTTACAGGGTTAGGCTTCTCACCCATGAATGTCAGATGCTAAAGCCCATGCCTCTTCCAATGTACAACTCTATCCCATGCAGAGAAAGATGTAAGAGAATGAAAAGATGTGATTCCAAACCAGAGAGAGTCCATGTGGTCAGACACAAGGCACTGTCCAGTAGGATAGTGTTCTGTTCCATTTCCAGCTCTGTTAAGACACAACTTGAACCTATACTGGAGCCTCATCCAGAACACCAGTGGCTTTCGTTAGCACAGCATCTACTTTTCTCCCCAAATATACAGTAGGAATCTGTCTTAAGTTTTCCAAACTAAAATATATACACACTTAGGACAAAGAATATCAGATAAGATTACACAAACATGACATTATCCTCTCAGTAGAAATACAAGAGGAGGTCCTGTGGTCAGGCTTCTCTGGGGGCCAGAGTTATGGAGGGTGCACATTGGAGTTGTAGGTACTAGCTGGCTGGAGACAGTAACTTCTAGCAGTGCTTAGGCACAAAGAATGCCAACAAACACTCATTGAATGAGTAAATATAGAAGAAATCTCTTACGTCTTAAGACTCTCCACTCAAAATAAACATTATTAAAGTTCTTACTTCTTTACGATGTCTTCAGTTTTTCCCTCATATCCATCTCACAAATTACCACCACAGGCTCTTAGTACCACGTAGTTGGATTACTATGGTTGTTTCCTGCTTAATCCTACTGAATCTGGTCTCTCTCCATGCCAGTCCTTCCCCCACGGATGTTAGATGAATATTCTTCTATACGCCTTTCATCCTACACTTTTGTGTGTGTGCAATATTTTTACTTTAAAATTTAATTTCTATTTTTTCAAAGTAACACATGTAGAACTTAAAAAGTCAAATAATTTTGAAAGACTTCTAATGCAAAACTGGCAGCCCTCTGCTTTACCTCTCCTAACCCCTGAATCTCACTCCCCAAAGGCAATTACTTTCAACTCTTTTACCTGTTTCTTCTGGTATTCATTTCCAAATTTCTAAATATTATACTTAAACACTGAAATGCCTTTATCTTTCCGTTTTAGATATTACCTAAATACTTCCTTATTGTGGAACCTAAGATTTCAGTCTTTGACATCTCCTTTCCCTCCCCATATTCAGCCTCCTCCATCCACTTAAGGCAATCACAGCACCGTAAGGGGTTATCTCAAAATTCAGCATCAGCAACATAAATCTGGTTGACAGTTGAGCTGAATAGAGAACCTACCTACTATGCTTATATTTCTTACTGGTAACAATTTCATATTTCATGGAATTAAATGCTTAGAGTGTTTTATTGTGTATGTGTGTGTATACAAATACATAACATACGTATTCACACAGTCATGTATCACTTAACAAAAGGCATACATTCTGAGAAATTCATTGCTAGGCAATTTTGTTGTGCCAACACCAGAATGTGTACTTACACAGACCTAGATGGTATAGCCTACTGCACACCTAGTCTATATGCTGTAACCTACTGCTCCTAGGCTGTAAACCTATGGAGCATATTACCACACTAAATACTGTGGGCAATTATAACACAACATGAAGTATTTGTACATCTAAATACATCTAAACACAGAAAAGGGATAGTAAAAATATGGTATGAAAGATAAAAAAAAAAAAAAGGTACACCATATAGGGCACTTACCATGAATGGAGCTTATAGGAAGTTGCTCTGGGTGAGTCAGAAAGTGAGTGGTGAGTGAATGTGAAGGCCTAGGACATAACTGTACAGCACTGTAGACTTTATCAACACTGGACACTTAAGCTACACTAAATTTATTTAAAACATTTTTCTTTCAATCAATTAATCTTCACATACTATAACTTTACCTTATGAACTTAAAAAATTTAACTTAGACTCTTTGGCAATAATGCTTAGCTTAAAACACACATTGTACAGCTGTACAAATATATTTTCTATCCTTACATCCTCATTCTATAAGCTTTTTTTTTTTATTTTTTCTTTTTTACTTTTTAAAATCTTTTGTTAAAAGCTAAGACACACACACACAGCCTAGGCCTGCAGAGAGTCAGGACCATCAATATCACTGTCTTCCACCTCCATATCTTGTCCCACTGGAAGGTCTTCAGGAGCAATAACATACAGGGAGCTGTCATCTCATATGATGACAATGCCTTCCTCTGGAATACCTCCTGAAGAACCTGCCTGATACTGTTTTACAGATAACTTTTTTTTTAAGTAAGTAGGAATCAATTGTAAAATAACAATTAAAAGTAAATACACAAATCAGTAACATAGTCATTTACTGTCGAGTACTATATACTGTACATAATTATACGTGTTCTACTTTTACATGATTGACAATTCAGGTTTCTTTTTTACACCAGCATCACCACAACCATGGGAATAATGCATTGCACTATGATGTTAAGATGACTATGATGTCACTAAGCCACAGGAATTTTTCAGCTCCACTAAATCTTATGGGACCACTGTTGCATATACATCAGCCATTGACTGAAATGTCATTATGTGGCACATGACTGTATATAGTTTCAGCAAAACCATAAGCTCTTTTGAATATAATAACACACATTAGGGAATACATTAGTTTTATTTTTTTCTTATGGATAGCATTTTTAGAGGCCTCTGTCACCCTACTCAAATCTGTGCTTGATAATCTCTAGGCTTCTGTCATCCTAGACTTCCCTTCAACACCCTGGGAATCAATCTCTTCCTTCTCTCCTCCATCGAATCCCTTGTTTCCATGAGTATCACGTTCTTCTCTTTCTTCAATTATTTCCTTATTTTTAGTGACTCACATTCACCAGTAACTTTTTCAAAATGAATATCTAAAAATATTGTGACTGCATCCTAAAAAACAATTGTTATTTGAGCTAGGTATAGAAATCTATCTTGGAAATTATTTTCCTTATGAAAGTTTTAGGAACTTCTCTATTTGTTACTAACTTTCATTGTTGCCATTGAGAAGCCCAAAGCTATCCTGATTCCTATTTCTTTGTAGATAAATTCCATCTCCTTCCTAATTACCAGGCACTTTCAGAATATTTTTTAATCTGATGTTCTGAAATTTCATGACAATTCACCTTGGTGTGCTTGCTTTCCATTAGTCATGCTGAGTTTTCAGTGTGCACTTCATTATTAATTACACTCATTTGTTGCCTTTTACCTCCATACCCACCTTCTATCTCCCTGCTATAAAAATTATCATTAAAGTAAAATAAAATTTTAAAATTACAATATATTCAAAATGTGCCTTTGATTTGAATGTATTTTCACAAACTGTATGTTTTGTGTGCATGTAGTTTTATGTAAATGGTATCATATCACAGTGATTCTTGTTTTCACTAAAATCTATGTTCTTAAGATATCTTATGTTTCATGTGTACACAGTATTTGTTGCTCTGTGCTACATAGGATGCCACAGTACACACTGCTACATACTATGCCATGGTATACACCCAATGTTTTACCTATATAATCTCCCAGTTATAGACACCCAAGTTGCCTCCAACTCCCCACTACCATGAAATAATGCTGGAAAGAATATCCTTGCATCTGTCTCAACACATCTTTTAAACTGGCAATGTGAGTCTTTTGGTTCTGGAACATTTCTTGTATTTTTGTTAATTTTTTTCCTTTCCATTTCTCTGTTCTTTTTATAGAACTCCTATTATAGTTAAAAGTTGGATCAATAATGTTTTGTTGTTCTATTTTCTAGGTAATTTCATCAATTTTATATTCCAACATTATCTTTATATTTTATTACATTCTTATATTTTACATTATTTCATTTTATATTTAATGTAAATTTACTTTGTAAAATGAATGTACACTTTACATTAATTTCCAAGAGCCCTTAACCTCTAAATGGTTTTTTTTATTTATTGGCCTGTTATTCTGTAAATGAAATGGTTTCTCTTCTATCTCTAATTGCAAATACAGCTTTTAAAATTATCTTCTATTCCCTGCATTGTTCATATTTCCTCAATTTCCTTTTTTTATTCATGATTTTGTTTTTCACTCTTTCGTGTTGGGCATTTTCCTCAAATGCTGATGATCTCTAGATGTGTGTTTATATTTCAGAGCATGGCACAAAAGCTCACTGGCAACTCTGTATGCAAGCTTGGAGCTTGTGGAATGGTGAGTGTAATGGGATGACTGGAAGCCCCCCAAAAGATTTGTTCACATCCTAAGTCCTGGAATATGTGAATGTTACTTTATTTGGAAAAATAATATTTGTAGACTATTAAATTAAGGATGTTCAGATAAGAGATCATCGTGGCTTATCAAAATGACCCTAAATCCAATGACAAGTGGCCTTAGAAGAGCAAAGCGGAGGGAAACTGCACAGACATTGAACAAGAGGCAATATGATCACAGAGGCAGAGACTACAGTGATGTGGCTATAAGCCAAGGAATGCCTTGGGCTTCCAGAAGCTGGAAGAGGAAGAAAATCAATTCTCCTTTAGAGCCCTTGGAGGGAGCACAGCTGTATTCATCCATTTTCATGCTGCTAATAAAGACATACGCAAGCCTGAGAAATTTACAAAAGAAAGATGTTTCATGGACTCACAGTTCCACATGGCTGGGGACACCTCACAATCATGGCAGAAGGTGAAAGGCACATCTCACTTGGCAGCAGACAAGAGAAGAGAGCTTGTGCAGGGAAACTCCCTTTTATAAAATCATCAGGTCTTGTGACACTTAATCATGAGAATAGCATGGGAAAGACCCACCCCCATGATTCAATTACCTCCCACCGGGTCCCTCCCACAACACCTGGGAATTGTGGGAGCTACAATTCAAGGTGAGATTTGGGTGGGGACACAGCCAAACTATATCAATGGCCCTGCCAGATTTTGGACCTCTACCCTTCAGAACTATAAGAGAATAAAGTTTCTCTCGCAGTTTTAAGCCGCAGAGCTACAGTAATTAGTTGAAAGCAGCCATAGGTAATTAATATAGTGAGTCTCACCAAAGATGATGAGATGGGAACCTGTTTCCCTGGTCTCCCCCAAATATCAGTATAAATTTGTCCCTTCTCTTCAGACAGACAGTTTCCCAAAAGAGGAATCCTCTCAACTCCTACCAGATTGCTATGTTTTTAAGAGTCAAGCAGGAGAAGTGGGCTGGACTATGCACATTCAGTTTGTAGACTTGCATTTAGCCCTCCTGTTTTCAGTACAACATGTCAACACTACCCTCAGGTGCACCTGATGGTATAATTCCAGGCTTCTCTAATTCCACATCTACAGAGATTAAGTCTCCTAACTTTTGCTAGGGTGGGGATTGGATGAAGCAGATATCTGTCAGCATTGCCTGGAGGTTATAGTGGGGTAGGGCAGGGAGACTAATGTTCCTTACAAGGACTTTGCATCAATCCTCTTGTTTTTAGCACCATGCCTACCCCAGCTCTCAGACCTACCTGGTGTCTCCAATTCCTGAGCCTTTCTAGGGCTCCAAAGGACAATCAGTTTGCTTTTATACTGGTATTCCCTAAATAATTAAACTTCAGCTTTCCTACCACTGTCAGTTGCCAATTTTTTTCTGTGTTCAAAAATGTTGTTGACATCTCTCATCTCTTGTCATTCCTCTTGTTCCCTTTGTCCTAGTGCCCTTAAAATTTATTTTCTGTATTAGTGGAGTTTCAAGAAATGACCAACTTAGTTCAATCTGCCATGTTTAAATAGAAGTACCACCTTATAAATTTTCATTTGAAGAATGTATGCCACTCTGACAAAAAATTAAGTTCAGTTTTGCTTAGAAAAATAAAAGAATCTCTAAAATATGTCCCTGTCTCAGCTATCCTAAGATATTACATTATAATTTCTTCACACTCCATGACAAGTCCCATTTTTTCATCTTTGCTTATGGTGTAACATTCCCCTTCCTGAAATGTTCACTCCCATATAGTCTGTGTAATCCTACTACATATTTCATAACCCAAGCAAAATCCCAATCCTTCATGAAACTATCCCTGATGACTTCAGACTACACAGATTTGGTCTTTCCCCAAAACAAATGATTGTATCTTGTATAAGTCAGTAAAAGAACTCCTATTCTCCATTTCATGTGTTTGTATCATCTTCTTAGCAAAACATGTTTCTTAAGGAGAGGAACCACACCTTATACTTTGTGTGCTCCTAGCAATGCTTACCATGGTATTGGACACCAAATAGTTGCAGATTTGTATAAACTAATTCAAGCCACAAATATGAGAGTTGATGCCCAATACACTACAGAGTAAGAAACTTTTGAGGGAAAGCCTGTGTCTAATTCAACTTTATTTCCCTAACAACCAGCACAGTGTTTGACATAGGTCTCTGACTGCTGAGTTACTGAATGAAAGCGTGGATGAATAAATGAACTCTCACTAGATACTGTGTTCAGTGTTGTGCCTGACGTCAAGACTTTTTAATTCCTGAAAAAAATCAAGATTATTAGAACGACAGTTCACTACTGTATTCCCAGCAACTAGAAAGCATTTGGCACAGAAGAACTGCTCGGTAAGTGTCTTCTAAATGAAGGTTAAATGAATGAATCTGCCATGAGTCAGGAGGCATTAGTTTACAGTTAGCAGTCAGCAAATGAGTTAAGAAGAGAGAAACATCTGGCTCACCCGGAAAGCACTCCCAGGACTAGGTTGAGAACAAAGAAGGATCCAATGATGATGAGGGGGATGAAGTACAGCCAATTCCAGGTGGCTCCTAAGGCATCATTGGTCTGAAAGAAAGAAAAATGGTTCCTTAATACTTAAAGCCATCTTCCATAAGTAAAGCTAACATTCCTGCAGCTTCACAGAGGGTGATGTAACAAGCGCAACGCAATACAGTTAAATATTGCCTTACTCCATTCCCAATTTGGCATTACTATGAGTTAGCTCACAATCTCCCAGGTACATAATGAAGAACATAGCATCAGCCTCACCATAATATACTGAGTTGGAATATTCTCACACCCTCGCTTAGCACATGGGAAGACAATACAGAAAGGTCAGATACTTTCCCAAGGTCATGCAAACAACCACTGGTTTTATAGCATTTGGTAATGTGGGTTCTAAGCATCTGCACACAAAATTGGGCAAATTCTCAAAAAGACAAAGGCAGGTTGTGCCCAATCTATTCCACGGATGCTAGCAAAGGCCTTGACAGGATTATTTGGAAGAAATGTTAGGGTCCTCTGCGTCTTGCTCAGCCCCTGACCTGGATCCAGCTTGCTTTCTTCCATCACAGTACAATAGTACAGAGCTGGCCCAGGCCTGGCCCCAGCAAGGCTCTGGCCAGAACAAGGAATAAATCTAGATTTGAAGAGTGATCACTTGCACTCTAATGTTAACACTCAGTGAATTAAAAAATGCCTGCAAATCCATATTCTGGATTATCATATCATGAATCAGTTGCAAGACCCTTGAATGGTCAGGGATTGAGGAAGAATTATATCTTACGAATTAAACAAAAGAAAGAAGCAATTCTTAGCAGGATGTCTTATTAGAACCTTGAAATAGAGCCTGGGAGCCTCTCTAAAAGCTGTACCACTGCACTAAGGGTTCTCAGTCTTCCCTTTGACTCTTCCTGCCCTGACAGCACCTCCAAGTCTTTCCAAATAGTCTTCCTGAATTGCATTTCACATATGCAGGGCTTTGAAATCCCTTCAACCCCCACTCCACTCTCTCACACACAAACTCTAAGACCCATTTGAAACTTACAACAGATATTTTATCATTACTTCACTGGAAAAACAAGGCCAAAGTCAAATGTCATGCCTAAAACTCACAAGCTAAATTAGTAAAATTAAGACCAGAACTCAGAATTTCTATGGCAAAGTATTTCTTGTCCCTCCAATTTACCTTTTCCCCCTCTCACTGCTAAATTTTGAAAACATATTTTGATTCATTGTCCTCATGTTTCCTGTGGACTTCTGTGACATTCTCGTTTTCTCCCAAATTATCTCCCATTCAAATATTCCAGTCTGCAGAATATAGCCTCTTACCAATCATGGCAGCTATCACTGTATAGTCGATTCATCCACTAAAAACAGTTTGACTTTTATTTTAAGTTCAGGGGTACATGTGAAGATTTGTTATATGTGACTCATGTCACAGCGGTTTGTTGTACAGATTATTTCATCACCCAGGTATTAAGCCTAGTACCCAATACCTGCTTTTTCTTGATCCTCTTCCTTCCCCCACCCTTCACCCTCCAAAAGGCTCCAATGTGTTGTTCCCCTCCCTGTGTCCATGTGTTCTCATCATTTAGCCCCCTCTTATAAGGGAGAACATGCAGTATTTGGTTGTCTGTTCCTGTGTTGGTTTGCTAAGGATAACGGCCACCAGCTCCATCCATGTTCCTGTAAAGAACATGTTCTCATTCTTTTTAAGGCTGCATAGTGTTCCATGGTGTATATGTACTGCATTTTCTTTAACCATTCTGTCACTGGTGGGCATTTGGGTTGGTTCCATGTCTTTGCTATCATGAATAGTGCTGCAATGAGCATATGCATGCATGTGTTTTTATAACAGAATGATTTATATTCCTTTGGGTTATAAGCAAACCCAGTAATGGGATTGCTGGGTTGAATGCTAGTTCTGTTTTTAGGTATTTGAAGAATCACACCACTAAAACAGCTTCTAAGGCAATCTCCTTTCACCAAACTTGTGTTTTGTTTTGCCGCTACACTATTCAGAGAGAGATAATTGCAATTGAAGCAGAATAAAAGTTAAAAGTAAACAAGAAAACACTTTCTGAATGGGAAGGGACAGATGCAGACACCTGCCAATTTCAGTGTGTAAGATGGAGCTCTTTGGTTCAATCAAGTCTGGTCAGTTAAATACAATCAGGGAAGATGTGGGCCAGACCTCAGAGAAAACTGTTCCTGAATATTAGCAGAAAGATGCAGAGGAACTAGATGCCAAGAGTTGTGGAGGGTTTTAACGGAGGTAGGAAGCCATTTTCTCTGAGTTTGTTAAGACATGGACCTTCCCTATGAGCTGAAAAATGAATTGCAATGATATTTGTATAGCTAGCTCTATGTTTATTCATGATCACAAATCAGTCCTTCTGTAAGGCTGGCTAGCTCTGATGGTTCACCAGTAGAGTTCCAGATTAACAGGGTTTATTCACTCTATGGCTTAGCCAGCAGCCAAACCCCCCAACACCATAACATTCCTTGGCAACAAAAACTGAGTCTACATCCAGCACCCAGATAGGACTTTGTTGCCAATAAACATTAGCAGGTATCAGCAATAGCAATGATGAAATTGTGACTTTTAAGATATTTTTGTTCTTAAATAATTGAGCTACAGTTTGAGGGTGGCTCAGAGCAATTTCACATGGGTGACTACTTGCAAGGTATGCTGTAAAGAGGATGTCCGAAATTACATTGTTCTCATTGCTAGAGATCTGTAAGAAGTTAATGTATTTTGTGGAAAAGGGGCTTCTGTAACCAAAGACATTTGGGAAACACAGCAGATTATATTTTCTTCTGAGCCTGTGACGAGATCCACAAAAAAAGAACATTATTTACCTTGTTTACTCCATCATTTCATAGACGCTTTTGATCATGGAACCCTCATTTTCAGAGAAAATCTAGTAACACATCAAGGAATAAAGTCTATGAAATGTAGGAACTACAGTGGGTCAGAATCTGGAACGTGTTTCTCAATTCTATAAAAAACCATTGACGAGCAGTGTCTTTTGATTCAGCATTTTGTGAGTATGTTTTGGTGCTGCTTCAACCTATATTCAGGCAGAAACCCTAACTGTCTGCTCATTTCTGTATCTGGCACCTAACTAAGGGTTTGGCATGCATAGATGGTCAACTAATCAAAAAATGTCCACAATTCTAATAAGAAGATTCTCCTGTTAAAAATACACTGATACAGTTCATTCTGATAGCCCCCCTCAATCTGTGGAGATTTCTCTGAATTGTCGGAAACATTATCCACCACAGTGTTGGGGCCTGCTGGATGAAAAAGGAGGAGGATGGGAACTAGAAAGAGAAAAGAATAGCTGGGACGACACCAGCACCAGCAAGGCCCTAGGGATTCTTGAAGATGACTGACAGCTTAAAAGATTCTTTTGGAGAAAGTAGCTTGACAGCTCCCATAGGTTATCACACACCTTTTAATAGGCTTGCTCCACCCTCTCCACACCTTGCTCCTCTCCCCACCTTGCTCCTCTCCCTCCTGTTTCATTCTTCCTGGCCAGGTGGCTTCCCACTCCCCTTGCATGCTTGTCCATGGGTCAGTGACACACCCGGTAGGACAAAGGGACACACCTCGGCAGGAAGCAGGCTAGCAAAGGAATGCATGCTTCCCTTTTTCAAAATGGCACGGTTCTTTCTGAGGCCAGTTGGGGCTTCAATCTCCTTCTGATTCATCATTATTAAAACAAAATTGTCCAGTGTAGGAGAAACAATGACTCAAGTGTCCTTTGAGATTAAAAAAAGCAGCAGCAACCGACAACTCAAGGCAGCAAGTACCCAGAAAGCACATGAATTGGGAGTCAGGGTGAAGTTGCCAGTTCAACAGTGGAGTTGTGACTGTTTTCTTTCTCGTGGTGTGCACGTTTCTGTCTCAGCAGGAGGTGCAAGAGAGGAAGGTTGCCGTGAGTGAGAGGGAGAATCACTCATTCTCTCTCTACAGCATTCCCCCGGCTTCTGTGACAGAGTGGCAGTTCTCACAAGCTCCTTTCATGTAAGACTTGCACTCTATTTTCCCCAGCAACTCTTCCTTCAGGAACACGGGACAGCCATGCTAAGTACTCCAATCAAGATCCTGGCCCCACGAGAACCTTCACAGCCCAGACCTCTACTGTGGAGCAGCTAAGGGAAACCAGGGCCCTCCCTGCAAAGAATGCTGCCCAGAAAATGCTAGCCCCTCCATCCCACACCACTCATGCAACACCTCCTATGAGTCAGGCATCACAGAAGAGCGCTTCCGTTTGGTCAGTGTCCTCTTACATGGGGCACTGATGCTCCTCCCATCTCCCAACACCCTCCCCACCCAGCCCTTCCCTAGACTGGCATGCTGGCTGCTTTCCATCTTCCTCACCTGCCGATCCCCTGAGTGACATCCCCTGAGTGACACACATGCACACGTGCGCATGACGAGGGTAATGACAGACAGAAAGCAGTTCGGGGGCGGCGGCCCACCTGCACAGGAGTGCTCAGTGGGTACCAGTCCTGACATTGTGGGAATGTGTTCCTTTGGGAACCTGACTGATGGGGGTGGCGAGCTCACCCACTCCCTGCGTAAACAGGCACACATGGCAATTATCACATTAATCTCCAGGGGATTGGGGGAGATGCTACAAGGTAGGGTGGGAGGAGGATTGGAGAGAAGGATGGAGACAGAGCAAGCAGGAGGAAAGGGGCCCCCTGGGTCCCCTGAGCTGAGGCTATGTGGGCAGGGCCCAGCCCCCAGCCCCAGAGACAGGTCTCTAACGGGGTTCCCCAGGGCTCCATGGAAAACATTCTCCCTATCTGTGCAACCTCTTCACAGAGCAGCTCTAACCGGGGAGGCTGAATTGCCTATGATTGAGTGGGAGGGCTGAGTGTATTGGGGCTGGGAGTAAGGCAGATGCTGATTCCATGGTCCTTTCAGAAGCAAAGGGTCTCTGGAAGACACCTGCTCCAAAGGCTGGCAGCAGCACCTGCTGGTTAGAGCAGGGCTGGCCTAGGCAGGGTTTCTTCCACTGCGCACTGCCAGCACCTGTGGACAGACAGTTCTATGTGGTGGGGGCTGTCCTTTGTGTGCCTTAGCAACATTCCTGACCTCTACCCATTAGAGGCCACTAGTACTTCTCCAGATGCAACAATCAAAAATTGCCAAATATCCTGGGGGGCAAGATGACTTTTGATTAAGAACTGCTGTACTCAAGGCTCCATCTCAAGGAGAGATCTTCGGCTTCCTTAATTATTAACCGAGCTCAGGTCAGGAGATGGTTGGAGCACCCAACATAGGCTAGCAAAAAAGCCAGGCCATTCATCCCTCAGAAGCATCTGTCCAAAGCCTCTGCTGACCACTCCCGGGGAAAGGAAAATTCATAGAGCAGCGAGTAGGGAAGGAAAGAGGTCAGGGACTGATTCAATTGCTTCACACCTTCCCTCATAGCCACACATCTGGCCTCCTGCACCTCACAGGCCAACACACCCTCCCCTAGGCTCCCATTTCCTCCAGCACCAAGTGTGACAGCTCCTGTCCCACCCCGAGGGACTTGGATTCCATGTCTTAGAGTTGAAATGCCATATTTTTTATTCAACACATTCATGGGCCACCTACTATGTGACAGATACTTTTCTATGATTTCAGGATGATAAGTAAGACAGTCTCAGTCCCAGTCCTTTGAAACTTGTGATCTAATGGGGGAGACACCCATGAAGCAAGTGCGCACACAAATGTAACTTTAACTCTGGAGTGCAGTCAGTACTATGAAGGGAGCACAGGGCACTGGGGCAGGTGGGCCTGCATGGTCCAGGAAGTCAGAAAAGGATGTGTTGAAGCTTTCAGGGAAAACAATCACATGGGAGTCTAAGAAACTACCTTGGCTGAGACAGCAGAAGCCAGAAAGGCAGTGAAAAGGTTAATGATGGAGGTGGAAGAAAGAGGGAGGAAAAGATGAAGATGAAGACATGCCAAGAAGTGAGTGACCTATAAGAAGGAAAAGGAGGGTGGGAAGGCTGTCTCCGAATGAACTGCTACTACCTTGCAGTAGCAGCCCCCCAGAGCTCTGTGTGGATGTTATGCTGAAATGCAAGTCATAAAGGCACTCCTCATTTTGTCAAAATATATATCACTGGACAACCAGCCTCCAGATAACCCTAAGGCCTTCCTCATGTCCCTTTCTAGGCACTCTATCTCCCACCCCAAATGTAACATCACCCCAACTTTTAGAACAATCACTTAGATTGGCCTAATTGGAAACCCCATCTGAACACTTCCCTGCATGTGCTGAGCCATCCACAGGAATCAGCCACCCACCAGGACAGCCCTCTCCCACCCTGCTCCTGCCTTCCTCCCTGTCCGGCTCTCACCAGTAAGGACGTGGCAGGTTCTGTGGCACTCTCGCCCATGTCTCATCCCCTAGCTGCTACATAACTGTTGGCTGCTAATAACTCACACCTGCCTCACCCCTGTATGCTTTTCAGATGCTTGCCCTTGCCCGACAGACCAGCTTCACCTAGAATGTTATTCCTGCCCCTGCTGGTGATGATGGGGGGCTATAACAGATAACGACCTAACGTAGGAGTTATCAACGGCCCAGCCCTTTTGCCACTGGCTAAGACAACTGCTGTGGTGGAATTCACACTTTGGGCTGCCCATGGAACCAGGCTGAGGCTTTGCCTAGTTTTTCCCTTGACCTATTCTGCTTCCCTCACATACCTACGGGTAACTCCTAAGAGCAGTCCTTCATTAAAACACTGCCACAAGAAGCTCAACTTCACAATCAGTTTCTAGGGAATTTGATTTAAGGCATTCTATCAGGGTTTCGACCACCATACAAAGATGGCAACACCCCTCCCCTGAGACACCAGTTGGATGGTGTTTCTACCTCAAAGCCACTGTATGATTCCTCTGACCACACCACATTTTAGGAAAAGGATACAATGTACAGCATACCCCACATGTCACTGGGCAATTGAATGTCTATAATGGGTTTCCTGCAGACTAGGAAATCCAGTCATACTCTTGGAAGAGGATGATGAGAACAAGTCATCCAACTCATCATTCCATAGGAGAAGAAACTGAGCCCCAAGGAAGCAAAGCAACTTCCCTGAGGATCCAAGCAACTTATCAGCAGATCTGGGGCCACAATCTAGAACCAAAATGGGTCAACTTCTTGCAAACCCTTGACTCTTCATGCCTGCTTTAGTTCCAGAACTCTTAAAAGCAACCCTACCCATACTATTACCACCTTCTAGGGAAGAACGAAAGACAGATAGGACAGACACCACTAGGATCTTGCAGCCAGAAAAATGAAAGCTGTCTTCTCAGCCCCCAGGCAAGAGGCAAAGGTTGAGAAGCAGAGGAAAGAATGAGGACCTAGAGCTCCAAGTGAAACATAAGCACCTGCTGCCACCCAGCCAGGAGGCTGAGCCTGCCAGGCCCAGGAGCAGGGTGTTTCACTGGAACTTGGAGCCCTGAGTATATTTAATAAACATACTAAGCCTCCCCACACAAACAATCTCTGGAGGCAGCATCTGACTTAGCCGGGGGCCGTGATGAGTAAGCAAGGCTTCCCACACATTCTGGTCATTCTGAATCCTCTGGACTTGATGCAGCCACCATCTCCCCGCTGCCCAGAGTGTCAGTGATTGTCACTGAGGATGCAGCAGTGCCGTAATCGGGAACCACCTATTCTTCCCCTTCTTTTGCCAGCGGGAAAATGCAGCAGAGTGTTTGGCAATGAGGAGTAGCACAGAAAGAAACACTCCTCCTCCCAACCTACAAGCAGCCACCCGATGCTACCAAGACCAGGGTCAGGAGCTCTGGCCAGGCAGCTGCAAGGGCAGGCATGGCCCACCCCAGATGTGGGCAGCCCTCACCACTGGCACTGGGCTGGCAGGTACCTGTGTGTCAGTGAACACCCATCCACGCTCCTGGGAGGGCAATTCAAGAGCAAACAGCGGTGCCACATAGGACTACGAAAGCTGCCGTGGCAGGGTTTGCAAAAGTGGGCACCTCCAGTATGGGCAGGGTTCAGGGTCCTGCTGTGCTTAAAATCCCTCTGGTTAAATCCTAGTAATTCCAACATTGATGTCATGTGATGTTTATCCCATCCCTCCCCTCTCCTTTTCTGAACTCTGACGCAGAAGCCCAACCGGGAGACACCGGATCCTCTAAAGAAGGTCTTCTTGTAACTGCTGGGGCTGATCTGGGTTACACAGGGTTTCAAATATTCTATTCTCTCTACTTTTGTGGCATGACTGAAAATTTCTGTAATAAAAGTTTTAGGGTTTTTTCCAAAATAAAATTAGTTTATTTAACTAGTTCTGGGTCATGGGTGAATTTTAAAAGAAATCCTTTTTTAGTCAAAACAGGGAAAAATGTTAATAGTGATAACCTGTGGGGGGAGTGAGGGGTAGAAATGAGTTATTCCTAAAATTATTTTATACTTTGCAACTTTCATACAATAACAAAGTGTTGTTTCAGGGTTTGAAAAAACAATGATTATTAGAAAAAATTAAAAAGAAGGCCCTCTGCAACCACAGCCCAGGGTGCTGGAGAGGCAGACGCTCTGGGGGGCCAGGACAGAGGCAGTTGACCCTGTGCTGGGCCATCCAGGCTGGGATCCTGCTTTGCTTTGGGAAAAGGCCAGTGTGTTGCTCTGATACTACCCCCACCATATGCAGATCAGCCAAAGCAGGTGAATTTGAGAGAGGATTAAAGAGAACGTGCCCAGTGGTGATGAGCTAAAGTGCATCACCCCTTTGCCCCTTCTACAGTGCTTACTGATGAGAGATTTGTATTCTTTAAAGAGGGGCAAGCACCAGAAAGGGCTCTGAGAACAAGAGGGGAGGTGAGTATCAGAAAAGCAAAAGAGTACAGGAGGCTTCATATATCCTCTATTGTGAATGTTTTGTGCAATGCCCATCCTATTCCAGAAAGAACATGTTGGATAATACCAAGGTAACCTCTCTTCAACCAGTCCTTCTCTGATTCTCCACTTTGTCCTATGGTTATCAGGGATCAGTCCTTCTGGTTGCCATCATTTATTGCTTTTCTGATGTTCCCCTCTCCCTCTCACTAACAAATCACTATTTTCCACTCAGTCTAATATTAGTACTCTAACCTACATCGTCTTACAGATTTTAGAGCTGGAAGGAACCACAGCATCTTGCACAAACCCCTCATTTTACAGAAGGACCAAGGTTCAAAAGCCAAGTGACTGACAAAAGATACTCCATTCTTTGGTTATGGAAGTAGAACCAGAATGCAGGACTTCTGACCTCCAATCCACTCTGCACAGCTCTTCTGTTCTGTCCACTCTGTTTAGCACCTAATTATACACAGCCCTGCACCCTCTCATTATTTTGTATATAAGTAGTGTCACCTTAGGCCAGGCACGGTGGCTCACACCTGTAATCCCAGCACTTTGGGAGGCCGAGGCAGGCAGTTCACGAGGTCAGGAGTTCAAGACCAGCCTGGCCAACATGGTGAAACCCCATCTCTAATAAAAATACAAAAATTAAGCCGGGTGGGCGTGCCTGCAGTCCCAGCTACTCAGGAGGCTGAGGCAGAAGAATCACTTGAACCCAGGAGATGGAGGTTGCAGTGAGCTGAGATCGCACCACTACACTCCAGCCTGGGTGACAGAGCGAGACTCAGTCTCAAACAGAAAAAAAAAAAATTGTGTTGCCTCATTATCTCATTTGAAAGCTACCTGAGATTAAAGATCACGATTGTCTCTCATGTCCTCTGAAGGTTAAGACCACTGATATTAGACCTGCAAACACTGGCATTTAATGAAGATAGGAGCAAGGATAGATATGTCATGTAAGGCTTCCTGAGACTGTACTTTCACCCAGACGTGAAGTGGAAGGTGGATTCAGTTTGGCCAACCAACAGTTTGGCCAATCCAAGGAGACAGAAAGAGGTGGGAATGCTAAGGCCACAGATGGCTGCTTTGGTGGTAGCAAGCAAGGCAAGGTAAGGCCTGAAGGATCAGATCATGGAGGACCCTGAATGGTGGCATAAATTGTTTGGTTTTGCTCAGTGCCCATGAACTCTTCCTTCTTTCTTCTCTCTCCTGTCCCCTTACTTCACCATTACAAGTCCTCTCATACTTGAAAACACTGTTAAGCCGCTATAAGGTTTTCCCTAAACATGTCATTCTACTTCACTCCAGAATTCCCCCAGCAATCAGGCACACCTCCCAGTAGCATACATATTCATTCAACGCTTTTGAGTGTGTACTCTGCACACGATGAATGAGAAAGGAAAAACAGCTCTCAAGGGCTTTGGTATCCATAAGAAGGCTAAGTCATGAGTACAAATACCTATAATAGAAAACAGAACATTAAGTGCTGCACTCAGGCATTTATTTACACTTATTTATAGACCTTCTTTATATGTGTTCTGTCTCTTTTACATATTGGTCCTCCATTCCCATTAGGGCTGAATGTTTCTTAAAGACAGAACTGCATCTTTATTTCTATGTTCACTCTACCAATGCCTAGAATATTACCCCACAAACAGGAGATTCTCGATAATGTTGTTTACTAATAGGAGATTAGAAACCTGCTGGCATTCTTCTGCTTCAAAAGCCTATATAAGTTTCCTTCTCTGGAAATAAATATATCACCTGTAAAATGTCATCTCTGTTGACATACAGCAAGTACACTTAGCTAATTCAAATATTCAGCACAGCCTATAAGAGCAGACGCTCAAGAAAAAAGCTTTAGATAATCATTTTTCATGGCTTTCATTCTTCCCTCCTCAATGAATTCTGAGCAGAAGGTGAATTAATTTATCACTGAACATCTCTGTTTTAATTAATGATTGCGTATCAAACACTACGTAAGTCTGGTTAGCCCCACTGGTTTCCTGAAGAAGCCCCAGGACAGTTAGTTTCGCTTATTCTGTGGCCACAGGAAGCATTCCTATTCCTTAATAAAAACAGGTTGAAAGCAAGGAACCATGGCTTGTAAGTCTTTGTATCTCTGGAACCCAAGATAGCATCGATGAAAGACATGCTCAATAAGTCTACATCAGTGTTGATGGAGTGATAATGAAATGTCAGTCCTACATGCCTATCCATGACCTGAAGGCCTGAGGGTATATGGGTGAGTTGCTCCAAGATGGCCCTACGAGGTCAGTTTCTCATAGCACACTGAGCTACAGATGTGCACAAAATATCCTCCTCTCACCTCTTTGACAGACCTTGGAAACAGTCAGTCCCCAGGCTGGTCACCTCCACTTGTAAGTAGCCTCATCCACTTCCCTTAGTGCCATATAATTGTTATTTATAGGAATCACTGTGTCAGGCGACCATCTGTGAGTAACACTGATGCCAAATTCCTCCCTTCAGTAGGTGCCTGTATCAGACAACAGATGTGGGGTTCCTTCCCACTCAGACTCCATATTTCTCATTCTGCTTCTCCTCTCTCTCATGGACTCTAACTCTCAGGTTTCAATTCTGCCACTCCCAACCCCCTTCTCTTTTCTCATCTCTTGATTTGTACTCTCTTATTCACTCTCCTGCTGCCCTCCTAGAAATTCATCTTGGCTCTCCTCTTTCCCCAAAGATACACAAAGCTCATTCCAAATGAGAATCCCCATTAGTTTGGGGCACAACAAGGTTAAAACAAAATAGAGATGATAAAGGAATCATGTTCATTGTTTCTCCAATCTGGGAAACATCGGAAAGAATCCCTTTTTACTTTGACCACTTTGCATAGCTCTCTCTGCCATTCATTAGGGTGGAATGCAGGAAGAGCAGTAAAGATGGGAGAGCAACACAAGAATGCACACAAGCTTGTCAGAGGGCAGAGCCGACCTAAACCCATTCAGACTTCTTTCTGGAAGTACTAAGAAGACATAATTAAAGCATCTTTATCTGAACATTTTCCTGTCACTTAGACCCTAAGGCTCCATGTAACAAAGGGGAGAAAAATAATAATGGTTTCCACTTGTTAAGCATCTACTTGGCCAGGTGCAGTGGCTCACACCTGTAATCCCAGCACTTTGGTAGGCCAAGGCAGGCAGATCACAAGGTCAGGAGATCGAGACCATCCTGGCTAACACAGTGAAACCTTGTCTCTACTAAAAATACAAAAAAATTAGCCAGGCGTGGTGGCAGGCACCTGGAGTCCCAGCTACTTGGGAGGCTGAGGCAGGAGAATGGCGCAAACCTGGGAGGTAGAGCTTGCAGTGAGCTGAGATCACAACACTGCACTCCAGCCTGGGTGACAAAGCGAGACTCCGTCTCAAAAAAAAAAAAAAGAGTAAATAAATAATAATAATAATAAAGCATCTACTCTACTCTAAGCTGGACATTGGACCAGGTGAATAGCATACATTAATCTTCATAACCACATGCAAGAGAAGCGCTATTGCAGTTGTACATGTAACAAACTATTAGTTTGTTTTCACACTGCTATAAAGAACTGCCGAAGACTGGGCAATTTATAAGGAAAGAGGTTTAATTGACTCACAGTTCAGCATGGCTGGGGAAGCCTCAGGAAACTTACAATCATGATGGAAGGGGAAGTAAGGCACCTTCTTCACAAGGAGGCAGGAAGGAGAATGCATGTAGGAGAAACTACCAAACACTTACAAAACCACGAGATCTTGTGAGAACTCACTCACTATCATGAGAACAGCATGGGGGATACTGCCCCCATGATTCAATCACTTCCACCTGGTCTCTCCCTTGACATGTGGCGATTGTGAGGATTATAGGGATTACAATTCAAGATGAGAGTCTGGGTGGGGACACAGTCAAACCATATCACAAACCAACAGGCAACAAGAACAACACAACCCAGGCTCAGAAGGCACAGGGGATGTGCCAAAGCTCCCACAGTAAGCATACTGAAGATTCAGAATCCACACCCAGCCTGGGCCTCTCTTCTTAAGAAGGTATATTGTATTGCCTGGGTTAGAGGGCAAGGGGTTAGAGACAAAATAGCAATGTTTTAACTCAGAATATATTTGAGAATGGAGCTATAGATGCTGGTATTTACAACAATACCAGCGGAGAAAATAGTTTCTAATTTCATATTGTAATCCTATTCCAATGTTGTGTTGTTTCAATTCCTTTGATATCTACAGCCTAACTTGGCAATTCCTCCTCTGCTCTGGATGTCAGATAAGTTTAGAAGACTGTCACACCAAATTCCCTGGCTAGTTGTACAACAGCCATTTTGTTGCCAGGGAGATCTTGTAAAGTGGGGCAAGTGATTCCCAGGCACAGCTGGTTTCATTCTTCAGAGCAGGGGAGAGTTGTCATTTCTAACCAACACATCTTGCCCTGTCTCTCCCCTGCTTAATACCTTGCAATGGGGATTTGCCCATGACAAATGACTGACCCAACCTAGCCTCTCTAGCTCATCTGTCTCTCACAGCATCTGCCTACCTGTATACCAAGTCACACAGTCACACCCAGCTTCTTGCAATCTATGCCATCTTCTTTCCTATGTCTAGTACCTAACTATTGCTCATGTTGTCCCCACTGCCTATAATGTCTTTCCTACCTTTTCCAGCTGAAAAGCCTCTGCTCAAACCCTGATTGAATGTTACCTTCACTAAAACACCTTCCCAGAGTCAGTCACTCCCTTATGCCCTGCACTGAATTCGACCATACCACTTAACTGCAACATAATCATTGTGGGCTGGCATGTTGTTCACTTCTACAAGACTTGACACCCTCAAGAACAAGAAGCAGGTTTGGTTTATCTGTTTCTGGCCCAGAACTCAACTTAGCTCTCAGTAGGTGCTCAGCAAGTGTTTGTTGAATGAATAAACAATTAAGCGAATAAGCTGAATGTATGGCTCCCATTAAATCTGAGACAAGCAGAAAGAATGAAAGACAGAAAGACAGAAAGAAAGAGGTGATCAGAAGGATTTCCCCAAGAGTTAATTAAGTGCCTAGGGTTTTGTTTTTTTCCCCACCACTAAAATGGCAAAACTAGTAGATGATTAGGGGGCCTTTATCAGGGATTATCACTTAAGAAGCCCTTCCCAGGTATATCTTGCCACAAAGAACTTCTAATCCTCTCTGAAGAGAGTCTCTATCACTCTTATCTCTGATGAGCTCAGAAAAGATTAAAACAAAACTGGTAGACTCTGCTTTCTCATATAGTTACAGTCTCAGCTGACAGGAGAGACTTGACTCATCATGAATGTGGACTGTGGTCCTTGTAGAGCCCCAGATAAAGATTGGGAAACGCTCCCTGACTTCCAAATAACAAGAGGAAACCACTTATCTCAGGGATGGGGCGGGGGATGGTCATATCAAAGAGGGGAGAGGGCAGCCTCTTTGGAGAAAGTTCAGAAAACAGAGGCTCTTTGCTGATGGGCATTGCTACGGAACACTCCGTTAATGCTGACAGCACCAGCCTCATGGCATTTGGGCCTGAAAGTGACCCTGGTTCTCTAGATGGCAAGACTGGGCAAGGCTAAGCTTGAAACTCTCACACCCCAATCTGAGGGTTCTGCCTTCTTCAGCTGTGTCAACCAGAGACTGTAAAGCCTCAGTCCTGACAATCCCCCTTCCTCCTCCAAAATAAGTTTCATGGTCCAAATCCTGGCCATCCATCAGGGCCTTTCTTATATTCCACTGGGGTGCACCGATTCTCCAACAGCCACGTAGGGCTGCTTCCTCTGATGGGTGCTCCAAGGGTTTTTCAGGCCTGCTTTGGAATCCTCTGATCCCCACATTAAGGTCCAGCCCCCATCCATTCTCTTGACAAAATCCTAGAGATTTATTTAGTCTGGAAGATATCAATTTCTCTAGGTCAATTCTGTGATATTCAGCATCAGGTCAAAATATGTTGGTAATAAGAGTCAACATGTTTTGGAGTAATTACTATATATGTTTTGACTACATGATCACATTTCATCTTCTCAGTAATCTGCTGAAGCAGAAACTAGTACTATAACCTTTTCCTCTGATGAGGAAACTGAGGCACAGAATGGTTAAGTAACTTGCCTGAGGTTGCACAGATAATGACAGGTCAGGACTATATCCCTAGCAGTCTGACCCCAGCACTCGTAACCAATATGCCCTGTATGTGGTAGAGTATCTGAAACATAGTAAATGCTCCACAAACATTAGATATTAATATTATTATTTAAATAGGTTAAGCTCAGTTCCCCTTAGACAATTCTTGGCAAAGAAAGAAAAAGAAATGCATAGGTCATTATTATTTATATTCCTGTCATCTAAATATTTTACTTGCCATGAACAAGGAGTTGGTTGTATACTTTGAAATCTCTTATTATTTGTAGATTATTACAATACTTATCACCCCATATAATAATTACTTATTCACTGTATCTTTTGTACAGATCTGTGAACTCTTAGAGGGCAAGGTTTTATATTTCTCTAAGTAGCTAGTACCTAGCACAGTGTTTCACACTGAATAGGTGCTCAATAAACATCTGTTCTATGAATGGATGAATGAGCTAATCAAATAATTTAGAATCAAAATGCAGAGGAATATTCCAGCCACAGCCAAATCAAACTGGGTAAACAGTCTAGAGCAGTGGCTCTCAGAGTGTGGCCCCTGGACCTGCAGTGTCAGCATCATTTGGGACCTTGTCAGAAACGTACTTTCTTGGGTCCCAGTGCAGAGTCCAGATCAGAACTCTAGGGCAAGCTCAGCAATGTATGTTTTAACAATCCCTTTAGATGATGCTTGCTAAAGTTTGGGAACTACTGTTCCAGGAAAAAATAAGAAGTCTACCATGAGTAGCTTTAGCTGCTACATTGATGTATTATATCTAGGAGCAAAAAAAGAGGGAGAGAGAGATACGAGGAAGGAGAAAGCTTGAGGTTCAGTGGGGAGGAGGAAAGATGACAGAAGGCTGTGGGGAGAGATGGAGAGGGAGGAGTAGAGTGGGTGAGAAGGAGACTGATTCACCTTGCAAGTGACTCTGAATGAAATGGGTTCATGATATCAACTGGGTGCTGCCATAGCAACAGGTACAGCCCCTCCCACAATCCCTTCTCTAGGATGACCAGGCATCAGACACACCTACGCTGAGTCCTGAACCCTGCAGAAGGATGTAAGTTTCAGGAGTTGGAAAAACAGGGGGAAAGCTTAAGGGAGGATCTTCCCACATGGGCTCTGGCCCCAGTGGGGCTCCTGGAAAGGCTGCTTCATAGCATAAAGGTAGAAGAAAGCGGTTCTGTCTCAACAAGCAGTGAAGGCATATCTGGCTGGAAGTCAGTGTAGAGGTGCTGGGGTGTGTCCTCTGAACACCAGGTCATACCATAACCAAGTCTGGCTAGGATGGCATGGCTGCCCTGTGGGACTTCTTACAGGAAAGAATGATTGGCTTATGAGGAAAGGGAGAGAGCCCATCGTAGAGGCAGGATTAGAAGCAGAGGAAGGCACAGCGAAGTGGGGTTCAGAGAGCAGGGATGGGTTACTCCAGAAGCCAGGTGAAGGGACGTACCTGGAGAAGGAGAACAGAAGCAGAACTCACACAAAAATTCAAGGTTGGAGGCTCTGATAGGCTCCTGCCTCTGTGGATAATGAGGAGCAGGAGGCTCACAACATTGTCATTGGCCTTTGCTGGAGCTTCCAGGGCACCCACAAGGCAAGCACACACATAACTGGCCTCCCGAATAAAGCCAAGATGGGGACTGCAAGAGGAGGACATCGAGATAAGCCAACTGCACAATGCTCTATACGCTCGATGGAAATAACTTAGTAAAAGCGAGTTTACAGCCAATTAGACATTAAAAGTAAGATATAATTGCTGTTGCTATGTTTGTTTCTAAGAAGAAATGTGTTATGATTAGACTAACAGGCTAGTGTTAGAATTCTGAGCAAACTGCGTGGAAGACAGTCTCGCTTTTTCTCTCGCCTCTTGAGGGAAGCAAGCAAATGAGAAAATGCTGAATCAATAAGCTATGGCTATGTTCAGAGTATCTGCCCTTAGATAATCTTTGTGTAGCCTTGAACCCTTTTGCAGAGGAGAGGAGAACGTGCCGAGAGATTTCTCATACCTGATTTCTTCTAATCCTCATAATGACCCAATGAAGTCATCATTATCACCTCCATTTTACCGAACAGCAAAATGAGCTCAGAGGTGTGAAGTGACACGTAAGTCATAAAATGAGAGCTAGGATTCGAAGCCACATCTGCCTGACTTCAAAGACCATGTTCATTGACCCACAACCAACAGCATGATCTGTCCACATTCATGGAAAGGGGTGCAAACAGGTGGGCCATGAATTACCCAAGGTCTGTGATGCCTTCTCCAGCCAAAACTGGGTAGCTAACTGGACAGGTTATCTCTGTGAGACATCATAGGCTAATGGGAAAACCCTGGCCTCACCTCTTTCTTCTTTGTGCTGTGACATTGGGTAAATCCCTTAACCTCTTCATGCTTTAGTTTCTTAATTTGTATAATGGGAATGATAATCCCTATCATGGGATAGCACTTGGAAAATTACATGGGAAGTACAGTTTGAGGCCAGACACGATGACTCATGCCTGTAATCCCAACACTTTGAGAGGCCAAGGCAGGCAGATTACTTGAGGTCAGGATTTTGAAACCAGTATGGCCAACTTGGTGAAATCCTATCTCTACTAAAAATACAAAAATGAGCCGGGTGCAGTGGCAGGCGCCTATATTCCCAGCTATTCAGGAGGCTAAAGCACGAGAATCACTTGAACCTGGGAGGTAGAGGTTGCAGTGAGCCGAGATGGTGGCATGGCACTCCAGCCTGGGTGACAAAGCAAGACTCCATCTCAAAAAAAAAAGGTATAGTCTGATAGTTATTAGTAATTCCCCTCTCCACCTCTCTGCCTACCATGGTATTCATTGTGCAGTTCACTTCTCTGCCCCTTAACTGCCTCATCTCTACATTGCATGAATTAGAAACAGTGCAGCTAAAACACTCCGCTCAAGCTATGGAAAGCAGAAAGCATTCGATAAATATTAACTATGGTGATAAGATGAATTTGAATGCCTGGAGTGGATACCATAATATTACACTCAGGTTCTGCTTTCAGGGCAGACACTCTTATTCCCCAGCTGCTGCAAACATATGCCACACACAGCTGCACCCTTCCTTGGAAACTGTCCCTTGCCTCGATGAGAGACACCTCTGAAGGGACATCCAGTTCTGGTGGCTTGAGTAAGCCTTTCCTCTGTTCAACTTTGGCTGTTTTGCATCCCCGGGTGTATCTTCCCAAGGCACATTTCGATAGATGTTCTGCATGCAATTCTCTTTTGCACAGTTGACTCCCAGGGAAACCAACCTAAGATAGTACCTATATCTTACAGGGTGCTAATAAAAAGTAATTGACAACAGTAATAATATTCTCCAAACTCAAAAGACTGTGGTATTGTTTAGGAAACTTCTGGAGGCTTTAAAAAATTGTCGACTGGACTGTGCATTCTTTGAAGAAATGGATTGTGTCTTGAATGTCTTTATGGTTCCTCCAAGTGCCCTGTAGATGGCAGATGCTCCAGAAACATTTGAGTTGTACAGGTTTTATTTCCATTTTGCCCAGAATCAAATCAATCTGCACGGGTCCAGGGGATACAAATTTCATTTCCACGGTGTTGACACATGTGGCTCATAACTGGAACACACAGAGGCTCAGCAATAAGGAACTTTATAGATGAAATCCCTCTGACAGGATAACGTTGTAAAATGGGGCCAGACAAATCACAGCAGGAAGTGGATTACAGATGGGCTATGACTATTATTAATTCTTTTAAAATTAAACATTAAATATGGAACAAAGCCCACAACTGTAAAGACAGGTGTTACTGACCTGATCCCTAGCATCCTAGCAAGGGAGGCATAAGCTCCTTGGGGGCCAGCCAACCCCCGGCAGCAGGCTCCTTTCAACACCTGCTCCCACCGCATGCCTTGACCAGGGTGACACGGAGAGCCAGTGGCAGCACTTGGAATAAAAGCCAGCTCCCTTACTCCCAGACCTGTATTCTTGGGTTACTCTATACCCTCTATAACTGGCTCCTCTGGAAACATATGGATAGAAGAAAAGAGGAAAGGCACAATCTTACTCATTCAGTGCAAAGAAACAGGTTAGCTCCCCACTCTTGCTATCCCTCAGGGATATCTCTGTGGAGGCTACAGGGTGAAGAGAAGTTGAGAAAAGAGGTGTCATATGAAGAATGTGTAGCTGCCAATATTGCATCAGCTTATTCAATTCAAGGGGAATCTGGTTTAGCCTGAAGTCCTTGGGGCTACACTAGGATGAACTCTTTCAGATTCTCAGACAGATTTGTTGCTGTTGATACTGTCTCCTATACTTCATGCCCTACCTCTGAAATTCCCTGAAAATGTGAGTTCCAGTGGGATCTTGAGATCTACCTGAGGTAAATCTGATCTCCCTGGGCTTGTGGAGCCTTCAAAGGGATCTAGGAACACCCATGTGGATCAGGTGTCTCCCACGAAGGATCTGTCAATGCAAAAAAGTGGTCAAGCCTGGGGGTTCCTCAGCTCTCTACTTTCAGCTTGCAATGAGGGAATAAAATGGGCATTTTTGCCAGGTAAGCTTTTAGTCTAGTCCCTGGAAGCTGAAGATCCATCTCCTTCTCCTCTTCCTCCCTCAGGTGCTCCAGGGTTTACTTGATACTGACAAGCACCATCCCATTGAGGGGGCAGGCAGGAGGCCTACCTCACCACCCAGCTGTACCGCAACAATGCCCTCTCCATTTGGGAATATGGCCCAGGCACTCCCTTGGAATCCTGAACACACTCCAGGCACCTTTCTTCTTACTGAACACCACCTATGCTCAGAGCACGATGCTGAGGAGCACACTGTGAGAGGACACCTCTGGTATCAGGCAGCTTAAGATGCATTCAGAGAGATTGAAAACTGCAAGGATTCAAGGCACAGCAAATGATACACAGACAAGAAAAAAAGACATTTAGAGAGTGGGATAGGGCCTGAAGGCTTGAATGGTCCCACAAGACTTTCTCAAAAGTCATCACCCTGGACCTGAAACATTAGAGCTCTTTTCAGAGTAAATCTATTCTCAGTCAGAGGTCTCCAACATCAGCCCAGACTAATCAGCACACAGCCTGGGCTGCAGGACTACCTATAATCACCTAATTAACTGAGGATCACGCACCTGGCTGGCAGCTCTGCCAACCTGGGCACCAGGCCGAGAAAGCTCCCCTATTATGCAGCTATGCAGCATCAGGCCAGGTTTGTTTGTTCTTGGAGAGTAGGCCTTCAAAGAGCCCTGGGGCTGAGGGTGAAAAGCCCAGGGCTCCTGCCAGCCAGGCCTTCCAGCTGCCTGAGAGCAATTTCAGAAGGTGCTGGCCAGCCTGGCCTGGGAGGAATTAGGTCAGGGTCAGAAAAAACGACACTTGGGAGGTAAGCAGAACTCGAAACCAGTACACATGGACAGACTCTGTTGCCTCTGGCTGAGAATAAACATACTCTGGAAAGAGCTCTAATGTTTCAGGTCCAGGGTGATGACTTTTGAGAAAGTCTTGTGGGACCATTCAAGCCTTCAGGCCCTATCCCGCTCTCTAAATGTCCTTTTTTCTTGTCTGTGTATCATTTGCTGTGCCTTGAATCCTTGCAGTTTTCAATCTCTCTGAATACATCTTAAGCTGCCTGATACCAGAGGTGTCCTCTCACAGTGTGCTCCCCAGCATCGTGCTCTGAGCATAGGTGGTGTTCAGTAAGAAGAAAGGTGCCTGGAGTGTGTTCAGGATTCCAGAGGAGTGCCTGGGCTGTATTACCAGATGGAGAGGGTGTTGTGGCAGTATGGCTGGATGGTGAGATGGACCTCCTGCCTGCCCCCTCAGCGGGATGGTGCTTGTCAGTGGGAAGTAATTGACAAATGTTTTCTTTTAAATACTAGCCAAAGTAAGAGATGAATGAATATTAGGTTTTAAGGGGGTGGGGAGGGGGCGTGGGGAGCATGTTAATTACACTGTTTTGTCCCATGCATGAAGGCAAAGCCCTCAGGAAGAGGTGGAGAGTTCATCTCACCTGGCATCACAAAATTGTTTTCTAGCTGGTTTGAACAGCATTATGGCAGAAAAAGTGTACTAATCTGTTCGTAATTTCTAGGTACTTATTTTAATTGTCTTTGTACATTAAATTACAAAGCCAATATGCATACAACTGTAATACAAAGATGTATATAGAAAAAGTTACTTGCCCCCACCCTCCCTCCAATCCCATCCTGCTGTGATAAGTGCTTATGGCTCGATGTGTGTTCTTCCCACCTGTCTTCCTGCACATTCAAACTTACACATAGCATTCTGCTATTTTTTTTATGAGATCATACTATACACATTACTCTGTAACTTGCTTTTCTTATTTAAAAAACACATTGTGAATGTGCCTCCAGGACAAGCACCTAGATCTAAACTCATTAAAGTAGACCCACACAGACACACAGAACCACAGATAGGCAACATTCCACTAATCTTCCTACTAATGTTAGCCAACCTGATGGATAAAGAACGCGTCCAATTTATTGCTTTAATTTGCATTTTTCTGAGTTTTAGCATCATTTGTAGTGTTGATTGGCCATATGGATTGCCTTTCCTTTGCATCGCTTACTCACTTCCTTTGTCCATATTTCTATATGTTGTCTTTTTCTTATAAATTTACAAAGGCTCCTTATATATCACTTATATTAGAATTTTGTTTTATGTGTAATTTTTCTCAGTGTATTAATCATTTGTTGACATTACTTGTGGTGTCCTTTACCATACAAATTTGTAATTTCTATATAATCATTTTTAATGTTGCTAAGTCAAATAGGAGAGTTCCCACTAAAACTGAAAATATTCATGTTTGTTCCCTCTCAATGTTATTTAGGGGTGCCCTCCTACTTCATGAATATAGATTGAACTTACAAATTGAAGTAAGATAATTAACACTACAGAAACTCCACAAGTGTATTTGATAGAAAAGTTGAGAGAAAAATAATAGTTAAATAACCCCTCCCTGGCCATTAGGGAAATAAATGTTGCAAACAACTTTTCCCCACTACTCACTCCACGTAGAAGGCTAAGCAGAGATCATCAGCTGCTTCACTGCTTGTCCTCATACTGAAACTCCTCAACACCAAAGTCCTTCCAGTTAGTCAATCCCAAACCTGCCTCTGATCCTGGTCTTCCTTGGATGGGCATCACCCAAGCAAGCTCCTCCTCACATCTTCAAATCCTTCAGTAACCCCTGCCCTGGGAAGCCTTCCCCAGACAGAGGGACTCTGCACTACCACAGCTTCTCTGCACTCCTAGGATTTGCATTTACCATTTCCTACGGTAATTGTTTACCTGTCATTCTTACCTACATTCCCAGTCCCTATCACCGGGCCTGAGACATAGTATTTACTCCTTAAGTAGTTGCTGAAAGAAAGCGAGCAAAAAAAAAAAAAAAAAAAA
>NW_016813373.1:352163-363076 GCF_001698545.2 Rhinopithecus bieti | reverse complement strand
GGGGGGGGGGGGTGGGGCAAGAAAATCAAGAAAGAAGCACTAAAATCGAAACCTGAATGTTAGCAGTTAACTGCCAACTCAAGATCAATCAGTAATGAATGTTAAACACCGCTGAAATTACAGGGAAAGTTAATGAAGGGAAAAAAAGGATTCCATTTACAAAAAGCTGATTGACACACAAGATTTCAAGAACATGCCTGGTTCCTAAAGAAAGGCCCGCCTACACTTCGGGATTGCAGGGCTGTCTTTCTCTCGCTACCATATTTCACTCTAGGACAAACGGGTTTTGGTCAAAGTCTAAATATTAACTTTTTAGACTTCTAATGAGCTTTGGAATGATCACTATCATTCAGCCCTAACTGCAGCCACTTTGAGTTAATCTTGACATCAACACCCCATCTAAAAGCCTTTTCTATGATAAAAAGAAGATTCATGTGATAGCATTCACACTTCAAGCTCACATCTTCCAGAAGCGATATATTTTTGAATTGACTATAAGACTACAGAGAAGGCACTGGCAATGAACTCCTGGGAGAAAGAATTTCAATTTTTTAATAGAAGAATGATAATCTAATTATACAGAGTCCTTCTTGAGAAACAGAGCCACTGTATCCACTCTGTAAACCCTGGACATTTACTCTGACTTGGTCTCATAAGGTCCCTGAGAGTGAGATTTTCCATTCCTCAGTGGGGGGTTTGCTGAAGAATCTAAGAAAATGGAAAGTTCTGAGGTACCCTCAGTGATCAGTCTTGAATCAGCAGCTCAACACGTGTATTTGCAGTAGGGCATTCGAGGTTCTCACTTAGGACAGGTTCCAAAGGTTATTGACATTGACTCGAGAGACACACAGTCCATCTCAACATCTCATCATCTTCAATAGCTTCTGGGTGATTTTTTTCTTTTTAAAAATATGACTTAACTAACCCTATTTTTTAAAACTCTAGCTTACAGCATTAAGGAATATTTCCAATGATCTCAAATGCCAATTTCACAATACAGAAATAATTACTTCAGTTTAATACTAAAATGAATATGAACTAAATGCCAATAACATGGGGTGGGAGAAGGTTAGAAAGAGAAAGCAGAGGTGGGTGGAAAAGACATGACACTAAAACAATGAGATTATTGTATCACAATTCCAAAAAGTTTAGCAATCTGTAGCCTCATCCACTGAATAAGCAAGTTAGTGACACAATTTAAACCTTAATCTTCCTAATTGTAGTAATTAAGAACACTTGGGAAGAAGCCTGGTGCTTAGACAGCATTCCCTAACCCTGAACCACTGTGCTGGCCAATGAATTCCCTCTGACCCTCCTGAAGCCAACATCAGCGTTCCCAACACACTGTTCTCATGGTGACCTTCCTCTGCTCAGAACCCTGCAGTGGCTCCACTATGCCCACTAGACACCATGACACAACAGTCTGGGCCTCATCTATTTACTGAGCCTTATCTCCCCCCACTCCTCAGGAGGATTCCTCTCAGAAACATTAACTGACCTTTCACAGTCCTTTGATAATGCATTACATTTTCCAGATACAGGTGCCATTTCCTCTTCCCAAGATGCCCCATTTTCATATTCTGTCAATTGATAACTCTTCCTACAAGACCTAGTTCAACAGCTTTCCCTTGTGTGAAACATCTTGCTCTGTGAACAGCTCTCCTTGAATCAGTTACTGGTAACCCCCGCAGTACCTGTAACATTGTAAGTGGTAAATAAATACTTATTGAATGAAATGGATCTTGCTGAAATGAACGAATTTTGAAATTCTTCCTTGTTCTTTAATCTTGCTAGAGTATCTATCATTCTTTTTCACAGGATTTGTTTCTTCTAGTTATAAAACACATGAACATTTGGAAGTACAGAAAAGCATAAACAGGAAAATAAAAATTACCCATGATCATTACCTAGAGAAAACCACTCATTACCCTTTTAATTGCACATTTTACATCGATGCAATTAAGCAAATTTGTGTATGGAAGTCCTACGCCCTGGGCATGTTTTCCTGAATTTAGATCAAATAGCATACTATACACTAACCCAGCATTTGGTTGACCAGAATCTCTGCTAATGAGCACTCCTACTTATCAACAGTACAATGAAAGCAAATGTTCTTGGTGATGACTACAGAGCCCCACAAGTTTCTGAAGTGCTTTCTCGTCATGAAAGAGAAAGTGAATAATAAATTCATAGAGCTTTACTGCTCAGAGTGACCTCAGAGAACGTCCACACTTACACTACCTGTACTTCCACCTCTGCATTTGTTGACATGACTAACAATTCCAGGTACTTTTCATAGATTGGTTTGGACATGGTCGCAGGATCTTTCTGCAGGAAACCATATCCATACACTGAAAACTGCATGCAAGGTAAATCTAGTTGTCATCTGAGAGTCCACGGCCTCACGTTGCAAATGGTGAAAGGTCCTGAGAGAGGTTGAGTAACTTCCAAAGGTCCAAAAGTCCATGAAAGGAACAGCAGAAAGCGGAGCTCTCTAACCTTGCTCCAGTGTTTTCTTTTTGTCACACATCTAAGACACGAGATTAGTTCTACAGGCATGCCTCGTTTTATTGTACTTTACTGCACTTCACAAATGTTGTGTTTTTTACAACCCTGAGTCCAATAAGACTATGGATGCTATTTTTCCAACAGCACATGCTCGCTTCATGTCTCTGTGTCACATTTTGATAATTCTTGCAATATTTCAAAATTTTTTATTATTGTTATATCTGTCATGGTGATTTGTGATCAGCAATCTCTGATGTTACTGTAATTGTTTTGGGGTGCCATAAATCATGTTTATGTAAGTTAGTGTGCCTAATTGATAATTGTTGTGTATTATGACTGCATCATTGACCTGCCATTCATTCCCGCATTCCTCTCCCTCTTTTTTGGCCTCCCTATCCCAAGACACAACAATATTGAAATTGGGCCAGTTAATAACCCTAAAATGGCCTCTAAGTGTTCAAGTGAAAGGAAGAGTCACACTTCTCTAACTTTAAATCAAAAGCTAGAAATGATTAAGCTTAGTGAGGAAGGCATGGTGAAGGCTGAAATAGACTAAAAGCTAGGCCTCTTGCACCAAATAGTCAACTTGTGAGTGCAAGAAAAGGTTGTTGAAGGAAATTAAAAGTGCAACTCCAGTGAACACATGAATAAGAAAGCTAAATAACCTTTTGCTGATACAGAGAACGTCTGAGTGGTCTGGTTGGAAGATCAAACCAGTCACAACGTCCCCTTAAGCCAAAGTCTAATCCAGAGCAAGAACCTAAGTCTCTTCAATTCTGTGAAGGCTAACAGAGGTGAGAAAGTTGCAGAAGTTGGAAACTAGCAGAGATTGATCCATGAGGTTGAAGGAAAGAAGCTGTCTCCATACATGAAAGTGCAAGGTGAAGTAGCAAGTGCAGATATAGAAGCTGCAGCAAGGTTTTCAGAAGACTAAGATAATTGGTAAAGATGGCTACACTAAACAACAGATTTTCAGTGTAGATGAAACAGTTTCATATTACAAGAAGCTGCCATCTAGGACTTTCATAACTAGGGAGGAGAAAATCATAAGAAGAGAGGGCAACATCTGGCTTCAAAGACTCAAAGAACAGGCTAACTCTCTTATTAGGGGGTTAATGCAACTGGTGACTTTAAGTTGAAGCCAATGTTCATTGACCATTCCAAAAATTCTAGGGCCCTTAGGAGTTATGCTAAATCTACTCTGCTTGTGCTCTATAAATGAAATAACAAAGCCTGGATGACAGAACATCTGTTTACAGCATGGTTTACTTAATATTTTAAGCCCACTGTTGAGATCTGCTTCTCAAAAAAAAAAAAAAAAAAAAAGAAAAGATTCCTTTCAAAATACTGATACCGCACCTGGTTATCCAAGAGCTCTCATGAACATGTACAAGGAAAGTAATGTTGTTTTCATGCCTGATAACACAACACCCATTCTGTAGCCCATGGATTAAGGAGTAATTTCAACTTTCAAGTCTTATTACTTAAGAAATGTATTTCATAAGGGTATAGCTGCCATAGTGATTCCTCTAATGGCTCTAGTCAAAGTAAACAGAAAACTTTCTGAATAGGATTCACCATTCTAGATGCCATTAAGAACATTCATGATTCATGGGAAGTGGTAAAAATATCAACATTAACAGGCATTTGAACAAAGTTGACTCCAACCCTTATGAATGACTTTGAGGGGGTTCAAGACGTCAGTGAAGGAAGTAACTGCAGATGGGGTGAAAACAGCAAGAGAACTAAAAATAGAAATGGAGCCTGAAGATGTGACTGAATTGCTGCAATCTCATAAAATTTTCATCGACGAGGAGCTGCTTTTTACTTTTTGAGATGAAATCTACTCCTGCAAAGATGCTGTGAACATTGTTGAAATGACAACAAAAAATTTAGAAAATTACATAAACTTAGTTGATAGAACAGCAGCAGAGTTTGAGAGGACTGACTTCAGTTTCAAAAAAAGTTCTACTGTTGGTAAAATGCTACCAAACAGCATTACATGCTATAGAGATATCTTTCACAAAAGAGTCAATGGCTGCAGCAAGTATCATTCTTCTCTTATTGCTATAGTTTGGAAATTTGACCCTCCAAATCTCATGTTGAAATTGGATCTCTAGTATTGAAGGTGGGGCCTAATGGGAGGTGTCTGGGTCATGGGAGTGGATCTCCCATGAATAGTTTGACGGCTGGTGCCATCCTCATCATGATGATGAGTTCTCCATTCTTGCTCCATTAGTTCTCTACAGAATTTTTAAGAGTCTGGTACGTCCCTCCCCACTCTTTTGCTTCCTGCTCTCACCATGTGGCAGGCTCCCCTTCGCCTTCCACCATGAGTGGGAGCAGCTTGACGCCCTCACCAGATGCAGATGCCAATGCCATCCTCCTGTATAGATTGCAGAACCGTAAGGCAAATAAACCGCTTTTCTTTATAAAATATCCAGCCTCAGGTATTCTTTTATAGCAATGAAAACAGACTAAGACATTTTAAGACATTGCCACAGCCATCCCAACCTTCAGCAACCACTACTTGGATCAGTCAACAGCCACCAACATTGAGGCAAGACCCTCCACTAGCAAAAGATTAAGATTTTCTGAAGGCTCAGATGATTGTTAGCAATATATTTTTCATTTAAGGTATGTTGATTTGTTTTTTCAACACAATGTTATTGCACACTTAATAGACTACAATATAGTGTAAACATAACTTTTATATGCACTGGGAAACAAAAATTTGTGTGATTTACTTTATTGCAATATTCACTTTATTGCAGTGGTCTGAAATCAAACCTGCAGTATCTCCAAGGTATGCCTATATATTGTTTGAATTTAAAATGTATTTTATTGCTGTTCAATTTTTTCAAAATTTGTAATCCACAAAATCTATATAATAATGTTATTTTATTTGATTAAACAGTAACTTCTAAATTTATGGACCCAAAAAATATCCATCCTCAAATTATTTAATCATTTAATCATTCAGCAAACATTTGAGAACTTATTCTGTGCCTACTCTGTTAAATTCCAGCAAACAAAAATTACATAAAGTGTGGTCCTTTGTCCTTAAGGAACTTATTTTGTTAGGTATATGTGTACATAAAAGATCTTAAGGTACACTATAATACATACCAAATAAGTAATACAGATGTCAAATGTTACATAAATTTTGAAAAGGGGTTTATCATTGTGGGCCAGTCAGGGAGAGTCTCCTGGAGATGGTGATTTTAACTGAGGAGTTGCATAATTGGAAAGGTGGGAATGGGGCTGGGGAATGTTTGTTGAATGACCAAATGGACTTCAATTGTGGCTGATGATGATTAATAATCATTGTGTCCCAGTTACAGTATCTGATTTGAGAAAAAAATGATTGTTTTTCTTTTCCTAATTAGCTTAATAAAAGAAATTAGAAAATTTCCTTCACCACAGGAAGTCCAACTGTGAGGGTGTGTTGCCGCTGAAAGGTGTCCAGAAAAAGCTCCTAAGCATAAGTGGGCTGTCGCGGTTTTTTTAAGCAACACTTCAGATCTCTCCCTTGCATCTTCTGGATCCTGCTCAAATAGACTTCCAGAAAAGGTGAGGGAAGGGAAGTGGAATTAGGAGAGCAAGGACAACAGGACAATGAAATGTGGAGTGGGAAGAGCTTCCCCAGGATTATGAGCGGAATTGTGTCTCCCACCAAAATTCACCCCAGGCCGTAACCCCCACTATATTTGGAGACAGGGCCTTTTAAAGAGGTGATCTGGTTAAAAATCAGGTCACTGGGGTGGGTCCTAATACAACCTTACTGGTATTATTACAAGATAAGTAAACTTGTACACAAGAGATGCATGCACACAGAAAAAGAACATGTGAGGGCACAACAAGAAGGGGGCCATCTGCAAGCCAAGGAGAGAGGCTCAGGATAAAACAAACCTGCCAACACCTTGCTCTAGGACTCCCAACCTCTAGAACTATGAGAAAGTAAATTCCTGTTTAAGACAGTAGTCTGTGGTGTTTTGTTACGGCAGCCCTAGCAAATATACCCACCAACTACTTCAACATTACCTTCATAATCAAAAGAGGTTCCAGCATGAAAGGGCCCTGCCTCAGTGAAAGAACAGCCCTCTACTAAGCCAAAAGCTGGACTTCCCAGAGTTCCAAGCAATTACAGAAGACTCGCAGGGGAAGGAAATGGAAGATCTAGCCTTGGATAAGCCAGTGCTTCCTACAGCATAACCTAGGCATCGAAATAGGCATGAGGCAGCTCTGATGGACCAGTGCCAAGGAGATTCGGCAGAGTCCCTTTTGACCTAACTCATCCAGGAGCAGGGAGTAGGGACTCTGCTATTCTTGCTACTCAAGGACGGTTATTATGGCCAGGGGCATTCTTGGCAGTGACAAGACCTCATACTGGATGTCTTAGCTCAGCAGGGTCTTGTATGTCCCTTGAGGAGGAGATGCACTCATGGCTGCATCAGGTGTGACCCTCACCACAGCTGACAAAGCTGGCTCAGTAACTAGAGGCTCCCCTATCTACGCATTGTAGAGATACTGAGCTTGGCACAGTGCAAGGCTAGGTAGCACAATAGGTCACTCAGTCTCTCGGCATCTTGGTTTCCTCACTGAAATTGAAAGATGGGGTGGTAACACTAATTTCATAGGGTTGTAGTAAAAAAATCTCAAGTGTGATAAAGTCATGCTTTAAGACGTTAAGGAGCTCCATAAATGCTAACTGGCTTGGCAGTTATTAAATTTATTCACCATATCTCATTCTGCTTATCTAAGTTCTGTCCTCTCTTATTGACAGGCTGACTTGCAACGTGGATATGTGTTTTATATTCACAGATATACCTGGGATTATTACTGTTAAATTTTTTTCGGTCTCCCCTTTACATGTATTAGAGAACCATGGACACGGTAAGCATTTACCAAGCAACTAATTGGTGAATGTACAGTCGACTCTGTATGTTTGAAAATGGCTCTATGTCTTTCTGTTAACCCATACTGAATTACCTTTAACACTTTCTACTCTTTTCCTGGTTTATGGTCTTCCTTCACTTCCCCACCACAAGTCACCCTATAACCCAAGCCATCCGGCGCACTGTTGCCAAGATATCCTTCTAGAACACTGTTTTTAAAACATCATCCTCTCATCCAAAAACTTCTATACCTCCTGATTGCCCATAGGGCAAAGTCCTAAGTCCTTGGTTTGACATTCAAGGCCTCACATTGTGTAGCAACAGCCCACACATTTTTGTCACTGCTTTCCTAAATGAATCTTCCACTCTGTTCAGTGTGAACTCAATGATGCCAGACAATAAATATTTGCTAAATAAGTAGACGGATATTTGACTAGCATCAGACAAATAAACTTTCCATGTACTATGTAACTCTATCTCCTTGTTTTTTTCCATCCTGGAGTGTCTTTCCATCTTGGGGCCATACACATGGATTGTGATATTTATGGTGCTGTTTAGAGTTGTTTATGCACAACCTGCTTTAGGAAGCCCTCTTCCTCTTTACTTATTTGTCTTCCCACTTCTCAAAGGTTAGCTCAAGCCCCATCTCCTACGTGAATGAGCCTTTCCTAACTTTATGGCACCTAGGATTTCGCTCAGAATTTCTCATGACTCATATGAACTATTTCATGCCTCTGTTGTCTAGCACCTCCCATCCTGCATTACTATTTGAATTTTCATGTAAGTCTACCAGGTAAGTTCCTTAAAGGAACTCTCCAAGTCTACTTCTTTGCAACTCCAGTACCAACCATAATTCTATGAGTGTAGCACAATCCATTTGGGGCTCCTTGGAAAGAAACACCTTACGTCAAGTTGAGACCAGCTGTGTTCTTGGGGTTTCCTAAGCACATGATCTCCAGCCCATTGGTCAACTCTACCTAAGTCTCACCCTGAGGTGAATGTATCACAAGAAAAACAAGAAATGAATTCAATTGCATGTGTATGTCCATGTCTCAACATGTGGACGAGGGGTGCCTGCATGGTGAAATGACATTATCCAGGTGAGTTTATCTTCATACCTATAATAGCAATCAGGATGTCTTCCCCTTCACAGAAAGGATGATAGCAGAGCTGACCCAACACCTGAGGCTGCTTTCCTGGCAGTGAGGCTGGCTTAAGCTGATCCACCCGCTTCCCTCACCGGCTTACCTGTAGAGTTAACACATACTTGCCCTACATGGTTAGCTTGGATTAGTAGCCCTGAAGCTAATCAATGGCCCTCAGAATATAACAGAAAACCCTACCTGGACCATATACTAATAAAACTCATGACATCAGTTTTGTTCACATCTAATTCTCATGGTCTTAAAAACTATATACTACAATAATGCAGATACATATGTATTTTTTCACCACAAACTTTTCTGAATTCAAGTCATGTTTCTACCTGCCTACAAAAGATCCTTTGTGGATGTCCAGTAGCCACCTCCAACTTCACATTTAAACCTGAGTTCCTGATCCGTCCCACTTCCCCCACAAAACACAAACCTGCTCTTCTCACCAGTCTCCCCAACTTAGTTAATTACAATGCCATCCTACCAGCCGCTCAGGCCAAAAGCCTTCAAATAATCATGACCCTCCCCCTTTGTCTCTCATATCCCACGTCAGGTTCATCAATAAATCCATCAGCCTTTCCTTCCTTCAAAACCTATCCAGAATTTCACTCCTCCTCACCCTTCATACAGCTACCCTCTGGCCTAAGCCACCATCATCCCTCACTCATATTATTGCAATTGCCTCCTAACTGGTCTCCTTGCTTCCTATTTGCTCCCTTTCAGTCCATTCCCAACAAAGCAGCCAGTGTGACTCTATTCAAATGTAAGCTGAATCATGTCACTGCCCTCTTCAAAGCTCTCCAAGGCTTCCTATCTCACCCTAAGTTAAAGTCAAAGTCTCATCATGACCTACAGGATTCTACCTGACCCGGCTCCCCTAGTTGATAAGCTCCATCCATATGGTTCTCCTAGCCTCTCTCTAGACACCCTCCTTCCTCAGGGTCTTCATACTTGCTGTTCCTTCTCAAAATGCTTGTTCCCCAGATGTCCATATGGCTTAATCCCTAGCTTTCTTCAGGTCTTTATTCAAAAGTCAACTTCTCTGTGAGGTCTTTCCTAACTACCCAACATAAAAGTACACCATCAGGCCCTCCTACCAAAACTGACCCCATCCCCTTGTACTGTATCACCATCTAACGCACTATGTATATGACTTTTATTTTTTTTTTTTTACGTTGTAAACAATGTAAGTTCCATGAGGGCAGGGATTTGGATTGTTTTGTTCCCTGATGTATTCCCAGTATTTAGACCAGTGCTTTGTATATAATATTAACAGATACTCAACAAAAAATTGTTATATTAATGAACCCTCACCTAATAAACTGAAATCCATTTATTTTCCTTGTTATCATGTATCTATGAATTAAAAAACTGATAATTTTTGTAGTACGTTAGGGCCAGATTAACCAGATGCTCTGGAGAACAACTTAAAGTGTAACGTAAAGGAATTTTCAGCAGCTGTAGGTACATATTTGGTGTTTACTCAGCAAATATTTATTGAGCACCTACCCTCTACAACTCACTGAATTAGGTGCTGGGAATACAACAGTGATCAAGGTAAACATAGCCTTTGACCTTTGAAATTCACAGGCTAGCAGAATCAGATTCCAACCTCTTCTTCAAATAATGAAACACTTCTGGATTTCAATTGTATTGTCTGTAAAATATGGATAAGGACACTTCATCTACCAAAGGACAAAGGACTCAACCAGATGGTTTCTTTTTTTATTTTTTAGAGACGGAGTCTCACTCTGTCACCCAGGCTGGAGTGCAGTGGCATGATCTCAGCTCACTGCAAGCTCGTCCTCCCGGGTTCACGCCATTCTCCTGCCTCAGCCTCCTGAGTAGCTGGGACTACAGGTGCACACCACCATGCCGGGGTAATTTTTTGTATTTTTAGTAGAGACAGGGTTTCACCGTGGTCTCGATCTCCTGACCTCGTGATTTGCCTGCTTCAGCCTCCCAAAGTGCTGAGATTACAGGTGTGAACTACCGCGACCAGTCTTTTCTTTTCTTTTTTTTTTTTTTTTTTTTTTTTGAGACAGAGTCTCACTTTGTCACCAAGGCTGGAGTGCCGTGGCGCAATCTTGGCTCACTGCAACCCCCACTTCCCAGGTTCAAGCAATTCTCCTGCCTCAGCCTCCTGAGTAACCAGGATTACAGGTGCCCACCACCACGCCTGGCTAATTTTGTATTTTTTAGTAGAGACAAGGTTTCACCATGTTGGTCAGGCTGGTCTCGAACTCCTGACCTCAAGTGATCCACCTGCCTTAGCCTCCCAAAGTGCTGGCATTATAGGCGTGAGTCACCACGCCCAGCCCCGATGATCTCTTGAAGTCCCTTTTACCATTGT
>NW_016813373.1:286014-352148 GCF_001698545.2 Rhinopithecus bieti | reverse complement strand
ATTTTCCTCCCCTCATCTTTGCCTTATTGGTCATTGAAAAGTGATTTTTGTTTTTGTTGTTGAGACAGACTCTCACTCTGTCACCAAGGCTGGAGTGCCGTGGCGCAATCTTGGCTCACTGCAACCCCACTTCCCAGGTTCAAGCAATTCTCCTGCCTCAGCCTCCTGAGTAACCAGGATTACAGGTGCCCACCACCACGCCTGGCTAATTTTGTATTTTTTAGTAGAGACAAGGTTTCACCATGTTGGTCAGGCTGGTCTCGAACTCCTGACCTCAAGTGATCCACCTGCCTTAGCCTCCCAAAGTGCTGGCATTATAGGCGTGAGTCACCACGCCCAGCCCCGATGATCTCTTGAAGTCCCTTTTACCATTGTGATTCTCATCTGCCATGCCCACCACTATCCCTTCTCTGATGTCTTCTTATTCTTCCCAAGAATGCCTCTCTCTGGTTCATCCAGTCCTCTTGTCTCACATATTCATACAAATACAGACATACAGCCAATTCATAGTTGGTTCATCTGTAACATTCAAAACAGCACCGTAGGCGAATTAAATGTCATGCAGAGACTCATTGTCTACATCTTTGGGCCTCTGAAGCAAGGCAGGGGGGAAAAGCCATATCAACTTTGGAGTCTTTGGGGGAAAAAAAAAGGAACTGACAAGCAAATCCAAAAAGCTTTTCTTCCTACACTGAAAATAAACTCCTTCAGCTCTGGGGCTCACCCAGCTAAATGTGGACAAAGCAGCAGTCACCCAGATGACATGCAAAGCCCTAATGGCACATCCAATGGAGTCATTGTGCTAATACCACATCGCTCTGTCACTGTCACAACGTTGTGCCCCTTAAAATACCCGGAGTCATTTGGGCTCTTTTGTAATGAAGAGAGGTGTGGGAGGCAATCTTTCTGTGAGAGAACATTGAAAAGGAGGGGTTGTCAGGAATGTTGGCAAAGAACATGCTATATACTTAAGCTTGTGGCACCTCTCACTGCTATAATTGTGAGTGATGGAGGTGGGAAGAAGGAAAGCAGACGTCCTTGATAGGGGGATTGGCATGAAACAGATAAGCATGAAGACTGGCTAAATCATCGTCAGACAGGGAATACACAGAGAACAAAAGTCCCCAAGGGAGTTGCACCAATTCACTTGTTGCAGGACAAACTCAGATCCCTGATGATCTCTGTCCCATCTTCTGCCCTTGACAAAGACCTCAGTGCTCATTCTCTCATTCATTCAGTATTTTCTGGTGGAACATTTCGGATGTTCCAGGTACTATTCCAGGTACAACCATGATGAGCAAAACAAACACTAAAAACTCCCACTAGGAAAAAAAAAAAAAAAACTGCTCATAAGAAATACACCTTAAATATAAAGATGCACGGAAAAATTTGAAACAGAATAGCATATTAAACCCCTCGAATTTAGAAGGAAATAAAGAACAGAAATAAAACAAAACAAATTTACAATTCAGAAAATCAACAAAACCAAAATTGTTCTTTGAGAAGACTAATGAATTTGATAAACTTCTAGCAAGACTAATAGATACAAATAAATAAGAGGGAGAAAGCAGAGATGATCACTATCAGGAATGAAAAAAGGACATCACTACAGATCCTATGAATGTTTTAAATGATAATAAGGAGATACTATGAGTTTTACGCAACTAAATTTGAAAATAAGAATGCAATGGATAAATTACTTCAAAAAATCACTTATAGTAATTGATACAAGAAGTAGAAAAGCTTAATGGCTCTCTTTCAAAGAAATTAAATCTGTAACTTATAAGAGACATAAAAAAGACAAAACAAAAGAAAGTTTGAACCTTATTAAATTTTTTTTGCATTGATTCCATGATTCCTCCCACCTCCTTTTTTGTCTGTTTGTTTTTGTTTTGTTTTTTTGAGATGGAGTCTTGCTCTGTCACCAGGCTGGAGTGCAGTGCCACAATCTCAGCTCACTGCAGCCTCTGCCTCCCCGGTTCAGGCAATTCTCCTTCCTCAGCCTCCCGAGTAGCTGGGACTACAGGCGTGCACCATCACACCCACATAATTTTTGTATTTTTTTTTAGTAGACATGTTGTTTCACCATGTTGGCCAGGATGGTCTCCATCTCTTGACTTCATGATCCACCCACCTCGGGCTCCCAAAGTGCTGGGATTACAGGAGTCAGCCACGGCGCCCAGTCTATTCTTTCAATATGGTAAATAACAGATTGATTCTTCACTATGTTAAATTACAACTTGGTAGAAACCACAAAAAAACAAAAACAACTTAAAATAAAATACCTCCAAGCCCAGATATGTCCATGGGTGAATTCTAAGGAAGAAAATACTTCAATCTTACAAAATCTTCCAAACAGTAGAAAAAAAGAACATATCTAACCTGTTTCATTAAAGAAACCTAACCTTAATGTCAAAACTTCACAAGAGAATTGCAAGAAAAACAAATTATAGGCCAGTTTCTATAGTGAAAACAGATAATGGAATCTTAAAAAATCAAACCCAATGATATAGAAAAAACATATCACAACAAAGGTGATGTCGCTCCAAGGTTGCAACGAAAAATCAATGTGATTCACTATATTAAAAGAATATAGGAGGAAAATCATGATCAATGCAATAGGTGCAGGAAAAAAATTTAGTAAAGTTCAACTTGTATTTATTAAAAACACCTAACAAATTAGGAATAGAAGGAAACTTTTAGTCCTAAAAAGGGTGTCTATAAAAAACCTACAGCAAAGATCATGTTTAATGAGAAAACAGTGAAACTTTTCCATTGAGACTGTGAATGAGATAAGAATTCCATTATTGCCACTACTATTTAATTTATAACTTAAGGTCCTAGCCAGTATAATAAGATAAGAGAAATAAAAAGGGCATAAGAATTGGAAATGAAAAATTAAACTACCATTACTCACAGATGACAGGATTACATATATAGAAAATCCAAAAGAATCTTCAGATACACTACTAAAATTGATAAGTGAATTTATCAAGATAGCGGAGTACAGCTAAATTAATGTGTATATTTATACACTAGCAACAAAAGCTAGAAAACAGAACTTTAAAAATAATGCCAATTACAATAGCATCAAAATGAGTTTAATAAAAGATGTATCAGCTGGGCACCGTGGCTCACACCTATAATCTCAGCACTTTGGGAGGCTGAGGCAGGCAGATCACGCGGTCAGGAGTTCAAGACCAGCCTGGCCAAGATGGTGAAACCACATCTCGACTAAAAATACAAAAATTAGCCAGGCGTGGTGGCAGGTGCCTGTAATCCCAGCTACTTCAGAGGCTGAGGCAGAGAACTGCTTGAACCCAGGAGGCAGAGGTTGCAGTGAGCCAAGATCGTGCCACTGCATTCCAGTCTGGGTAACAGAGTGAGCTTCCATCTCAAAAAATAAAATAAAATAAAAGATATATCAGATCTGTACACGAAATAGTATAAAACATTAATGAGAAAAAGTATATAATGAATGGATGATTATATTACCTTCATGAATGAGAAAACTCAATATTATTATAAAGATGTCAATTCTCCCCAGTATTCTATAGATTCAATGCAGTCCCAATCAAAACCCTAGCAAGAGATTTTTAGTAAAAATTGACAAGATAATTCTAAAGTATATACAACTGATCCTTGAACAACACATGTTTGAACTGTTTGGGTCCACTTATATGCAATTATTTTCAATAAATATATTGGGAAAAATTTTGGAGCTTTGCAACAATTTGAAAAAACTCACAGAACTATGTAACCTAGAAATATCAAAAAGTTAGGTATGTCATAAATGCACAAAATACACGTAGATATTAATCTATATCATTTACTACCATAAAACACACACAGATTATAAAAAGTTAAAATGTATCAAAACTTATCCACACACAGACTGTACGTGGTACCATTTAGTTAAGAGAAATGTAAACAAATGTAAAGATGCAGTATTAAATCATAACTGCATAAAATTAACTGCATGTGTAACTGTACTACTGCTATATTTTTGTAGCCACCACCTGTTGCTATTGCAATGAGCTCAAGTGTTGCAAATATCTGCTTCAAATGCCATGTGACAATAATCATCTCTGAGTGAGCAATTGTCTCCAGTAAATTGCATGCTGTAATAAAAAGTGATCTCTCATGGTTCTTGCATAGTTTTCATTGTGTTTAGAGCAATACTGTAAACCTTGAATAACATCACGGGACCCATAAGAAGTGCCACTACTAGTGATGCTGGAGTGTTCCCAAGAAGTACAGAAAAGTCATGACAGTATAAGAAAAAGTTAAATTGCTTGATATTTGCCATAAATTGAGGCCTACAACTGTGGCTACCTACTATTTCAAGATAAACGAATCCAGCATATGGATTATTGTAAAAAAGAAAAAAAGAAAAGAAAATTTTGAAGTATTGTAGCAGCTATGTCAGCAGGTACAAAACCTTATACTTTTGTGAAATATCTTTTATCTCATATTTAAAATGCAGCTTTTACATGGGTGCAGCATTGCTATAAGCAAGGCATACCTATAGACTAATTTGATTTGAGAAAAATTGAAGTCATTATATGACAAAAGAAAAGGAATGTGAATTGTCTAAAGCTGGAGAATTTAATGTCAGCAACGGATGGTTTGATAATTTTAGAAAGATATTTGGCTTAAAAAATGTCAAGCTAACAGGAGAAGCAGCTGCTACCAACCAAGAGGCAGCAGAGGATTTCCCAGTCACCACTGAAAAACATCATGGAGGAGGAAAGATGTCTACCTTAAGTGGTTTTAATGCAGACAAAAGTACCCTATTTTGAGGAAAAAACATACCACAGAGGACATTTATTAGTAAGGGAGAGAAGTGAGCACTAGGATTTAAGGCAGGAAGGAATAGGCTAACTCTACTGCTTTGTGCAAATGCAGTTAGGTTTATGATCAGGACCTTCCCTACCCATAAAGTTGCTAACCCCCAAGCCTTGAAGGGAAAAGATAAACACCAGCGGCCAGTCTTTTGGCTGTACAATAAGAAGGCCTGCACAACAAGAACCACTTTTCTGGATTGGTTCCATCGATGCTTTGTCATTGAAGTCAGGAAGTATCTTGCCAATAAAGGACTACCTTTTAAAGTTCTTTTGACATCACATAAAGCCCCTGGCTGAGCAGAAACTCTCAAATTCAACAGTGAAGGCATTAAAGTGGTCTACTTGCCCTCAAACACAGTCTCTAATTCAGCCTCTAGATCAGGGGGTCACAAGGACCTTTAAGGCTCATTACACACAGTACCCTATAGAAAGGATTTTCAATGCTATGGAAGATAACTCCAATAGATAAAATATAAAAGTCTGAAAGGCTATACCATTGAAGATGCCATCATTGTTACAGTAAAAGCTGTGAAAGTCATTATGCCCAAAAAAATAAATATCCACTGGAGAAAACTGTGTCCATATGTTGTACATGACTTCATAGAATTTATGACAGAGCAAATCAAGGAAGTCATGAAAGAGATTGTGGATATGCCATAAAAGATTGGGGGTGAAGGGTTTCGAGATATAAATCTTGGAGAAAATCAAGAGCTAACAGACACCACATCAGAGGAACTAACAGAAGATGACTTGATGAAGATGAGTGCTTCCGAACCAGTGCCAGATGATGAGGAATATGATATAGAAGCAGCAGTCCCAGAAAACAAGTTGACATTAGACAATCTGGCAGAAGGGTTCTTATTATTCAAGACTGATTTGTCTTCTTTTATGACATGAGCCCTTCTATTATACAGACACTGAAACTAAAGCAAATGGTGGAAGGAGGATTGGTACCATATAGAAACATTTTTGAAGAAATGAAAAAACAAAAAAAAAAAGAAATTATGTTTTTCCATAAAGTTACAACACATGTGCCTGTCATCCCTTCCACCTCCTCCACCTCTTTGACCGCTGAGACAGTAAGACCAACTCTTCCTTTTCTTCCTCCTCCTCAGCCAACTCAATGTGAAAATGAAGAGAACGAAGACTTTCATGGTGATCCACTTAGCCTTAATCATAGTAAATATGTTCTCTTCCTTATGATTTTCTTAATAAGATTTTCTTTTCTCTAAGAATACAGTATATAACACATATGTCATATAAAATATGTATTAATGGACTGCTTATGTTATCAGTAATGATTCTAGCCCATGGTAGACTATTAGTTAAGTTTTGGGGGTCTCAAAAGTTATATGTGGATTTTTGATCGAGAGGTGGTCAGCACTCCTAGCCCTCGTGTGTTTTAAAGGCTAAATATACACATAAATGCTGAGAGAAAAAAAAATAACCAAGACAAATCTGAAAATAGAGAACAAATTTAGAAGAATTATATCACCACATGACTTTTATTATAAAGCTACAGTTATTAAGAAACTGTGTGGTATTTGGTACAGAGATACAATGGAATAGAATAGAGTCCGGAAGCAAACTCACACACACGTGGTCAGGATATGGTTATGATAAAGGTGACAGACAGTAACACAGAAAAGAAAGACTTGTCAATAAATAGTGCTAGGTAAATTGGATGTCCACATAAAAAAAAATGAATCTTAACTCCTGCTCACAACACACATAAAAATCAATTCCAGGTGGATTGGAAACTAAATATGAAAAATAAACCCTTGGACAGAGTTCCCTCTTCCCTACAGATGTTGGGATGGGTCCTACCTATTCTTTCCTCCAGTGCTCTTTCCCTTGCTTCCATAGGTGACCAGACTATGAGAGGGTCATGCTTTATTTGGGTATGGTAATCTCCTCAAGTGTCATGCTTTCTCCCGGGAGAGGAAGGATCTGTAGGGTGACTTGACAGTCTCTGCTGTTAGGTTCATTGGCCTTCAGATGGAAATCTTTCTCTCATGTGCTTTTATAGAGGATATCTGATTTTGCCTTCGGTATGCATCAAGGGAAAAGTTTATCCTCAACTAGAATTTCATCAGAGATGATCACAGAGAGTTGGTTGCATACTAGAATGACCATACACAAGTGGTCTTCATCTAAGAACTGTAACATAAGCCAGTTGCCCAAGAAGAAATCGGCCGACCATAGGGTCTTTCAATACTGTGGCTTTAAACACACTATAGTGACTATGGCAGTAAACATAACTCAGCCGCAGTGCAAGGATAGGGTCACAGGCTGAGATCTGATTTCTAAGTCTGGAAGCACCCTTCCTCTATTGAATCTACAAATCATCTATTGGGATAGGGCCTCTGGAGGCAGATCCACATCATGCATGAATTCACCTCTGTGTACCTCAGGTCTATCTTATCCCTGAGGAAGAATGGCAACTGTCTTGCTTGACAGTAGAGGTGCACCTGCCAAAAACACAACATCTGCCTGCTGATGTCTCACATTCTTTTGCTAATTGACAAGGTTTTCCATTCTCTGATTAGAGGTAAGCACTGAGAATGAATTGCTTCTGAGAAAAAAAAACACTGACTTAAAAATCAAGCAAAACTGTAAGTAATTGAAATTAGAATCTTTCCTTACAGCAGTGCCCACAATGGTACCTAGCACAATAAAGATCAGTTGATGAAATGAATGAATTAATTAATAGGGAAAAGAATTTGCTAGGGGAGACAGTGAGAGGTAGAAGTGTGGTGATGGTGGTGATGGGGTGGAGAATTTTACAAAAGGTTCTAAGGGAAAGGACAAATGGCTGGCGGCTAGAAGGCACGCCTTACTATCTCACAATTTTTCCAAGGCCTTGCTCTGAGACTCATAATCATGGAAATGGATTAGCATCAGAACCATGCCCTGTGGGAACTACTACAAAGCAGGAGGCATGTCTTTCAGAACTGGTAGAGGATAAGATCATGGATTGAGGTGTGACCTTCGTGAGTTATTAACTTCTCTAAGTCTGTTTCCCCATCTCAAGAAAAAAAATTATAGTAATGTTAGATTGCAAAGTTGTAAGAGTCGGAAACAAATAATGAACCTAAGCCCTCTATACAGTGCCTAGCACATATTAGAATAGTAAAAGTCCAATAACTACTTCCATTGTTTTTATTTATATTAGAGCAAAGCTGCATGCTGTTGTGCATATGGCTGAGGTGGTCCTCAAAAGGCCTCATTGGAATTAGCCAAGATGCTCCAGTGTGGCTGAGGAGCTCACCACAATGCAAACAGGGATCTCTTGACCCTCAGGACATCACTGTTGACATTGCTACCTGAGTAAGCATATGTCTGCAAATAAGACCTTAGACGATCAAATTTTTCAAAGAACTTAAGCATAAGAAATAATGTTTTGATCAGAACTTTTTGCTGTATTGCGAGGAATAATTAAGAATATTCAGCACGTCCAACTTCAAAGCCAAAGACAGACCACATTGTACTCTGTGGCTAGCTGTCTTTTATAGACCATGCAAAGTAGAAAGTGCTGCGGACAAAGACATAACACTCGGGCATCACCCAACAAGTCCTTGTATACATTCTGTAGATCATCCAATTACCCAAAGATATCTGGGAGTAGTGTTCTCAACCTTAGTATGTTTAGGTTATTGGTTTATTATTGGGATGGGAATGAGAGGAAATGGCTGGAAAAATTATCTGATTGGTACTTATGTGCCGGGACTGTGAAAAGACTTGCCTTCCGGAAGTATACCCAGTCTACAGACTCTCTCTGTAATACTGGAGGCAAAAGGCTTCATCCTTTCTCTTGTACAACATAGGGAGCAAACTGTCATGGCTTTTATAGTAAGAGGTCAGGAAGATGCTTTGTGCACACCAAATGGACCAGGCTTCTCCCACCATTCTTCACCATCCAGTAAACACTGTGTTGGTGTCCAGGGGCCACAGAACTGGATAACAAGACATGGGATGGAGAGACAGAGGAAGGTGGAGATGTGCTCTGTCCTGGCAATACTTCTCCAACTCCAGCCAGTATGCTGGGAGTTCATGCCTAGGAGGTATGTCCAGAAGGAGGAACACTCCCTTGATGATCCTAGCTTTGCACACTTGAGTTTTAGATCCAGCGTGCTGCTTATCAGCTGTATGGGCAAGTTACTCATGTTCAGCCTTAGTTTAGTCATCTGCAAATCTAGGCAAGTCACAGAAAATAGAGTTCCAGCTCACACAACTGCTGGGAGAATAAGATAATGCACGAAGGAGCTAAACACAGTGCTTAATGACATGAATAAATGATGATGATTTGCATGGGTTTATTAGCAATTTTCTCGCAACTTCCACACAAATAGCCAAGCCCTCATCAACTCCCCACCCTGTGTTTGAGCTCCTTCTGCCACTCTGAAACCGGTGTGCCTTTTCACTCTGTTCTTTTCCTTCTCTTACTACTCTGCCACATTTAGGGCCATTATTCCCAATCCTTCCCCATACTTGGCTGTTCTTCTGTTTAACATCCTCCCTCAAAATTCACCCTTCCCAAACATCTTGACTTCCTTTTTATACTGCCATCCCATACAAAACACACACAAGCCTCTCCCTCTCAAAGCAAGAGGCCTGAAAGGAAGGGAGCAAGGAGGAGGAGCAAGCAAGCTCACTGCCATTCTTTGTCTAGGGCCCGCCTCCCTGGGGTTATGCTTTATTTCCTGTTCCTCTTATTTCAGGCCTATGCCCAGGGGGCACCGCCAGCATTTCACTTTCTTTCCACGTGACCCTGATGAACCTTTTGTGTTTGGCAGACATTAAATAAAAATTGGCATTACAACAAAGGTAGAGATAGGCAGGAGGTAGCCCTGCTGGGCAAAGCATTCACTCAGGTGATAAGGAAGAAAACTGTTCTCTCCCCATTTCTTCTTCCTAAGCTGAACTTTCCTTTGTGGATACTGAGGGCCCAGCTCTGGGTGTGGCCATCTCTTCTGATGCTAAAGCTGTCTGTGTGGTCCAGGCTGTGGCAGAAGATTGAAACGATCAGGAGACACCCTGCCCCAGCCTTGGAGGCTCAGAAACCTCTGTCCATCATTCATGAGTTGCAGTAATAATATACAATCAGTAATGAGAAATGTGTAAGAAATCTTCAGAAATAAGAAAAGAGGCAGCTGTAACAGTAGCAGAGATGTCCCAAGGAAAAGAACAGAAAAGTACTGGTCACAAAGCCCTGGCACGTGACTAGAATAGAGGAGAGGGAGAAGGTGGCATTGAGCAAAGTAATCCTGCTCAGAAATGCCAGGCTTGGGGCTTCTCTGTGCCCTGGGGTCTCCTGTAGACATGCCTCTGCATTCAGTCTCATCCATTCCCAATGGTTCTCATGTTCACCCAGCGCTCTCCATTCTCACTGGTAGTCACAACAGTGTTTCGGTCATTCCTTGCCTCCCTCTACTCACATACCTCTGCCCAAACTATTTCTCCAGACAGTTTTCATAATGGGTCTCCTCTGTGGAAACATCTGCTGTAGTCCCCCTTGTCTGTAGGATAAAGCCAGTCTTCCAAGCCTGACAATCATGGTTTGGTCATCACTGCCTACTTCTCAAATCCTATTTCCCACTAATTTCTTCAGCTGCTCCATAGGTATTCTCCAGCCTTTCTGCTTTTTCTCCCACCATTATCCTCACCTGGATATCCTCACTGTTCCTCGCTCCTTCCTGTCTTCCCACATCATACCCATCCACACTGGTTATTCTCCACTTACGTGCCCCTCCCTCACCTACTCTCCGCCCTTCTCTGTGCCCTGAGATGTGAGGCCCTACAAATTGCATCACCTGGCTCCCTAGCCCTCTAGTTTCTAAGAGGTGGCACCAGAAGCGTCAGTGTGGCAATTCGGGCAGGTTGAGGTCCCTCTGTGGTCACAGTCAGGCAGCCCCTCTTCCTTCCTCACCAGACTCTAACAACCCCAAATCCTCACCTTGCTCCTTCAGGCCCAGGAGTAGAAATGATGTCCCACAGTAGCTAATCCCTAGGGTCTAAGTACGGCTTCTCAGTCCCATATTCCTGTCCACATCCCTGAAATGGTACCATTACTAATCCTCTTCAAAACCCAGCTGAAGTTGCCTTCCGTTTCCTGCCAGGATCCTGCCTGAAACGCCATCTCTCCAGCCTCATTCCGAATCTCCACCTCCTGCAGCAAACTTTCTCCTCCTCTGTAGTTAAAAACGATTGCTCATCTCTCATCACTCCCCAGCATCCTTACTTAATTCCAACACTCTCATGGAGCTTTGTAGTTTTCAAAGTATTTGACATAAATGAACTCATCTTTTCCTCACAACAACCCTGAAAGATAGACAAGGTATTATTACCATTAATAATCTCATTCGCATTTTGCAGAGAGCTGAAGCTTCTAGAGAATAAGAGCCACGGCCAGGAACGCCCAGCTCTTAGGCTGTCATAACTCAAGCAGTTCAGGCTACCACACATGCTGGGATCACAAGAATACAGACCAGTGGGGAAGGGGAGGAAGGTGTGTCCACCTAGACAGGGGCTGAAAGGTATATGCGTGTCTATAAAGCATCCAAGGAAATGAAACACAGCAGGTGTGACAACAAAATTTAAGAACCAATCCTCAAAAAGTAACAACCTTTATTTGGTGAAAGTGCATATACACACAGCTGATAATCATAACACAAAACAGAACAGGACTAGGTAGGAGGGGCCTTAAGGACAAGAATTCTTTATTCTGTCTTTTAGAACATCCCACCCTGCTCCACTCTCACCTTGTGCTTAAACCAAAGCCCCGGGCACAAAAGTGTTCGGGATAGATTCATTCAACCTCTACAATGGACCACCCGGGGTGACATATCCTGGAGACACCACAGTGAACAGGACAGACATAGCCCAGCTCTCACAGAGCTTATGTTTAGTAGGTAGAATGGCATTAAACATTCCAAAAACAGCTGGCATGTTATAATGGTGGTAAGTATTCCAAAGAAAAATTGAAAGGGTCATGAGTGTGATTTCTGAGAGGGACTGACTTTGTTTAGGGTCAATGATCAGGGTGGATTTTTCCGGAGGATATGTCCTTTAGGACATATCCTCAGGTGTAAACACTGAGATGGAAACAATAAGTAGGAATTAACCCAAATGGGAGGGGCCACTGAAGGAAGAAACCCTCATGCATGCAGAACAGCATGTCCAAAGGTTCTGAGGCTGATGGAGTTGGTGGGGACAAGGGTTGGGGGGTGATTCTGACACAAGCCAGCATGGGTAAAATAAGGGCCAGCAAGGCTGGAAAGGCTGGCAGAGGCCACTCACCCTTATGGATCATGTTAGCTTTGGGCCTGTATTTCAAATGAATCCAGTAAAGGTTTTATAAAAAGGGAAGTGACATAGGACATTTGCATTGTTTAAAATCCTTGCTGGGCGGGCGGTGGCTCACAGCCTGTTATCCCCAAGCACTTTGGCGGGAGGCCGAGACGGGTGGATTCACTGAGGTCAGGAGATCGAGGACCATCCTGCGGCTAACACGGTGCAAACCCCGGTCTTCTTACCAAAAAATACAAAAGAACTAGACCGGGCGGAGGTGGCGGCGCCCTGTAGTCCCAGGTGCGACTCGGGCGAGGCTGAGGCAGGGAATGCTGCGTAAACCCGGGGGAGGGCGGTGAGCTTGCCAGGGTGAGGCTGAGATCCGGCCCACTGTACTACCAGCCTGGCGGCGACCAGGATGCGAGACGCTCCGTCTCGCAAAACAAAAAAAAAAAAAAAAAAAAAAAAAAATCCTTCTGGCCACAGAGTAGAGAACTGATTGAAGAGAAATAAGGAAGAAAGCTGGAAGGACAGTCAAGAGTCATCAGGGCAAAGAAGATGGTGGCCATGTCAGGGTAGATGTAATGGGGAGGACTGGGGGCAGCCAGGGATATATTCTGGGGGTAGCATCCACACGACCTGCTGTTGGATGGGAGACAGACAAGAGCGTGAAGGAGTGGGGGAAAAAGAAGGACAATGTGAGGCTTTTGGCTTGGGCAACTCCATAGGTGGTAGACCTATTTTACTAGGACAGGCAGGTGGGAAAGAGAACAACAGAGGGATCAAGCCTTCAGTTGAAGGCTTGGTAGTCTCAGGTATTTAGAACAGTGCTAACAGTAGGTGATTAGATATGAGTCTAGAGCTCAGAAGAGAGTTTTGGGCTGGAAATAGAAATTCGACTCACTGCTGTATAGTCAAGAGACTTCAACAAGATCTCCTGGAAGGAGAGGGAGTGATAATAAATGAGAGCCCCAAAGGAGAAGAAGCAACCAGAAAGATGGACAGAAACAGGACGGTGCGATGGCACTGAAGTCATGAGCTTTAAAGAGAGAGAAAGCAACCGTGTTGAATGCCACTGAGAGATAAAGCAGAAGAGATTGATCCGTATACTATACTGAAGGTAACATGGCTGAGTTTCAAATTCCCGAATTACCCCCAAGTTTATATCCAGCACATTAGGATAAATGTCTATGCCAAAATCTCCATCTGGACAAATACCTACCATGTGAAGCCTGAAATCTCAATATGCTGAGAAGCTCAAGAAGATGACATACCCTGTACCCCATTCCCTTGACTGGCTCAGCAATTCTTCCCACCCAAGATAGCCCAGGACACTGGAACCCAGGAACGGCCTCCCAGAGTCTGACAGTGGCAGGGGTTGCTCTGAGGGCCACTGGGAGGTGTCAGAAATAGCTGCATAGATAATACGATTTGTGCTTGCTCCCGACCTGCTAAGAACACTTGGTGTTGATTAAATCTTCATACCTCCTTGAATAGATATATTTTTTTTCTTTCTGTTTTTTTTTCCCCTGTGTTTCTCTTTTGGTAGTTTTTATTCCTGTTTCAAAAACATAAAGAAAACACAATACAATACTCTTCTATGCTTGCGTGTGTTTGGCTTGAGCTTGAGCTGCCAGTGCTGCCCTGGGCATGGCTCTGGCTTACAGAAGCACCTGGAAGACGATGCACATAGGCAGGGCTTCCCAGCCCCCACCTGTTTTCTCCCCACTCCGCCCTCCCCTGCTTTTTCTTCTGCTTCTGTCTCCTCACTTGCCTGTGGTCCATTCACCGCTTCTTTAGGCAGGTTTTTGTCCATTTATGCCCCTTTCTCCCGCATCTTGGAACTCTTCCTGCTTGTTCTAATTTCTTTGTTTCCTCCGACATTGCCTCCTAAGTTAAACACATGAATGTATAAGCATGCATGCACACACTCAAAAGCACTTTCTTTTCTCTCCCTCTCCTTCACTCAATCTCTGGACAGCTCTTCTTATTTCCATTCTCAGAGAAGAGTTATCAACTAGACAGCATAGCTTTCTGAGAGAAGACAAATAACTGCCCGTTCCTCCTTCTGACTCAGAATGACAAATGAGGCCTCTCTCATGCCTCTGACGCTGGGAGTTTGGGGTCACTGTCCTCCCCATGTCCTACAAATTGGACTTAGAAAGGGATAAAAGATTCACTCTGATCTCTGTTAAGAAACTCCCTGCTAGATTAAGCAAGGCATCCCTGGGCCAATTTTCCACCCTATGAGGATCAGAGTGGCTCTGAGAGGCCCCCGCTCCTCCCTCGTCTCCTCCTCCAGCTAAGATATGGGATCAGATCCAGTCAGAGGTTAAAATAGGGCAAGGTGTGTAGTAAGCACAGTTCCACTTCAGTCCCACAGGAATTGTGACAGGTGACCCAATTTCATCTCAAGTGACTTGGCAGCAGCTCACCCTTGTCAATAGAAAGTGGCATTAGAAGCCTAATTACATGCAGTGTGAGGCCTGGCACTGTGCAGAGAACCTCCTAGTCCAGATGTAAATACTGCCTGCAGGGGCCAAACCCAACTGCACCTTCTCCTCCCACTTTCCACATCCCAATCTCATCCTAAGGAAAGTGTAGCCAACCTGGGCTTCTCCTCTGAAACGATCCCTCAGCTGCCGCTTTTCATGAAAAACACCATCTCAAGCTTGCCCGGAAGAAGAGGGGAAAGTTCTATGTGTTATATTGAACCCAGATATCTAAAAGTGGGGTTTGGGGTCCTGGTTACTCCCCCAAAAGGAGGGCTGACAGGGAGGGTTCCCCAAAAGCTCACACCCTAGTGGTGAGTGGGACACCAGTCTGAGATAAGGTTGGGATGGAATTAGTCATGAGCCACAAGCCTCAGAAAGCAATGAAACTTGAAGACTGGACCTCTGGGCGCCATTCATGGAGTCAACAAAGACCTTCCTTCCAAGTCAGGATGAGTGCAGCAAACACAAGAAGCCTGGCCTCTCCCTTAAAACCAGTGCTTCCAGTATGAGAATGGCTGTCTAGCTCTGCCACCCACAGGGAAGGGCAAGGCACAGAGGGCAGTGGGTCACGGGGCAGTCGCCAAGCCTCATTTTCACTTAATGGCACACATCTCCTACCAAGTGAGCAGCTCGGCGGTGGCTGCACACCTACCTCCCCATCCCCTGACACCTGACAGTGAGCCAGCACATATCACCAGAGACTCAGAGCCAGGGAGACAGGCAGGCAGAGGCAAGAACAGGAGGCAACAAGACATTGGCCCCTCTGAGAGCTATAGATTAGTCCTAGGCTATTAAGAATTCCTCAGAACAGAGGATCAAAGGTGAGAAATGCTCAATAGCATCTGACCAGTCTTCATACGTCCCAAAGCCTCTAGGACTTTCATCAAAAAGACAGCCCTACTTTAACATTCTCTCTTATGGGGGGGAAAAAAGTGTCCTGAGCAAAGTCTCCGGCTAGGTGCAGTATTGGGGCATTGGTGGGGGTTGCTTTTCTCTCTTGGAACTGCTACTTAGTGTTCACACATGCATGCCTCATGAAAAGTGCATTTCCACACACAGATAGCTACTCCCCACAACAACATTACACATCAAAATGTAACACATAAGTGGATTAAACATCAGTCTATCATCCTAAATGGCGCTAGAACAACACTTCTTTTGAGATGGTTGCAGCATAATCAACAAGAGCGCAGACCCTGCAGACAGGCAGCCTTGGTTTTCTCAACTGTAAAATGGGAATAAAATCTTCCTACCTCAAAGGGCTATTGGGAAAATTAAGTGGGTTTATATCCACAGAGTGCTCTCAGAACAGCACCTGGCATATAATACGTGCTCTGTGAATGTTTGCTCTCATTCCTTACCCTCATCCTTTCACCACAGTAAATGTCCCCAAGGATATAAGCAAGGGGCCTTCCAATTCTTAAGGCTAGTAGGTTTTAAGATTCATTTACCTCTGATTCATTCACAGATTCAAACCCTACCCAGAGGTGTTTAAGGCTTGCTATGGCACCTGAATGAGGTATTTAAGGCTTGTTGAGGCCTCCTCATTAGGAGGTCCTTGGCAATTCCGATCCCCCTCACGTCCCCCAGCAAGAGAGCCTAGAGTAATTTTCGTGCATAAATATGGATCTTGTGGACTCAATGAATGGTTGTTTTTATTAATACAACCTCAATGAGCTCTTTTGTGGATTCATCTAACCCTAAACCTGGGATGTTCAGTTTGCCTAATAATACTAAGGACATCCCAGCAAATGGTTCAACCCTGCTAAGGCCAACTGGCTTCTAGTGTGGCAATGCTATTCTGAGAGCACAGCTTAGGTCCCTAATGGCAGCCAACCATCTCACAAACGCAGCCCACTGATCACCAAAGGGCCTGGTGCAAAGACTATGGGAGTAACAGTAACTAGAACAAATACAGTGCATTGACCACCCTCCCATCCCATGAACTCATGTTCTATCATTTATTCATTCAGCAAATATTTATTAAATATAGGTTGAGCATCCCAAATCCAAAAATCTGAAATGTTTCAAAATCCAAAACTTTTTGAGAACCAACATGATGCTCCAAGGAATGCTCATTGGAGCATTTCAGATTTCACATTTTCGGATCTGGGATGCTCAACCAATATAATACAAATATTCCAAAATCTGAAAAAATCCATATCTGAAACGCTTCTGGTCCCAAGCATTTCTGATGAGAAGTAACTCAATCTGTACTTATCTTCTGCCAGGTATTAACCTGAGCACCAACTGTTTGCAGCAGTGTATGAGACGAAAGTCCTACCCTCATGAAGCTCGTACTCTGGTGGGCTGACTTAGCCAACAAACAAAATAAACGGGCAAAGTATATATTGTGGTCGCTACCGATAAGCTCTCTGGAGAGAAATACATCTGAAAGGGAGTTAAGAGAGTACTGGGAAGGAGGAGGTTCAATTTTAAATAGGGTGGTCAGGAAAGGACTCAACGAGTAAAGACCAGAGGATGGGAAAGAGTGAGCCCACCCTGAAAACGGGGAAGAATGTTCCACCAAGACCCATGGTAGCAAGGTTCCATCCAAGGCAGAAGCATACCTGACATGTCATCTGCAGCAAGAGGGCTACTGTACTGGAGCAGATCAAGGTAAGAAGCAGAAGGCAGTAGAAGAGCAGATCACAGAGGTCCCTGTAGACCCTTGCAAGGGCTCTGGCTTTTACTCAGCAAGGGAGGAGGAGCTACTTGAGGGTTCTGTGCAGACATGCTCTGATTTACATTGCCAGGATCATAAGGATAGTCTGAAGTGGGGCAATGATGCAGTCAGGGAGAGACTGCACTAACTCAGGCAAGAGATGGTGGTGGCTTAGACCAGGGTGAAGTGCTGGAGGTCAGGAATGGTGGGCAGATTCTGGATAAATATTGAATATAGAGCCAAGGAGCTACTTTGCTAAATGTGGGGTATAAGACAAAATGGAAAGAGTGGTTCCGAGACTTTGTAGCTAGAACATCTAATAATGATATAAGAGGTAGGAAAAATGATGGACAGGTGGATGATGTAATAGCCATCAATAAAATGAGGACCAGGTGGGAGAGAACAGATGGCTTTGAGCAGGAAAAGAATCACGGGGAGGAGCCGTGTGTTTGGAAAGGGAGCATCCCAGCACTTAGCAGTTCTGAGCAGTGTCTAGCACATGGCAGGCCCTCAATAAAGGTTTGTAGAATGAAAAGGAGTACAGTTACAGAAATAAAAATCAAGCTTTAAAAACATCAGCTTGAGGGAAAATATAATTTTCACAGGAGAAGAACAGCAGACAAAAAGCAAAATGAACCAAAACAGAACAGACTCAGACTGAAGAGCTCTCTCCACACCTGAATCTCTACCTGTCCTGCACTTGCAGGTAGTGGGAATTCCTATTTTCATCCCCTATGGCAAAGTAGCCCCTGTCATAATAACTTCCTAAAAGGAGCAACAACACTAAATTTGGGTCAATTCCAGAAGAAATAGCCCCAAGAGCAGATGACCAAGTTCTCAGGGCCTTAGTAACAGACCTACTGCAGTGCTAATACACATTAAGTTGTAGTTTCTCAGAGTTAAGTCTTTGGTCCTCTTCTCTGTCTATGCCTTCTTCAAGGCTAACAGACATCAGTCAATCTCATGACTCAAAACACTATTAATAATTAATGTTTCTCAAGTGTATCTCTTGCCCTGACCCAGCTCCAGACTCAGACGTCCAGCTACTTACTTCTCATGACATCTCTAACCAGGCTATCTCATAGACATCAGTTAGGCCACTCCAATTTAACATGCCCCCAGCTCAACTCTTGACTTTGCCCAACCATCCTGCCCCTTCTCTCAGCTCCCCTATCTCGGTAGATGGCACCACTATTAACAGATTAATGTAGCTGAAGAGCCCTCCTTGATCTCTCCCATCTCTCCTACCCCACATTCAACCCATTAGCAAGTCCCACCAGCTCCACCTTCAAAACATATCCCAATCTAGCCACTGCTCAGCCCCACCAGCCAGCCATACTAGGCTGCACCACTACTGCCAGCTGCCTGACTCCACTCTTACCCTGCCATGGCCAGTTCTCCACACAGCAGGTAGGGTGATTTTTCAGCATATATCAGATCTTCTACCTCATTTGTTCAAAGCACCTCAAAGACTTCTCATCACACTCGAAGTAAAATCCAAACTCCTAATCATGGTCAACGAGGCCCAACCTGATCTGGCCCTGACCCTCCCTCTGACCTCTTGCCCCTCGGAGTGCTCAAGTCTCCGTGGCCTGTTGGACACTCCCTGAACCTGCCAAGCAACCATTTTGGGTCACTGCACTTGCTGGCTCTCCATCCAGAATGCTCTTCCACAGATATCCCAGGGCCTTCCCTCCCACTTCTGCAGATTTCTGCTCAGATACCACCTCCTTCCCAGACCACCTCATCTGAAGCATACCACCTCCCCCCAACACACTCTGCCCCTTCCTTTGCTTTGTCTTCATATGACTCATCACTACCTGACAGTATACACTTATTTTTTAAATTGTTTAATAGATACCATCACACTAGAATATGAATTCCAGGAAGATGGATTTTGCTTGTTCTTCACTGTATCCCTAACTCCTAGCACAATGCCTAGCTATAATCAGTGCTCAACAAATATTTCTTGAATTTAAAAAATGCAACTGGAAATACTAGCAAATGTGCCTCATTTAACATAGGCTTTGTGTTTTCACCTAGCATAAGAATATTCCCTGCTGATAGCTTGATCCTATATCATTCATTAATTTATTATTCCATCCATCCAGTAATTCACCAGATTTTTACTAAGCATCTACTACATGCCACACAATATGCAAGTGTCTGGCAATAGTCATGAAATAATAGACATCCCTGCACCTACAGAGTTTACAGTGTAGTTAACAGAGCAGAAACTTGATAAATGGTCACACAAATACACACACAAGAGGTGATAAGCGCTATGAAGGAAATAAGATTGTGATTTAAAAAATTATACCAAAAGCACTCAATTTAGATTGGGATTAGGATAGTGCTCTCTAAGGAAGTAACAATTAAGATGAAGCTTGAAGGATCAGTAGGCGTTGGCCAGATGAAGAATACAAAGACATGGAATCAACCTAAATGCCCATCACTGATAGACTGGATAAAGCAAATGTGGTACATATATACCATGGAATACTCTGCAGCCATAAAAAGGAATGAGATCATGTCCTTTGCAGAAACATGGATGGAGCTGGAGGTTGTTATCCTTAGCAAACTAACACAAGAACGGAAAACCAAATACCCCATGTTCTCACTTATAAGTGGGAGCCAGATGATGAGAACACATGGACACATGGGAGGGGGGAACAACACACACTGGGGCCTGTCGGAGGGCAGGATAGGGGAGAGGGGAGAGTCTCAGGAAGAATAGCCAATGGATGCTGAGCTTGGTATCTGGATGATGGGATGATCTGTGTAGCAAATCACCATGGCATACGTTTACCTATGCAACAAACCTGCATGCACATCCTGCACATATACCCCTGAACTTAAAACAAAAGTTAGGGCCGGGCGCGGTGGCTCAAGCCTGTAATCCCAGCACTTTGGGAGGCCGAGACGGGCGGATCACGAGGTCAGGAGATCGAGACCACCCTGGCTAACACTGTGAAACCCCGTCTCTACTAAAAAAATACAAAAAACTAGCCGGGCGAGGTGGCGGGTGCCTGTAGTCCCAGCTACTCGGGAGGCTGAGGCAGGAGAATGGCGTAAACCCGGGAGGCGGAGCTTGCAGTGAGCTGAGATCCGGCCACTGCACTCCAGCCTGGGCGACAGAGCGAGACTCCGTCTCAAAAAAAAAAAAACAAAAGTTAGAAATTTTTTTAAAAAATGATGGAAAGAGCGTGGCCACAGGCAGGAAGCAGGAAAGAGCCTAGACAGCTAGCAGTCATGATGGAGGGAGGACAGTCAATGGAGGAAGCAAGGGCATGAAGTAAGACACAAGAGCATTCCGGGGACAGATTATCAGGGCTATGTGGGACACGGTAAAAGACCAAAGAAGGCACGAAAGGAATGAACTCAGGTTCATCAGACTAATTCCCACATTTGAGCCCTGGGGGCACTGAACAAGGACAGTGTCAGACAAAAAGAGGTACAGATAAGTCATTGATAATTTCAATAATGAGACAATTTCCCTAATAGAAGGAACACTCTGTAGTCATTAATGGACACTCAGTCCTTTATCACTCACCCATGATCTCTTCCCCAGTCTCATCTCCAGGCCTTTTCCACCCCAACCCCTTTGTTGTGGCCACTTCCTCAACACGGCACACAAACATCATACCTCCACCATGCTTCTGCCCAGGTCCTGACCTACTTCTCCCCCTGGTGAAATTCTATCTCTACAAGGTTTCTCTATGACGCCTTTCTTGACTACCTCAGACAGAACACCGCCACTGCCTTTATGGCCCACAGCAGTGGGTCCATAATGCTCAAAGGGACCATAACACTTCCTCAAGGCATCCACTGAACACAAGTATGTCTTGTCTCCCTGAGGGCAGAAGCAAAAGCTCTTCCACCATCCAATGCCTAACACAGGCCCTGGTAGTTGGTCGGTACTCCAACATTTGGTATGTCCGTTAAGTTGAAGTGAATTGCCGAAATCATTCATCCATCTCCTCTCACATCCTGCTCTAACAGGGAGTACTGGGGAGAGCATGGGCTTTTCTAGCTCACAAGACAAGGTTCCAGTTGGGCTTTCTACCTTAACAGCCATATGACCTTGGGAGGATCCTTTAACCTCTGTGAGCCTTGAGCGCCTGATATGGTTTGGCTGTGTCCCCACCCAAATCTCATCTTGAATTGTAACTCCCACAGTTCCCACGTGTCGTGGGAGGAAGCTGGTGGGAGGTGATTGAATTATGGGGGCGGGTCTTTCCTGGGCTGTTCTGGTGATAATGAATGAGTCTCACAAGATCTGATGATTTAAAAAATGGGAGTTTTCTGTACAAGCTCTTATTTTGCCTGCTGCCATCTGCATAAAATGTGACTTGCTCCTCCATGCCTTCGGCCATGATTGTAAGGCCTCCCCAGCCACGTGGAACTGTAAGTTCAATTAAACTTCTTTTGTTTGTAAATTGCCCAGTCTCAGGTATGCCTTTACAGCAGCTTGAAAGCGGACTAATATAGTGCCTCATTTATCAAAGGAGGACCATCCACCACCTTCAAGGCAGTCACACGCGTAGAGTGCCCAGCACTGTGCCTAGCACACAGTAGGTGTAAGAGGAATGCTGATGGTACATTTATCCATGTTTCCTGTCTTTCATCTCTCTTTTTGGTATTATTTAACATTCAAAGAGATCCCAACGAAGTGTGTTTTGTCCTGGGAGAAGAGAGGTAACACAGTGCAAAAGACAAAAAATATACATGGATAGGAGAAGAAGCTTCACTTCCTGGTGGAAGAAGGCGAAGTAAGAGAGCCCCTTTCTCCTCTCAAATCCGCCTCTGCTCACTACAGAACCGACCATGACAGCAAAGCTACAGAGGGTCCAAGTCCCATGGAGGTGATAAACTCCTTTGAGTGCCAGAGTGGGTCTCATAAAAGAGACTGGTTGCCACAGCAGTTGAGAACATGCAAGCTCTTCCAAATTATAACAGAAATTTAATTAAACCAGGAAAGGAATGAGAGATAAGGAGATGATTAAGGCCCCAGGATATCTCTTTCCTTCAAAGGGAGGGGAGGAGGCAGGGCAGAGCTAGATTTCACCCCTACTTGCAATCTGCACCCATGCTCCCTGTCCTCAGTCCCTTTTCCTCCACACCCCTACTTCTGACTCCTCCTGAGCATCTCCTTCCTCCTTTTTTGGATACCTAGGCCCCTGCCCCAAAACCAACCCTGTGCAAAGCTCTCCCTAAGGATATATATACCGCTGACTCACTCTCCCAGCTTGTAACAAAGTTGGAAACTTTTAATTCCCCGGTTATTATCTTTTCTTGTTCTTTCTACTTTATCTTGCTTCATGTTATGAATTATGTACAGTACTTCTGGTACTCAAGAAACACCCTTTATCAAGTCTGTACAAAAGAGAATTCATGAGTGATCTGGATGGACCAAGAGTCTCTTGACAAAGAGCTCCCTGGGCCTGCAGGGCATCTGAGCTTAAATATGTGTGTGTGTACACACACACACACACACACACACACACACAAAGTACATGGTGGGTAAAAGACTACTCTCTGGAGATGAGACTCCCTGAAACCTCATTTGGATAGGGTGACGATAAAATGCCCCAATGACATTCTTCCTTATACCTCTGCCCTCTGTTAGGCTGCACAAGGCCAAGGCAGGTGGAGGGGGCATGTGACCATGACAAGCAGACAAAGAAGTGGGGAGCTACCCTTTCAGGCGGGGTACGTAACTGTAGGCTTTGTGCAATCTGCACTCCTAGGTCATGCCTTCGTTTTTTACTTATAAATCGTAAAAACAAGATATGTCCACAGGAGGCTGACTCCCAAAAGCCTGAGACAGAAAGCTTTCAAGGTCCCCCAGCACAGGGGATCTCTGTCTGTGAGCCACAGTATACCACACCTTCCACTACCAATGGGAGGAAAATAAGCCATGTTGTGTTTCTTTTGGCCCCTTTCTCTCAATCTCCCTGGCCCAATCTCCCATCATTCTCCATCCTCACCGCCCACCTCTCCACTTGCTAAAGGCACCCAAGATCCAGTTTAAATAACCTACTTTGCAGTTTATTTAGCTCTAAATGGAAGTCGTAAGACAAATGCAATAAATAACCCGGGCATAAAAGAGGTCCATACCTTCCTTCTCGCTCTGTCACCCACATGCACACACAGACTAAACACTGGCAATTACTCTTTGTGGTCACCTTCTGAGACATGGTATGCTGATAGGTATAGCTGCTTATAGTAGCGCCAAGTGGCAGGCAGGCAAGTTTAGTGTTCCTGAGCGGAATGAGGTCCTACAGGGTAGACCAAGGCTCCTGGCTCAAGGAGGCAATGGAATCTGCCGTCCCAGGAGCCCTGGATACCCTCGTCCGTGGTGAGTGTTCTCTTGGTGACCTGGTCAGCCATGGATGCCTCTCTGCTATTCCTCCCCAGCTTGGACGGGTGGCATGATCCCTGAGGGACTCTCACACCATTCCAGTGCAATCTGCCAAGGAAAAAGAACCTGTCACAGAGAGGGGAGAGTGGGAGACCCGGGAAGGGGAGGATGGTGGAGAGATACAGGCCTGCTGAAAACACTAGGAGAAAGGGAAGCTTGTGACAGAGATGTGGCAGCCTTGCTGACTACGCCAGCCCCACCTGTGCCTGGGGAACATGTGCTGCCAAGAGTTTAAATGTGTGCAGGGGACGAGGGAGGTGTGATCACCTGGGTGTGCATGTGCCTGCTGCCCTTTGGGCCTGCCTTTCCTTCCAATTGTTAAGGCAGCTGGCTGCAGCCAGGAGAAGTGCCTTCAGAGGCAGTGCGGGACACGCCTTGATCATTCATTCAAGGATGGCGTCATAGAGACCCCGGGGGAAGGAATCAAGCTCCCACACTCCCTTTCTTTTCTGCTTCACCTAGAAATCTGATGTTTTTATACAAACTACTCAGGCAGTGGCGGCTTTGTTTCATATCAAGAAAACATTTGAAAAGGTCATGATATTAGGATGCTTTGAGCACAAAGGAAAGAGAAATATCCTAACAATATTTTGAATATACATTCTACCTTTCTTCCAAGGGCTGCCATTGACCATATCTGTCAAAACATGTTTAAAAATGATACGTGAAAAACCTGCATTGTACATCTCAGTAACAGAAATCTTCCTAACATGAATGTTCATAACTGTAAAAGTTTTTTATAATACCTTAAATTCATAAGGCACACCTTGATGCACAAAGCACTCTCACACATACATTTTTCTTTAATTCTTATAACCATTGTATAAACTAAGTACCAAATTGGTGTTCCTAATAGAAGAGGAAAATGAGGTCACGTGACTTGCCTAATATCATGGCAGAGTCAGGAAGAATGGGTAAGAAATAAAACTTGCAGGCCGGGTGCGGTGGCTCAAGCCTGTAATCCCAGCACTTTGGGAGGCCGAGACGGGCGGATCACGAGGTCAGGAGATCGAGACCATCCTGGCTAACACGGTGAAACCCTGTCTCTACTAAAAAAATACAAAAAAACTAGCCGGGCGAGATGGCAGGTGCCTGTAGTCCCAGCTACTCGGGAGGTTGAGGCAGGAGAATGGCGTGAACCCGGGAGCGGAGCTTGCAGTGAGCTGAGATGCGGCCACTGTACTCCAGCCTGGGTGACAGAGCCAGACTGTCTCAAAAAAAAAAAAAAAAAAAGAAATAAAACTTGCAGCCAGGCGTGGTGGCTCACACCTGTAATCCCAGCACTTTGGGAGGCCATAGCAGGGGGATCACTTGCAGTCAGGAGTTCAAGACCAGCTCGGCCAACATGGTGAAACCCCGTCTCTATTAAAACACAAAAATCAGTCTGGCATGGTAGCAGACGCCTGTGATCCCAGCTACTCAGGAGACTAGGCACAAGAATCACTTGAACCTGGGAGGTGGAGGATGCAGTGAACCAAGATCACGCCACTGTACTCCAGCCTAGGTGAAACACTTGGCTCAGACCCAGGTCTTCTGAATATAACCCAATGCCTGACACTACTTTATTCTTAGAAATGGCATTCACTATACTAGCCTATGTGGTTTTCTAAAATACTCATTCTTCAATGAAAGGTTATATAAATGACTACCAGTTTCTCTTAAAATTAATGTAAAAATCTCTGTATCGCTAGAATGGAAAACTCAAGCTGCTAATAGCAATATTATGCATTTGCAAGGAAATTACATAATTATATTCATATACTTACCTATTATATCTATTACATAGATAAAATATGTATCAGCATAGATTTTTAGCCTTCACAGATCACAAAACTTTCACAAAACAAAAACAAAAATATCTGTGTTTGCAATGATGTTCTTAATTTTTTATTTTGCCAGGAAAGGACACTAACATTTTGAATGTTTAAATCCAGTTTCAAGTTGAGCAAATTTAGTTTCATGAAAAACTAGATTGCCATTATTTTCCCATTATGCTATTCTGGTATAGACTCTCTCATTGGCTCAGCCCCAGCTCATTCAGGAACATTGCCGCAGATAAATGTCAGGCCTACCCCAACACTTGCAAAGGTTAAGACATCCTTGGCCAAGCACGGTAGCTCACGCCTGTAATCCCAGCACTTCGGGAGGCCGAGGTGGGGGAATCACAAGGTCAGGAGTTCAAGACCAGTCTGGCCAATATGGTGAAACCTTGTCTCTACTGAAAATATAAAAATTAGCCGAGCGTAGTGGTGGGTGCCTGTAGTCCCAACTACTCAGAAGACTGAGGCAGGAGAATCGCTTGAACCTGGTAGGAGGAGGTTGCAGTGAGCTGAGATCATGCCACTGCACTCCAGCCTGGGCAACAGAGCGAGACTCCATCTCAAAAAGAAAAAAAAGTTCTGAAACATGTTTGAATTTGGAAGCAACTGCAACATAGGTTTCACCAGTTATTCACAGGTTATGCAAGTTAGCAAGAACTGTTATTAAATTCAAAGTGCCACTTTTGCACCAAATATAGGTATGTTTTTCAATATGCACAAAATATAAATACTGTATTTCTAACCAAGATCACAGGACCTGAGCACACTCACAACACAGAACAAACACAGCTAACTGATGGTAAGAAACAGAAAATATATTAGGAGAATTCGTCTTACATGCCCCCGAAGCAACCAGACACCCCCTCTGAATAAGCACAAAAAAACTGCTCACTTAGCAAAATTGAGTTTATAAGTCCACAGTTCACAGAAGCAAAATGTCATTAAAATAGCACACTCACATAGTGAGGGCTGAATGTCTTTTTCAAAGCACTTTCGTATACTTTTTCTCACGTACTTGCTATAAAACTTTTAAGGTAGAAACAGCAGGTGGTATTACTCCCATATTACTGATGAAAAGACTGATGCACATTTATTTATTCATCTATTCAATACATACAAGGAGGAGTACAGTGTTTTGCCTGCAATCATGGGGCTCATGGCAGGAGGGGATCCAGTGACTGTTCCCCTATCCCCAGTGAAGATATCAAAGCCCAAGCTTTGATGTGAAAAAAAGGTTAAAAAAAATGTACCCTGTAAAAGGTCTAAGTCGAAGGTGGATTCGCCAACAGAATATGACTCAAGAAACGTAAGTGTGTGTGTGTGAGTATGCATGTGTGTGTGTGCACACACGCATGGGAGGGTTGGGGAAAGAAGGAACAAGGGAGTCTTCACTTTAGGGGCTGTCCTTGGTCAAGCACTGTCACCAAAGACAGGGAATGGCATTTTTCTTCATTCTCTTCCCAAGTCCCCAGCACCCCTCAGATTGCCTAGGTATAGGTCTCTTTAAGAGCATTTCAAAGCCAGGTTCCAAGCTGAGGAGGCCAGCTGTGTCACAGAAATAAACTGTTAATTACATACAAACCCTCTGTAAACACTGAAATAAATTACCTTCCCCTAGTTTTATTTTTTTTCCCCCTCTCTACCTGTCACAGGAGGATGGAGCTGAGCTGGAGTGAGGCAGGACGAGCAGAGGCTGCAGCAGCCATAGTCCCTGTGGACAGCAGCTCACTCTGAGAGCAGCACCTGTGCTGCGTCTCCCGACAGCCTGGCAGTCTGGAAGCCATGGCATCTTTGGTGGGTTCCGACAGCCACTCTGTGAAATCAATCCACCAATGGATATTTACCAAACACTTAGCCATGTCTAGGGGACTGTGGTTGATGCGAGCAGACAGAACATTTAATAAGGAAAAGGGACATAAACACCAAGACGACGATGAATGACACAGGAGAATCTGGGAAGGAATGCTAATAACATTTAGGTCCGGGGGAGAAGGCTCAGGGGAAACATCTCCCCTCTTTTGAATTTCTCAGGGATAGTCAGAGAAGGCTCTGTGGAGAAGGCGACATCAGAGTTTTGGAGGCAATTCCAAGAATGTGCACTCAAGGTTGGCAATGATGCAAATGGAAAGTGCAAAGTGGCTAGACTGAGAGACAGGAAGGACCAGTCTGAGAGGAACAGGTTTATACAGTAGACCAATGGAAGAAGATGCTTTGTTTTCAAAACTTTTTAACTAATAATTTCTCACATGAGTGCTATGTGCCATTTATTCATGTTAACTTACTTCTTACTACAACTCAGAGAGGTGGGTACCACAATTATCCTCACATTACTGATAGGAAAATAAAGGCACAGAGATTAAATAAATTGCCAAAGTCCCATAGATAGTAAAGTAAGACCAGGATTCCTAACCACTATGTTATAGCACCTTTGGCATCAGAAATCACTTTTTTCAAATAAAACTTATATCGGAACATCCATGCATAAAACTTATAAAAATGGGACATCTTCTGGCATAAACCTATTTTATATATTTAATACAAATATACTCATAATACAGAACACTTATTCAATATCATTCAAACATGAGGTTGTTTTCCAGAAGATAAAAATTTGAAACCAGGGTTATAGATGACTATTGCAGTCTTGAATCAGTTTTGGCATCCCGCTTATTTTCATATTTTATTTTAGTTTCACAGTATTGAGAAAATCTTGAATCATACAGAAAGGTAATAGCGTGATCACTTACATCATTTTATGAAAGCAAACAAGCTGGGGCCTGATTCTTTTAAAAAGACTAACACAGAACTAGAAGCTTTCTAATACCACATTTACACAAAGCTCAAATAAATGCAGAGACAGCAAAGGGTGCTTGACTCCAAGGTCTCCACAAAGAAAAGAATTACACCAGTGTGACCGTGGGAGGTCTCCAAGTGTGAGAATTTGGTCTATAACATATGGATTACTTGTGGCTTTTTAAATTAGTTTTATTCCTTCATTTTCTATTTCCTTAATTCTACAATATACCTTTCTTTACAGAGGAAGGTTTTGTAACTCAGAATATATGAATACATCATACATAGAATGCAGTGGCTTTTCCCCCGACAACATTGAATAATGCTTAAATTTAATAACAGAATTATTCAATTTTTGATACAGTATATAATCAATGGCATCCTGGATTCAAGAAAATGTGGTAGTTAAAAGACATATTTTAAAAACAAAACTTGCAACAAATTTTATAGATGCCATCAAAGCCCATCTGCAGATACCCGCTGACAAGTCCCAGGTTTGGAGTGAAGGCCATGGCCCAGGGATGGTGAGTGGGGAGAGTGGAGGGAGGGGCGGGAGCACCTGGCAAGGCACCCTCAGGAGGACAGAAATTCAAGTGGTCCTCTCTGACCATCACAGGTGCTGCGACCCACCCGCCTGTTCCTGGGGTGAGGAAGACTGCACGCTGGAAGGAAGGGCCCCACCTTGGGTCACTGCTTCTCAAGAAAAGGGGCACTAGGAGAAGCCGAGGGGACAAAAGTCAGAAGATATCCCAGGTCCTGTCACTGTGGCTTCTTTATCTGATTTGAGTCTTGTGATTTCCCAGAACATCAGAAATATTCCAGTGCAGATGATAAACCAAAGATGTACTCGCCAGTCAAATACAGTATCTTTTTTTTTTTTTTTTTTGTAATTAACTACACTACTCTGCTGGCCCATGAGTGCACAAAATCCTGTTTCCTCTTGTGGACAGACAACGGGGCTCGAGGTGGAAGGCAGTGGAGAGTGGAGGCTCTCAGGAGTCACTTTTAAAAGAGCTCTCCAGAAGTGTAAATGGAGCCCCTAGTACCTGGCACCTTAAAGGAGAAAGGATCCTGTTCAATCCTTCCCTCCCTTTGGCAGGGAGCTGAGGTGTAATTGAGGGCACACGTGTCAATCAACAGGGAAAGCTGTAGCTGAAGCTTCGCCGTGGAGAAGCAGCTGACATCTAACTGCAACACAGGGAACTGGGGGCAGGCAAAGGTCTGTAAATCTACGCATATTATTTCAACAGGCATGGAATGAGGACCAGCTAAGGAGAGGATCGTTAAGGGAAAGTTAGTACAGCCAACCCTTCCCTCCCACCAAAAGGTATACTAACTTTCAAGTCAGTTTGTGAGCCTTGTCCCTAAAGGAAGGTAAAAATATAAAGTAACATCTAAGTGCCCAGTGGGTAAATGATGCCTTTAATGTGTTGTCAAGAGCTCTGACATCTTTGTCCAACAGGCTGCAATCCAGTATCATGGGCTCCCCTGGAGTTCACCAGCTTTCACATTTCTACATGGGCTGTCCAGAAGCTGACTTTATTTCTTTTCTTTTTAGAGATGGGGTCTCACTATGTTGCCCAGGCTGACCTATGATTCATAGGTCAATCATAGCACACTGCAGCCTTGAACTCCTGAACTCAAGAGATCCTCCTGCCTCAGCCTTCCAGGTAGCTGGGACTACAGGTGTGAGCCACTAAGCCAGGTTCAGCAGCTCACTTTAAATTATCCACTCTCTCCTCAATCCTCCCAGAGATCTCTGCTTGTATATCTTCCAATTATTTGCTATATTTAGTTTGCCCTATTGTTACAAGTATATGTATGTACCCATGTGCCTGACTTATTGCCCCTTCTAGACCTAAGTCCATAAATTAACTACTTCCTGAGAGCCCACTGTGTGTCAATCACTTTATGTTAGGCAAGCATTGAATAAAGCATGACCTCATGGAAATCCACATAGTGGGCATGCAGGCTGAAGGCAGAAGGGTGCCTTTTTCTTCAGTACTCTCCTATTTATGTGCCATGTCACCCTCTTACTGCCTGGCAATTACATTGATGCAGAACAGTGGTTCTCAAACTTCAGTGTAGCCTCAGAATCACATGGGAGCTTGCTGAAAATACAGATTCCTTCCTCCCACCTCTAGAGATGCTGGCCCGCCAGATATGGGGCAGGGCCCGGGAATCTGCAATTACACTAATTGCCCCTGGATGATTCCAAGACAGACCACACTCTGAAGGGCATGAAAAACAATTGCTCATAAGTCTTCGAGTGAATAATGAATTGAGGAACAGTGAATAAAGACCTCTTGGCTTTCCTAGTGTGCCATATACTGGCACTGTGCCATCCCCACCTGGCTGAGATTCTGTCAGCATTTGGATTCCAGAGTGAAAAGTACCTGAAACAGCCATTGAGTCACCAACACACCACCTCCAGCTAATTTCTGCCCCTGAGTCCTAAGGCCTGGTGTTGCCTGAGAACACAAAGATCATAGCCCAAAGCTGCATGACCCATCAGGCACCTGAGGCCTTTGGCCACGCATTAGAAATTAAGCCGCATATTAGAGTAAATGAAACAAAAAGGAAAGGAACCCTGAGCCAGCCTAATGGCTATGCACGGACAAAAGACCAGGAGACTGGCCTGGTTCGTGGTGTGAAATTCAGGCATCAGATCAGGAGGCACACTTAGCACATTTGGAATAAATCCCAAACATGATGGCATCCTGGTTTGACAAATCAAGACAGAAATGCAATGAGCAGGAATAACTTCAGGGTGGAGACAGCTAAGGATGGGAAAATAGTAAGTGTGAGAAAGAAAGAAAACGCCAGTTTCTTCCCAGGGAGGCAGCGGTGTGGAGAAGGCTGTGGACCACAGGCTCCCAGCCCAGCAGACAGAGGCCAAGAAGAAGGCACTGTAGGGTTTACGGAGGACAAGTATTAACAGGAGAACAGGCTGCCAAAGTCAGCATCAGAAGCTGCAACGTACGTGTGTTTAAAAAAGATTCAGACACTCTGAGAAGGAAAACAAGATGACAGAGTACAATGCTAGTAAGGTAGGCAGGCGGGCCTGGTGGGTTTCAGTCCCCAAATGTTCCCCAAGTTCACATTCTGAATTGAGCTGAAACAGGACGAGACACCCTGGGAGTGGCGTCAGAGAGGGCCCAGCCGTGTGCCGGTGCCCAGAGTCACAGCTTACTCTGCACATGTGCGGCACATGCACACACTCTCTCTCCTTCCACTGGGGGCAGTGCGAGCACCAAATTAGAAATCAGAACATTTGGTTTCAAAACCCACTCCCTACTTCTATGCAGCAAGATAGGTTTCTCAACTTACTCCACAGACTGAATTTGTCCATCAGATTCAAGAGTCACATTTCAAAAAGGGTCCATAATCCATTTACTCTCCTCCCTTTTCACGGTTTCTCCCCCACCTCTTTGCTCCTTATCCAGCTCAAATACCATAGCTATGTTACAGTCACTCTCTTGATCTTCTCTCATTTTATCGTGCTCACCTGACAAAACTATTCTCGTAAACGCCAACTCTCCACCTACTTCCCACCTGAGACTCAGCGGCTGAATGTGACCAGAGGAAAACACACCAGGCTCACTGGTCTCACTTGAACTTCATCACAGCTAACTCCAAGTGAGTCCATAAAGCTACCCAGCAACCCAATGCATTTACCTACTCCACTTACTCCCTCAGTCTTCTGGGAAACTATGTTATACCTTCTCCTCAAACTTTCAATATTTTCCTCCTCCCACCCAGTAAGCTGATGACCTTACTTCCTCTTTCATTGAGAAAATAGAAGCAATATGAAGAGAATTTCTACAAGATTCCAACACCACATCTACCCACGTACCAGCCTCTGCAGCCACTTGTTCTTCCTCTACTCCTAGTACTATGAATGGATGATTAGAGCTCCTATCTAAGCCAAACCCTACACCTGTGGTCTAGACCTCCCCACACCACACACACACCTGTTCAAGGAAATCCTTCCACCAATTATCCTCCCTCTCCTTCATCAACAATAATTTTTATCTCAAATGGATCATTCCCATCAGCATGTAAGTGGTATTTCTTCCATACTGTTTCCATTGCTCTCTGAAATCCTTCTCACTCCACTCAAACTGCTCCTGGCATTCAGTGGTTCTTAGCCTTCACCTTCCTTGACCCATCTGAAGCATTTGATTCAAATGAGCAAAGCATATAGGTAAGAGTTTTTGAAAGAGTAAATATGAATGTGAATTCAAGAGAATCTGTGGATGTAATTTATACAAATCACCAAGAAATTACTAGCAAGATACTGAATAATCATATGATAGGAAAAACCCTTCTTCAGAGAACTGACTTGATCATCCTGTACTTTCTCCCTCTGCAGTGCGCTCTTCACTTGGCCCCAGGACACCAAGTTTCTGATTTTCCTCTCGCCTCCCTACTGCTCCTTCTCAGTCTTTTTTGCTGATAATCATTTTTCTCTTCACCTTAATATCAGAACTCAGTCCTGGAATCTCCTCTCTTCCCTGTCTATATTCACTTCCTTGATGGTTTCCGCCAGTCTCAATACTTTACCATCTATACACTGAAAACTCCCAAATTTGTATCTCCAGCCAAGCCTTCTACCCTGAACTCATTTATTCACCTCCTTCCCTATACTACCATATCAAATGAGCATGGCAAATTTAACACATCCAAACTCAATTCTCCTCCTCCTCCCAACATACTTTACCTGTGTTCTTCCCCAGCTTAGTTAACGGCCACTCCACTCTTCTTGGTGCTTTCTCCCAAACTCATATTCAATCCATCGAAGAATCCCATGAGCTCAACTTAAAAATATATGCAGAATCCAACCATTTTTCACATCCTCCACTGCTACCTCCCTGGCCCAAGCCTCTATCATTTTTTTTTTTTTTTTTTTTTTAGATCCTTGCAATAACCTTGATTTGACTCCCTGTTTCTACTTTTGCTCTATCAAAGCAGGTGGAGTGATCCTTTTTCAAACACAAGTCAGGTCACATCACTCCTTTCCTCAAAACCCTCCACTGCTTTCCCATCTCACTCAGAGTAAAAACCAGAGTCTGTATAATGGCTTTCAGGGCTCCACATGATCTGACTGACTGTTCCATCTCCTACTTTCTGCCTCACTCACTGCAATCCAACCCACTGTGCTCTTTGCTGTTCTTCAAATACACCCAGCCCATCCCCATCTCAGGATCTCTGCACTTGCTGGCCCAGCTATCTGGGACTCAGGACACTCTTCCCCCAGATAACCACATGGCCCACTCTCTCACCCACTTCAAGTCTTTGTTCAAATGCCATCTTCTCAACGTGGTCCTCCTGACATCTCCATTTAAAATTGCAACCAACTTCTCCCTTTCCCCACTTTTTTTTTTCTCCACAGCACCTATCACTATCTGATATACCATATGTTTTCCTTATGTTCTATATGCATTTTCCCACTAGAATATAAATTCCATGAGGGCAGGGAGTTTCCTATGTTTTACTCTCTACTGTATCACCAGTATCCGGAACAGTATCTGGCAAGTAATCGCCACTTAACAAATGTTTGCTGAATGAATAATGAGTTAGTGAACAAATCTACACTTATGTATTAATGTAAACAGAGGGGAAAAGCTTTTACTACGAGTTCAGGAAATAGTTTCCCTCTCCCTCTACTCTCTCCTCTCCATGAAAAGCCTGACAAGCAAAGTGTTCTGCCAGTTAAGAGGAAGTTATCATAGCTCCTCACTAAGCACACACACCTCACCTCCCAGCCATCATGGGAAAAAGAACAGTAACTTCCAAGATCCACTTACCAATCTCTCTATGGATAAGTAACAGATGAACAGATACTAGTATCCGATTCCAAGTATCACCTGTATTACAGGATCCCAGACTCATGTAAGGACATAGGAACAGGGCAGTCCAGATGGGGTTGTAGGAAAAAAAGAAAAAAAGAAACCAGTCTATTCCAGACCATGACTAATCCTGGATACCGATTACAATTACAATAACACAGTGTCTACAATACCAGTCACAATTACAGTGTCTACAAATTTTATGAACTATACACCTGATCCTAGGTCAGCTGGTTCATCTTATCACCCTAGCACCATAAGATAATCATAGACTCCTGCCACCCGTTGTCAAATTAGTTTCGAGTAGTTCTACTACAATGTGGAGGAGGTGGTAGGAAAAGACTGAAGCAAAGATGGAAGCCACGTTCCCTAGTCTCATGGATCTCAGAACCCAAAGCATTCTCTGTAGATACCACAAAATCAGAGGAACTTCATAAAGAGAATGGTAGTTTTTCATCAACTGTGAGATGGATGTTATGCCTCACCATGCTGATAGATGACACATACAGCAAAATCTCAATGAGACAGAAAGTGAATAGCTGTTAACCATTTAATAAATCCTGACTATATGCAGCTGTGAAAAGGCAACTTAAAGGAGAGCCACAGTCATTGTTGATAGACCAAAAGATTTCTGAGGAGTTGGGAAGACTCTCAGAAAGCACCCAGACTTTAAGTTGCCTCTTCTTGCCAAAAGCCAATGAAGTCCATAAAAACCCCTTCCATCATAGCAGCTTGGAGCATCTTAAGTAGTCACAACAGATGTGGCAAGCATACCTGCAAAGCTGCAGAAACAGTACACCTCCAAGAAATTTCTGCCTCTACATGAGTTTATCAACAGTAAAAAGAGAAATAACTCCAACTACAGAAATACAAATGAAACATACTAAACTTTAAGAGCAAAGATGTGAGTAACTGTAGACAGGGACTGGGAACCTCTGCAATGTGAGAATTAGTCCTGATACAATAAAAGAGCTAACTGAATCAGTATATACCATAAAACTAGAATGACAAAGAGAAATAAGACTCAGATCAGAATCAGAAGAAAGTCACTTCTCTCAGCCACTTCCAGCACAGGTGAAGAGGGTTAGCGAGCCTCAGTAACATTTGTTGAATGAAGATCATTGATCAGAAGGAGAACACATTGTACTGTGGAAGACATGCTTATCAGGTTAGGAGAAATAAGTAAAGAAGAGAGTTTGCAAGTCTCGAGGAGACCTTTGGGAGAGACAGTGCAAACAGGTAGCAACAGCCAGAACTGTAGACAGTTTTGCATTCCTTCTGCCAGAGGAGGGAGGGAAGCCAAGAATATAGTTGGAGTTTGACCAAGCAGTTGACATTTGGATAGAGACTAAATGAAGCACCGGTGACTCCAGGTTGCCCTGACAATGGGAACCCTCCCCCTTACAATTCATTATAATGAGAAAAGCCACATGCAAATGAAGTTAATAGTAATCAATGGCAGAGCAACACAAGGTCATAGGGAGGCATCTAGGAAGAGTCTGTGGTACAGAAAAGGGATGCAAACATGAGGGAAGTATTTACATTGGTTAACAAGGTTAAACTGAGCCCACATGCCTGAGAGCTTCTTCCTACTGGATAAACCTGAAGATTCTCCTACTGGTTTGGATGTTAACAACAATAAATCTTACATGTTTGTTGCACCACTGAATAGAAGGTACATAGGGCTGGGAAACAGGGGATCGCCCTCTCTTAGTGCTCTGCATGAACAAATCCAGCAGCTGGGTTAACTGGGCCTTCCCAGAATGAGGAGTGGTAGAAAGGAAAATCAATACAGTTATATTTATATTTGCATCTTATTGGTGGTGGTTGTGGTAATGCTTAGTGAGTCATTTTTCTATATGCAGAAACACACACACATATATGTATACATGTATTTATAATACTAAGTTGACTAGTCATTCATAGTTAACTTCATGGTATGCAACCAGTGTATATAAGTGTGTGTGTGTCCAAACAGGTAGCAGACAGTCCAAACAGGTAGACAGTCTTTGGGTGACAGTACCCCTAGCCCTAAATCCAGCCATCAGAATATCAGGAGGCCTTCAGTAAACTCAAGTTCAATGAATCACAGGCTGGAAGTCAGAGTATGTGAGTCTGTGGGCCCTGGACACCCATGCAATACAAGGTTTCAGAGTATCTGCAACTTGATCTCCTCTCCTCCCTCCTTCGCTCCTTCGTGAGCAAAACTAGAGAGAGGAGCAAGATCTCTGCCTGTGTTTAACTTCTAAACCTATGGTCGACAGGTAACTGGAGAGACATAGAGATTTGAAGAGAGCACTATGATAGCAGGAATCATGGCACGTTTCCCTCTCCATTTCCCTAGTACCTAGAACAGTGCTCGGCATGTAATAGAGGCTCAGTCAATAAACACTGAAAGAATGAAGGAATGAACAAAGAAACTAATGAAGAAAAAATGAGTGGTTCTTCAGCCGAGATCCTGCTCCTCTCAGTACCATCTGAACCTTGGCTAAAGAGGACCAACAATCACGCCTGTATCCTCAAATGCAACACTTCTCCTTTCAGGCTTTCAATGCATTTATCACATCACTTAGGTGAGTCTACACATATAATTGAAATGCATCACTCTCAAAGCCCTACAAGTGACACCAGCCACTACAGGGCCACTGCTGCAATTCCTACAGGCGCCTGGCTAATTTGAGTGGCAACCTTTACATCTCAAATGAGGAGTGACTGCACTCATCAACCTTGCCTCCCTCCGCTCCTTCCTGCTGCCTCCCACAGCTGGTGAGAACTGCAGAGTGTCCTCCAGGGTTTTCTGGGTCACACATCATCCCTGGGCTTGCTGGGTGTAAGTTGGTCCTTGGGACTTCTTCACTGCCCTTAAGAGCTTTAGCATAATAGCCTGTGACTCTTTTCTGCAAAGTTTCAGTCCTGCCTTGCTCATCCTATATGGGAATGGATCCAGGTTAGCAATGGACCTCTACTAAGTACTTTCTTGTACAGGCCTTACACAATCCTTGCTCTTTGGTCATTATAGTCTAGTCGAGTTTCTTCTGAGACAGCATTTCCTTTCCCTCCACTGTAAATTATATCCAAAGCTCTTTCTAAAGGGTGCTTTGTATAAGCCACCTTATTTTCCACCTAATAAGTTTTATACAGATAGAATCAGGCTAAAAAGATCTAGAGAAGAACTGAAGGAAACAGAGGGCACCTTAAGGTAAAGGCAGGTTGTGGGAGCGTACATAAGAGGCGTGATCATTCCAAAGTTACTGTCTTGGAATGTGCTGGTTGAATGCAGGTAAGGGTACAGTCTTTCAAAAGCACCTGCCCACATGGCTTTACCCACCTAGGATCCATGTACATCAAACCACATACCTCACTCAACTCGCTCTCATTTTTGAGCATAGAGTCTGCACCAAGCCTTTGATAAGTCATTAAAATTAGACTCCGGAAGATGGAAGAGACTTCATGATCACCCTGCCTACCTTCTGTCCCCATGCAGGAATCCCCAACATCCCTGACAGGCAGTTAGATCAACTCAGAACCTTCCAAACATGTCTGATCACATGAATCCCCAGGGCACTTGAAAAACGCACAGCTCACTAGCTTACAAAGTTATACAAAATTAGAATCTCCAGAGAAGAGGCCTGTGAATCTGAATTTTCAACAAGCATCCCTGGTGAATCTCACAATTAAGCATGCTTTTATGTGCATGTAATGCAGCAGTTCTTGACAGTGGCTACATACGAGAGTCAGATAGGAAGCTTTTTAGAAAAGCCAATGACTTTTCTAAAATCACCTTCACCCCTAAATATTCCTACTTAATTGGTTTGGGATGGAGCCCAGTTGGTATAAGTTTTTTTCTTTTCTTTTTGTTCTTTTCCAGTACATTCTCCCAGATCCTGAGGGGGTGATAAAATTTTTTAAGCTTCCAGCTAATTCTACTGGGCAGCCAGTATTATACATTATTAGTACCCTTCACTGTAGCCCACCATCATGTCCAACCAACATATTCTATAACTATTAAGTTGATCTGACTTAACTAATTTGTTCACCTATCCAACCTAGGATGTAATTTCCTAATCGTGTTAAGAAGCTGTGTACTTGTACTTAGCAAGAGGCCAGACAAGAGAGGGTTATGAACTGCTAAGGCTTGTCCCAGTTGAGTCTTCACCTCCCGCTCCAATACACCTATATCCACAGCCCTCCCTGTCCCTGGACTAGCCAGGCCAAACAACCCCAGAAGCCTCCATCCAGGGTTCTTCCCTCCTCCTTCCCGGTCCCCACCAGCTCTACTCACGTTGTACAACACGGTGGTCCACCCTTCCATGGTGATGCACTGGAAGACAGTCAGCACAGCAAAAAGGATGTTATCAAACTGGGTGATCCCATCATTGGGGCCGATCCAGTCCTTGCATTCATAACCAGCTGGGCAGCCCTGCACGCCACATGGGTGAGGGGGGTCAAATCCTTCTAGAATACCTGCAGACATGTTTGGAGGGTAGGGGATAAATCACATGGTGTTTCACATAAACTGGAAATGACCTCAGGAGGCCACAGGCAAGCAATTCCATTCCCCATGGAAAGAGGTCTGCCCTTTTTTGTCTCAGGCTCCCTCTCCTCCCTGGCCTCTCTGCACCCCCCAGCTCACATACCACGTGTTCAACCCAATGTTTCCCATTCTCTTGAAAATGGAGCCTCTCCTCCGCATGGTCCCCTACTCTGCAAGCTTCATCCTCTACCCTCACCTGCAGTACCACAGGAATTAGAAGGACTGAATCACACGGCACACTTTGAGGAAAAGGCAAAGTCAAGTTTTTTAGCTTCAGACTCCAGGATGAGCCCTGAGTTCTTCCTGGGTTTCTTGGGGACAGTTATAAACTATGGTCATTTTAGGGGGTTTTAGCTCCTTGTTTGTCCAGCATGGATTGCTGGCTTTGAATAAAAGATTAAAACAAAAAATAGAAATCCAAGGTGGAAGGTGTTCTTTGAAGGTTCTTTTCATAAAAAGCATGGTACTTATTTGGGATTCTTCAGCCTGCCTCCCATCTCCTTTCCTCCTAGGATACTCAACTCAACTTGAAAAGAACAAATGAAATACAAAGATATGAGAATTCGGGGTTGTGTACCCTAACAATCTCCCAAGCACACTTGCAAACCAAGCTCAGAGCACTCTCAGTTCATCCACACCACGTGTGGGTCAAAACAGAGAGCGAGAAGACGGTGAGAAGGATCATGAAGGGAAAACGTCTCCACAGATCCGGAGGGACCCAACTCTGATTCTGGACTCCTAGATCTCACCGGCCTGTGGTCCAGAGAGGCCACTATAGAAAAAGTACTTATTTATTCGGTCAGAGGCTGCTGTATAAAGAGTCAAGGGGCATTGATTCAGATATTCAGAGAGGTGGCACTTTATTTTTTTGTAGAGAGACAGAGAGATGGGGACAGAGAGACACTAGTTGTCCAGGCTGACCTCAAACTCCTGGGCTTCAACAATCCTCTTGCCTAAGTCTCCAGGGAGTAGCTGGAACTACAGGTGTGTGCTACTATGCCTGGCTCAGACAGATGGCTTTTGAAGTTCATTCTTATGGCCCTTGACTATGGGATAGGGGAGCCGAGACCATCTATTTGAAATCTTCCAACTAAGTATTTGCCTTGCAATATTAATGTCAAGTCAGGATCTCTAGTCTCAGTTGGCTGTGCCTCAAAAGGCTGCTGACTAGAAGCTTCTGATTCTAATTCCAGGGTCAAAATAGGACACACTTTTCCAATGAGCCTCCAAGTGCCCTGAAATTACCCCAGTTAACAGAGGGGAGAAGGGAAAAGAAGACAGAGGAGAACGACCCTACCTGAATTGTTCATGAAGCATGCTCGATGTAACTTCCCACTGTAGAACTCCAAGCCAATAATAGCAAACATCAGGATGGCAAAGAAGAGTAGAAGGCCAATCTGCAGAAGAGGTACCATGGCCTTCATGATGGACTTCAAAACAATCTGCAGGCCTAGAAGGAAGGACAGAGAATGACCAATGCAGCCGTCCCTCAGCACCATCTGACAGGGCAGGATTAGTTTCATTCCCTCATTGGTTTCATCCATGCTGCCTTCTGCCTCTGATAGATTAAATTCATTAGAATGTGAACCTTTCCTAAAGGAAATTAGGCCCAGCTCTGCTAGGCTGTAAATCCTTCAAGAGCTGGGACAAAGTTAATCTTCCCATTCACTCTATCTCAGACCCAATTCTCTCAGTCCCTATTGGGGAAGCACAATTAGTACAAGTACCATTCAGAAAATGACATATCCTTTGACCCACACATTGTACTTCTAGGATTCTAGCCAAGAAAACACTCAGAGATTTGAATAAAGATTTAAGTAAAAAGGTGTTTGTTGCAGCACATTTATAGTTGGAGAAAACTGGAAATAGCCTATTTTATTTTTTTATGTCATCCAGCAACATAAAACATAAAAACGGCTAAATAAATCATAACACATATAAGAAATTTTTGCTTTGAGACAGAGTGTTGGTCTGTCGCCAAGGCTGGAGCGCAGTGGCATGATCTTGGCTCACTGCAGCCTCGGCCCCCCAGGCCCAAGTGATCCTACCACCTCAGCTTCCTGAGTAGCTAGGACTATAGGAGTGAGCCGCCATGCTCAGCTAAATTTTATTACTTTTTTGTATTTTTTGTGGAGATGGGGTTTCACCATGTTCCCCAGGCTGGTCTTGAACTCTTCCTGAACTCAAGCTATCCTTCCACCTCAGTCTCCCAAAGTGTTGGGGATACAGGCATGAGCCGCCATGCTCGACTAATTTTTTATTTATTTATTTATTTTATTTTTTGTGGAGATGGGGTTTCACCATATTGCCCAGGCTGGTCTCGAACTCCTCCTGAACTCAAGCAATCCATCCACCTCAGCCTCCCAAGAGCTGGGATTACAGGCGTGAGCCACTGCACCCAGCCAAGAATTTTTAAGGTTAGGAAAATAAAATACTTATTTCAGGATATAAAACATATAAAACTACAATATACATAATGATTTCAATTATATTAAAATGCACTGGGGAAAATGAAAAATATTGAAATTTTAACAGAAGTGATTTCTGAGTGACAGGATAAAGAACACTTTTCTCTTTTGTTGTTTTCTTTACTTTCCACATTTTTCTGTAAAGATTTTCTATTATCTTTTATATTTGCGAAAAGTTAAATTTAAAGTAAAATGTTATGCCAGATTGCTCCAGCTCCACTATTTATTACCACTGAGGCTTCCTCCCAGGAGGAATATTTTTTATCCCAAATTCCCTTAGACCTGGATCCAGCTGGGGACACATCAAGAAAGTTCTTAGCAGAGCAGAAAGAATGGCAGATGCTCACTAGGTATCCCTGACACGAGCTTCAAGGGCCGCAGGACACGCACAGCCCGGAGGGTCCTCAGGTCCACATGAGTGTTGAAGTGGGTTCCCGCAGTGGCCAGGATGCTGCAGACACAGACACAGAAGGGTCAAGGTTACCAGTCTGGCTTTCCCCTCTTGTTCCATGCAGGAAGCGGGGCTGAGGCAAGCTCAGCCTGGAAAGCACACAGCGCTGACGCCAGCTGTATGTGGGTGCACCTGAGCTTGGGTGAATCACCAGTGGCTCCAAGTGGAATTAAATTTAGCCATCTGGGTTTCACTTTGCAAAGAAGGAAAACTTATCATCATACCAGAACCCTAGTTCCAAATCCCAAGCAAAACACAAGGTCCACAACATCTGTCCCATTCCTGTCCCAAACCTTGTCCCCTTTCTCCACTCTGCCCTGTTTCAACTCCTTCCCCTCTCTCCAACCCAACAGGTCCTCGTATTTTTTTATTTCAAAATTGTCTTAGGTTCCCCTGCCTATCTCCTTCAGGAAATTTCTCTGGATTAACTGCAGTAAAAGAGTAACTCACTCATCTCTACCTTGACACTTAGAATTTTTTTTTTTTTTTAATGGAGTCTCGCTCTGTTGCCCAGGCTGGAGTGAACTGGCGTGATCTCGGCTCGCTGCAAGCTCTGCCTTCCAGGTTCATGCCATTCTCCTGCCTCAACCTCCCGAGTAGCTGGGACACTTAGAATTTTTACCAAACACATCAATTACATTGGAGAAGAATTTCAATGGTCTTCACATAGTATCAGTATTTTTATAATTGCACAAAACCACTCTTTGATCCTAATCGGATTTCATCGTTTCTATTTTTCCACGTTCCACAGCCATATCCAGAAACACACACATGCACAAATCCATAATTCTATTAGATTGTGTAAACCAAGGAGACAACTTATTTCCTATAATCTCATGACATTGCAGGGACTTTGGAGAGACAAGGACATATATGTATTTATGAAGGACACAGCAGAAGAATAAGAGCAGAAGAATTGAGTTCAAGTCTGACTCAATCTGTTGAGAATGGGGTGACTTCACACAAGTCTATCAACCTCGATGAACCCCACTTCTGTCATCTCTAAAATCAGGGGGTATTGTGGTCTAGTTATAAAAATAAAACGATATGGTATTTAATATTAAGAGTGTTCTATAAACTGTAATGTACACACAGACATTGTGGTTAATGCAAAGCTTACTAATATTAATAAAATCTTAATTTAAAACTTGCTCATTTTATTCTTCTTTCTGTGAAGAATGAAAGGAAGTTTCTCCCTCATAATCCCTCCAGAACAATCTCAGCTACCCAGAACCATCAGGAAATGAGGCATTCAGAAAACTGGGTTCCTCTACAGTCAAAGGGTGGCAAGAATGGCTTGCTTTGTTTATTTCTAATGGAACCTCTCTGAAATAGTTCAAGTATTAAAGAAGGTACCTGAAGTGCCTTCAATATTTGACATATCTTCAATCTCAGAAAAAGAACTGTATGGAAAGTGCATGCCCTATGGCCCTCAGAAGCAGACGTACAATCATTAGGTACAAATCATACAGACCAGGACAACAGAATCGCAAGCAGTAACCAACATAATTAGTGCTGCCAACAGCCAAGCGGACAGCTTCATGTGCTGGCACACTTCCCCAGACTCCAAGTATCCAGGAGTTGTCTGTAGAGCATCATTAGGAAGTAAAGGGGGATCCTACATGGGGTAAAGGTTAAACAACCAGTAGAGATTCCTGTCAGCTTTAAGATTCTCTGAGTCTACGTTCATACTACCTAAAAATAAGAAGCAGAAAGAAATCCTACTCAAAGAATCTCAAGAGCTAGACAAGGTTTCTGAATCTTCCCCATCTCTCCTGAGTCACACTTCCATGCCATCATCAGAAACAGGGGTACTTGGGGGAGTGGAGTCTTCCACACTCCTTTTGACTCTATCTTCCAAGGCCAAGGAAAAACATTAAGGAGGTGGTCATATAATTTCTAATAAGTAGGGAAGGACTAAAGACAAAAAAGAACAAGGAGAAACATGGAAAAGAGAAGTGAAAACTATGACAGAAATAGAAAAAGAGAGGAGAGAGATAAAGAGGAAGGATAGGTGGGGAGATAGAGAACCACACACAAAAAAGGGATCATTGTTTGCCTGGCTCTTGTAATAAAGGTAAGGTGCACAGCACAGTCTCCTGTGCTGCCCAGGTGGGAGACTCTCCTTTCATGATGATGTCTTTCAAAGACAGTATGCAGAATATGAGTTAGAAATTAGACTTCTGTTTCCTAGGATACTCAGATACACATGAGACACTCTTTTCATATCATAAACAGCCCTGTTGGAAATGAAAATTTCCTCTCCAGTCCTGAGTTTAACAGTTATGTTTCAGAACATGGTGATACAGGCAGAAAGATAAAATTAAAAGGCGAGGAAGGCTCAAATGTAGAGGGGGAAAATGGTAGAGGGAAAGAATGAGATGACAGAAGAGTGAGTAGTACAAGAAAATGTAGGGATATAGACAAGAAAGGAAATAAATAAGAACCAGGGGAAGACGCAAATGTCAGAGAAATGGGAAAGAGAACAAAAGCAAAGAGAGAAGGAAAAAGATGGCATTTGTTGCAGGGGTCTCACACAGCCAGCCATGAGGTATGCACATGTCACCAAGTTGGTCCCTGGCTGAAACTACCTGCTCCCCAAACTGTCCAAATCACTCTGCAGCCAGGGCCACGCAGCCTGTGGTCTCATGCTGTCTTGGCCCTCAAAATTTTCTTTTCTCTCCTCCAGTGCAGGAGGGCTACCAACTAGGTCTTTAATTGATGCACATTGGCCACTGGCTGCTTCCTAACTCCCACTGTTCCAGTACTCCTTGAGGCAGAACTGACAGCTGGCTCCCCTGTTTACCTGTTAGAAAGCAGGGACAATGGGATTCCTTTTTTTTTTTTTTTTTTTTTTTTTTTTTTTTTGAGACAGAGTCTTGCTCTGTCATCCAGGCTGGAGTGCAATGGTGCAATCTTGGCTCACTGCAACCTCCGCTTCCCGAGTTCAAGCGATTCTCTTGCCTCAGCCTCCTAAGTAGCTGGGATTACAGGCACCTGCCACCACACCTGGCTGATTTTTGTATTTTTATTAGAGACAGGGTTTCACACCATGCTGTCCAGGCTGGTCTCGAACTCCTGATCTCTTGATCTGCCCACCTCAGCCTCCCAAAGTGCTGGAATTACAGGTGTGAGCCACCACGCCCGGCCAACAATGGGATTCTCAGAGCAAAAAGACAATTAAGGAAAACAGCCCTATTCTGTGCTCCCGTAACGCATCCACCTCCATCACTGCCCTAACCACATCCTAGAGAAGTTCTGTTTTCTCATCTGTCTCTCCCACTAAATCTGAAACACCTCTAATGGAGGCACCATTTTACTCATCTCTACCCCCAAAACCTAGCCCAGTGACTGGCAAGTAAGAGGCACTCAGTAAAGGCTTGATGAATTGAATTTGAATTGCACTGATGAAATTAATATATTTGTTGAAACAGAGGTCAAAAGGAGAGAACATCAAGGAAATCCTAGAACTTACTGTGAGAGGAATAGGGTAGCAAGCTGGGATAGTATTCAAACATACATGTGTTTGAGTACATAGGAGAATACTGGGAATCTATCCTCAAGCATTTAAGAGTCTAATGAGGATCTTTTAATATTCTTTTTTTAAAATTTTAAGTTCCAAGGTACATGTGCAGCATGTGCAGGTTTGTTACATAGGTAAATGTGTGCCATGGTGGTTTGCTGCACCTGTCAACCCATGACCTAGGTATTAAGCCCAGCATGCATTAGTTATTTCTCCTGATGCTCTCCCTCCCCCTCTCCCCACCCCATACACCTGAGAGGCCCCAGTGTGTGTTGTTCCCCTCCCTGTGTCCACATGTTCTCATCATTCAGCTCCCACTTATGAGTGAGAAAGTGCAGTGTTTGGTTTTCTGTTCTTGTGTTAGTTTGCTGAGGATAATGGCTTCCAGTTCCATCCATGTCCCTGCAAAGGACATGATCTCATTCCTTTTTTTGGTTGCATAGTATTCCATGGTGTATATGTACATCTTCTTTATCCAGTCTATCACTGATGGGCATTTGGGTTGATTCCACATCTTTGCTTTTGTGAATAGTGCTGCAATGAACATATGTGTGCATGTATCTTGATAATAGAATGATATATATTCCTTTGGGTATATACCCAATAATGGGATTGCTGGGTCAAATGGTATTTCTGGTTCTAGATCTTTGAGGAATCACCACATTGTCTTCCACAATGGTTGAACTAATTTACATTCCCACCAACAGTGTAAAAGCATTCCTATTTCTCTGCATCTGTTGTTTCTTGACTTCTTAATAATCACCATTCTGACTGGTGTTGAGATGGCAATATTCTTGAAAGACTCTTACTGAGGACTGGACAGATCCTGTTCTGTGAGATCTTCCTAGTTCTCAGTCAGAAAGCTAGAGAGAAAGAGGAAAGAATGGAAACTCAGAAGTTAAAGACTTGTCTCCCAGCAAAGCTTAAGTTTTGAGGTACATACAGTTAAGCAAAACTATGGGCTTTGTAAGTACCAGGGCTTAATCAGGAGTCTACTGGAAAAGTAAAGAGTAGAAAACAGCCCTTGACTCTCAGTCTAGTGGAAGTAGACAGACACATAAAAGAAATAATTATAACACACCATGAAGCATTATAACAGAGTCATTTACAAAGTGCTATGAGAATGGGAAACACCACAGTGACAAATGCAGGGTGCTTGCTGTCTGTTAGCATTTTCAAATGGTATGTCATTAAATCTTCAAAATTTTCCTCATATTGCTATTGTCTCCATCTCATAAAAGAGCAAGCCAAAGCTTAGAAAAAATTAAATTGCTAATAAATGGCAAGACCAGGAATTAAAGTCAGTTCTCTTCTGATGTCAAAACCAGTCCTTTCCCCACTCTGCCATTATGCTGTGCAATGTTTGCCCGGCGCTGGGCAGATTCACTGTTCCTTAGTCCAGTGTGTTGCTAAAAATACCAAGGTCACAGTTTTGGTCTCCAAACGGGCAAGTGAGCATTCTTCCCTTCATTCTAAGGCCACAAATCACCAAGTGCCACAGATCACTTGCCATGTCTCTCTCTCTCAGGGCCAGGCTCCATGCACCTCTCCTAATTATTACGTACAAAAGCAGCTTAATGGCAGGTGATGATTGCTGCAATATTTCTGTACACACACATGGACACACACACACACACACACCACAAAATCAGAGTGGGGCCACTGAGAACAACTCCAATTTTGAGTTAATAAAAGCCTAAGCTCTCCGCTGTCCCAAGAGGCATATGTCTGTGCTCCTCAAGGGCAGAAGCGTATTTTCCCTTTCTTTTGTCACTATAGGCACACAGCCTGGTGGAAAGGTTTGTACACAGAAGGATGCTTAATGCCCACTTTGCTCCCACAGCAGAGGACAGTTGGAGAGTGCACTCAGCCCTCTGACCACCACCAGCACAGGTATCATGTTCGGCACACAGTCAAGTTCAATAACTATTTCCTGTTAGAGATCATGGCTCAGCCCTACCTTGAATGTTTTTACTTTTAGGTGTCAGCAAGTAGGAAGAGAATGGAGATTGATACAATCCTGATGATGCAGCACAAGTCTTTCCCGTTCTGGCCATACTGCAGTGGCACAGCAGAACAGAAGACAGAGGTAATGCTCTGGGCAATAAGAACCACATCATCTCTCCCCAAATTAGTCACCCAAAGAATTCTCCAACCTTGCATTCCCTTTGACCTTGGGGTTTCTTTCCTAGCCTCCTTGTCAATCCAGGTCTATAATCTCTTTTCACAGGCATATTCCACTGTGCAAATCCATGCCCGAAAATACCCTGAAACAGTGGTCATAGGTTCAGGGTTGCCAGCTAAAATGCAGGACACCCAGTTAAGTTCGAATTTCAGATAAATATTTTTTAGTGCAATATTTATATAATGCATGGAATATTCGTTATTTATCTGAAATCTAAAATTCAAATTTAACTGGATGTCTTATATTTTTATTTGCTAAATCTGACAGTTACAGTTAAGTAGTGATCAGCAAAGACCAGATAAAGAGCTCCCTTCTTAGTCATTGCCCAAGCCCTAGACAAAATTTCCAAGTTCTCTTCTGAAAGGAGACACAAGCCAGAGGTCTTTCACCATTAGGTCCAGCATGTCTCCCAAGCTCCAGAAATTACCCACATCAATATCAACGGAGAACTTTAAGTTTTTGAAAGACAGGCTCTTCATCAGCACCTGTGAGAAAAGGCTAACACTAGCAAAGGATGTGAGATGTTTAACCAGCCCATGTGATGAGGAGGCCATGAGGAGGCAGCAAGGGACTTAATATAAGCTGAATTCCCAACACAAAGTTGAGTCAGAATATCATTCCCATGGGTAGTTGACATAAATGAGTTGCTGTGTCTATTCAAAAACATTCCATAAGTGGTTGATTCCTTTATCTATCATTCCACTTTACCTGTCATGTCCCTTCCTTTAAATCTCTTGGATTCACTTCTCACTCTCCAGCCTCCCTCCTACCTGGAATGCTTCTCCTTTGCCTTCTCTCCCCTGCCTAAACAATTTGATTCAGACCTCACGGCCCAGATGACATTCTACTTCCTCCTTGGAAAAGGTCTACAACCAAAAGCTAGTTGAACTAGGATTCTGAGAGAGGGGTAAGGCACACGCTCTCCGGTCACACTGGCTAGTTTCAAATCCCAATTCCGTCACCTATACTAGCTATCAGGCCTTTTGCAATTGCCACATTGAGCTACAGTTTTCCTACCTGGAAAAAAGGGATAATGCCTTCCTAAGAAAGTTAAAACAAGGATTAAAAAAAATAATGCTTGTAAAGTTCTGGACGTAGCACTGATTTACCATGGAGTTTCTTGGTCATAAACAACAGAAACAGATTTTAACTGTCTTAAACTGCAGACCCATCAGCTCCATCCCTCCAAAAACGTATACTGAGAAGATACCAGGAATTCACAGAATTGAGGGGATATTGGAAGACCAGGCCGGGAAAAAAGGAAAGCAGAAACCTTGTTGGGGCAGGGATATCCAGGTCCTAACTGAGAAATCTGTGATTGTTGCCTGTTATGGAATAAGAGACTTTGCAGATGGGATTAAGGATCTGGTGGTGGAAAGAATAGCCTGGATTATCCAGGTGGACCCAAGGCACAATCACAGGTGCCCTTATAAGAAAAAGGCAGAAGACTGACTACAGAGAGAGAAGGCAATGTAAGGACAGAAGTGAGTTATTCTCCATTTGTCTCTGAAGATGGAGGAAGGGCCAAAGAACACAAGAATGAAGCTCTAGAAGCTGGGAGAGGCAAAGAAATGAACTCTCTCTCCTAAAGCCTCCGGAGGAGAGATGGGAAGCACGACCCTGGATTTTAGCCTAGTGAAAGTGATTTTAGACTTCTGTCTTCCAGAACTGTAAGAAAATACACATGTGTTGCTTTAAGCCACCAAATTTGTGGTCATTTGTTACAGCAGCTATAGGAAACTAATACACTTGGCAAAGGTCAGAGATTCTGGGAAATCTGATTCTTAGGCCACTGTGGCTATTGGTATGAATATAAACATCAACTGTCTTGGTGTTGCAGCATCATTAGCTTAAGAGTAAAGTCAGAAGAAGCACGTGGTCAAGCTTAAGTCCCCCTGCACCCAAATCCCCTACCACTTCCAAGGTGAGCAAGACTCCCCCCAGGAACACACACAATAAGATTATCCCGAAAGGGAAAGCAGGGGCCACTGAGGAAGCTGAATGAAGAAAAACTTTAAAAAAAAAATGTCTACTACAGTTCGGCCCACAGAAAATAATCAGGTGTTGCAGAGGAAAAAGAGAAATAATATATCAGTTTTCTTATCTATAAAATGAAATGATCAGATAAAGGGACCTCCCGGACCCTTCCTGGCTCTAACTCTGTGAGCCAACACCTACCCTGATGGTGCTATGCTTCTGTAGCTCACACCAATCTCCCTTCCTCTCAACATCCGGAGAGCTGCTCTATGTTTAACTCCCAATTACATACAGTTCTTATATCTTAGAACATGGGTCTGACCATTAATGAGTCAGATCCTCGCAACTCAGTTCAAAACCTGCTCCTTGATGACAGAAACCATCTTTCACATTTCCACACACTATGGCTCCTTCTGGAACAATATACAACAGTAATGCTCTAGAAATGCCCTTCACTCAAGGAGAAGTGGGTGTTGATACATTTCCAATTGCAGCAGATTAGCTGGACTCATCCACAGATGCATCCACGGAGCTGTGACTGGGCCCATGACACCTAATAATTGGATATCCAAATTGAAGTGGGTATAGCCACATGTGTAAGTAATTATGATCTATCAAAAATCTACTGAATTACACATGATGTTTTGCTCTCCATTTCTTTTAAATAAATTACTAGAAGTGTGATTTCATTTGGGAATCAATTTCTGGAGACTTTACTTCATTTTATTTTTTAAAAAGTCCCTGTGTATTAAACTGTTCACATAGAGATAAGCCAAAGAAAATCAACTTGACCAAAATATATCTGAGGGAAGAGGATGAGGGTGGGAAAGGTGTAAAAGATGTCAAGCCCAGCCTGGATGTCTGCAAGCTGCCTCTTCCTCCCCACCTACTCTGCTGGGACCCCTTGATGGCATCGGGCTTAGCTCCATCCCAGAGCCCAGGACTCACTCTACAATCGAGATACTTACTGACCATGTGCCACCAACAGGCCCTGGCATTACAGTAGAGAACAAGATGGTGATCATGGCTGTTCTCACAATACTTAATGAAAGAGACATACATTAAATAGGTCTCAATTATGGTAAGTGGAAGGTCAGGGAAGGAAGCTTCACTGTGGAAGTGGCAGGTGAGCTCAAAGGTGAAGCTGGAGTAGGTCGGAGGAAACAATGTGGGAAGAGCACCCCAGATGCAGAAAAAGGCCTGCACAGAAGGTCTTGAGGCACAAAGGAAACAAGCATATCTGAAAAACTGAAATAAGGTTGGTGTGACTGAAACCTAATGAATCAGGGGAGAGTAGACAGTAAGGAGTCCAAAGCGGGCCAGGCACAGTGGCTCACGCCTGTAATCCCAGCACTTATGGAGGCCAAGTTGGAGGAATTGCTTGGGCCCAGGAGTTCAAGGCCAGCCTGCACAACATGGCGAGAACCTATCTCTACAACTCTCTATACAAAAATAAATAAAAATAAGCTGGGCATGGTGGCATGTGTCTGTAGCCCCTGCTACTTGGGAGGCTGAGGTGGGAGAATCACGCCACTGCACCCCAGCCTGGGCAGCCGAGTGAGACTGTCTCAAAAATGAATGAATAAATGAATGAATGAATGAATGAATGAATGAAAAACAGAGTCTGGAGATACTGGGAAATGTCACAGAAGGAAAACTTTTTAGGCTGTGTTAAGGTTTTGGACCAAGCCCGGCAGTGTTCAAATAACTCCAGGCTTAAACTTGGTGATGGAACACCAGGTTAACCACACTGTTACTCTGAGCTCAAAATAATTTTCCTGATTAATCATTGGTCTTTTACCTTCTCCCCAAGCCCCAGCCCCAGTTGCTACAACTGGGTGTTTACCTTGGTCTTTGTACCTGAACTAATGCCACTTTCTCTAGCCCCACAGGCCATTCCTGGGGCGGCTGCTGCTGGCTGCCTTCTCTGCAGCAGCCTTCCCAACAACATGCACGCTGGGGAGGCCAGGCAGCTCTCCAGACTCCCCTGCGGGTGAATCTAGATTCGTGTAAGCAAATCATCCACCGTCCTGGGTAGTGACTGGTTTAGGAATGAGCAGGTAAACAGGTAATGAAACTCAGGCCCCTGAGTTAGAACAGAAAATACACTTTGGGCTTCAATTGACTTATGTTCTAGAACAAAGGTAAAAGCATATAAAGTGGTGATTTTCAAGCTTTTTTGATCATAGCCAACATTAAGCAATATATTTTACATCATAAGCCAGGATGTATATATATACATACATAAAATTACATAATGTTTCATAAAGCAATACTCTATTTGTGTGATGTACTCATATTTTCTCTTCAATTCTTCCTTAGTTAAGGTTAATGCTGGTTTTAATCAACTAAATTAATTTCATGACCCTCCAATGGAGCTGATCCACAGTTTGAAAAACCAACCTCTGCAGAACACAAGGCAGACCAATATGAATGGCTGCTTTAATAGCACCACGCAGCTTCTTGATGTTATCCCAGAATGATGAAACTGTTTGCCTTGAAAGCTTTTGCTGTGCTTTTCCAAGAACCACAAATACAGCATTCTAGAAGAGAATCTGTTCCTTCTTATGCTACCTGAAGCAACAACATCTTGCTGCCCTCCAGAATGGACAGTCTTAAAGCTTTCTCTCTCTCTCTCTCTCCCTGCCCCACCGGCCCTTTCACACACGCTTCAAAACTGGCATGGGGCAGTGACCTGTTTCTGATTTGTTTTTGACTGGTTGGTTGGTTTGGAGTTTCTTTTGTTGCTGTCCATTTGTTTGTTTGTTTTACGGCGTGGTGGTGTATATTGCTCAGTACATACGGCTCTGAGTTAATTTATGGCCAAACTGGAGCACGGACTTTCTTCTAAGACCACAGGCAATATATAGCAGCTAAGAAGCCCTGATATTTCTTAAGAGGATGAGAAGGGGAGTAGAGTTACCTTGCCCTCTCCAAGAGAGATCTGTGCCATTGCTAGGAGGGAATAAAGAGTACTGTATTTAACAAAAGTAAGGCAACCCCTTCTGGAATTTAAAATGGCATTCCTAATTAAATTTCAGAAAAATCCTAGTAGGTATGAAGTGGTCTCAATATATGCCTTTTGATGAGAATAAAAATCATGGCCTAAAATTCCTCTCTTTCCTTCCCCACCAAAAGAAAGCTCAACAATCAAAACCACCACACTAAGAAGAAGAGGTTGTACTGATGTTTGGGGACAGACAATTGGTGGTAGGGAGCTGCCTTATGCATGGTAGTAGTATATTTAGCAGCATCCCTGGCCTCTAACCACTAGATACCAGTGGCAACCCCTCCTGTCAACCCCCTCCCACCTCACCCAGCAATGACAACCAACAATATCTCCAGATATTGTCAAAAGTCCTCTGGGAAGCAAAAATCACCCCTAGTTGAGAACCACTGCTATAGGGGAACCTCTCAGATAGAAGTTCCTTCAAAACTGAGAAATGCTTAATAGCCTGATTAAAGGCAACAGCATATGTTTCACATTAGTCCCTATTCACACTGGGAGAAAACACACACAGCTCCTCTTTCTGCTTTCTTCTTGAAACACCTCCTCAGAGCATGAAGCTTGGCCCCAACATGTCTCCAAAGGGAGCCTTCATCTCACCTTACCCTCAAGAAGAGGTTCCCCCAAAGGATGCCAGATAAAGAATACAGAAATAAAGAGTTTTGTTTGCTTAACCTCAGTATAATAAAACAAAGGTCAAGTTCCTACCAATGGTCCTGGGTTTCCTTCTCTTTTCTGAGAAAGTCCCTGATTATGCACTCAGACATAGCTAGGAGAAATGCCAAGAGATGGAGAAAAACTCTGTCATTCAGGCCCAGGTGATGATGACAAAAGAAAAATTTCTTATTGTTGTTTCACAGTTTACATAGCCCTATTCCATACAGGTACTACTATCCCAATTTTATAAGTTTGAGAATTAAGGTTCAGAGAGAGAAACTAGCTAGCCCCAGGTCACCGAGATAATACATGATCAAGCTGAGACTCAAACCTAGAAATTTAGATTCCAAATTTGGAGTGCTTTCAAAAGCTACGAAAGATAATGGCTAACAGCTAGTAATATATCCCAAAGGCACATATATTTGACAAATACATTCTCTAGGACAACCAGAGTTGCCTCTCTGCAGAGCTTTATGGTGTCCTATGATTGCAGCATCATATGAATGTTACCAAAACTGTGCTTCAGAGAGTTGACAAAGGAAAACTGCTGAAGAGGGAAATCCCACATTATAAGAAATCATTTACATAAATACATGTTCTTTGAGTTGTTTTTCTAGTAGTGGTGAGGGATTTCTGTTGCTCTACCACACACACACTTTCTCTCCACAGGTACCCCCCAGGACCAGGAACAAGCAGTTGTGAGATGGCTAGTCAGGGATAGAGCAGGACACAGCTGAAGACCAGGATCCAGCTAATTATCCATGTGGGAGCCACACCCCCAAAAGTGGCCTTGTTACAAGATACACTAATGAACTCCAGTATCCAAGTTCCATGATTAGTTATGTAATCCAACACTGCCCACAAAGAATATACACCTATTGTTTTTACTACCAGTCCCTCCTCTTCCTCTGACAACAATACTTCATCCCTAAGGTCTTTCCAAAAATTACAATGCTCTTACATGACACTGATGGCCACAGTTAACAGGATCAAGGGCAGGAAGTTCCTTCCCTGGATGTTTGAAGTTAGGACCAACAGTTTGGTTGATCTCTTCTGAAGAAGCTGAAGCCATAAGCTAAAAGGCTCAAGAGCTGTTGCTATCCATGTTTTCTCTTCCAGAAGAAAACTGGCTACAGTGAGAAAGAAGAATAAAGCCAGTCTTACAGGGCCAAGAGGGGATGAAAAGAGGAAGGAATTCGGGTGGACCTGGAGCCCTATTCCTGCAGTTCCCAAGGCCTATTTTCTAATTCTGCCTGCAGTGTGACAGTTCTGTGAAACGTCATTTCCCTGAAAAGCCCCTCCTTGCTCAAACTAGTCCAAGTGAGGTTTCTGTCACTCACAATAACCCACTTGCCTATTCTATTTAGCTAATACCATCTAGATAAGAAACCAAAGTGAAAGATGGTATAACTGGCATGGCCAGACTTATAAGAGCCTCAAAGGACAGGCTGACTTTCTTCTTATGGGTAAACGCACCCAGTGACTTAAGGTGATGCCAATGCTCACTGACCACTCCAAAATCCTAGGGCCCTTAAAATTATGCTAAATCTACTCTGCCTGTGCTCTATAAATGGAACAGCAAAGCCTAGGTGACAGCACATCTCTTTACAGCATGGTTTCCCGAATATTTTAAGCCCACTGTTGAGACCTGCTCAGAAAAAAATTTTAAAAAAAAAAGATTCCTTTCAAAATATTACAGCTCATTGACAGTGTACCAAGAGTGCTGATGGAAACAAAGATTAATGTGGTTTTCATACCTGCTAACACAATATCCACTCTGCAGTCCATGGATCAAGAAGTAATTTCGACTTTCAAGTCATACTATTTAAGAAATAACATGTCAGAGGACTACAGCTGCCATAGATCGTGATTCCTCTGATGAATCTGGTCACAGTCAACTGGAAACCTTCTGGAAAGGACTCACCATTCTGCACGCCACTAAGAACATTCATGATTCATAGGAAGAGGTCAAAAGACCAACATAAACAATAATTTGGAAGAAGTTGATTCCAACTCTTATGTATGACTTTGGGGAGTTGAAGACTTCAGTGGAGGAAGTAACTAAAGATGTGGCAGGAATAGCAAGAGAACTAGAATCAGAAGTGGAGCCTGAAGATGTGACTGAATTGCTGCAATCTCATAAAACTTTCACAGTAGGAATTGCTTCTTATGAATAAGCAAAGAAAGTAGTTTCTTGAGACAAAATCTACTCCTGATGAAGATGCTGTGAACATTGTTAAAATGACAACAAAGGATTTATAATATTACATGAAATTAGTTGATAAAGCAGCAGCAGAGTTTGAGAGGACTGACTCCAATTTTGAAAGAAATTCTACTGTGAGACAAATGCTATAAACCAGTATCACAAGCAACAGAAAAATATTTCATGACAGGAAGAGTCAACGGATATAGCAAAGTTTGTTCTTGTCTTATTTTAAGAAATTTCCACAGCCACTCCATCCTTTAGCAACCAGCAACCTGATCTGTCAGTAGCTATTAACATCCAGGTAAGATCTACCAGGAACAAAAAGATTACAACTCGCTGAAGGCTTAGATGATCATGAGCATTTCTTAGCAATAAAGTATTTTTATGATATGTACATTGTTTTTCATATAACGCTACTGCATACTTAACAGACTACACTATATGTATAAGTTACACTATAGTGCAAACATAACTCTTATATGCACTGGAAAACCAAAGAATTCATGTGACTTTCTTGAGATACTTGTTTCACTGCAGTGGTCTGGAGTCAAACAACCATTCTCTGAGGTATCCTTGTACATGAAAAACAAGGAAAAACCCAAAACCATGTACCTGGCATGGAGCCAGTATACCAATTAGAGAGTGTGTAAGCTTTTTTCTTGATGTCATCTTAGCAAGTGTCTTAATCCCTAAGATATTGAAATGATGCTTCCTTTTCCCCTTCTGGAAGACTGAAAAATTTACTCATTCATGATCCTTGAGCAAGCCAGAGTCCTCTTCTCATGACATCAAACACTGACAAGTGTGGGTTAACACTGAATGGAAAGCTGTCCAAAGAGATCTTTCAAAGTATGAGGAAAAGAGAAACTCAGGCAATAAAACTCTACTTTTTCATAGTGTTGTGTGGTATTGGGGTACAGGGGCCCTTTTTTGGGCAGTCTGGGAAATATCTGGTTTAAGGAATCTGTTTGAATTTATAAAAACCTCAAATAACTCTTTCAGACAAATCACAGATCTGTAAATTTTAGACAAAATATATATTTTCCATTGTTCTGCTTTCCTAGTTCTGCCTATGATGCCTGAAAAATTGATTTGCATGACAGGCATATGCCACCCGCCTCCTAGGATGACAAGTATTTAAAAGAAAATACTCAGACAATTCCCCATACTTGCATAGAAGACAAACCTACAATTACAGTGCTTGATGAAGAGGCAACCATAAAGTTTTATAAAATATCAACTGTCTGTTGAGCCTCAAAATGAACGAGAGCTATTTGTCAGAGAAAACAAAATGCTTTTTATTTTAGAGTTATTAAGTCAAAATTCATTCTAGTACTTCTGAGTCATATCACATCCCATACCATCTATTTGGAGTACAATAAAATATAAGCAATTTTAATAATTAAAAAGAATTGTGCCTATATACAGGAACTGTTTGTTGCCCAAATATATTTGATAGAGATATTCAAGCACGAAGTAAGTGCTCTTAATTGTACTTTCATTGTGAACACATAAAATGCTGAGTTGTTAGAGGAATCAAGAGGTTACTCTCACAACAGGGAAACTAAGTGGCATGGCCATTTTCTCAGAGAGGAATTTAAAAGAACACCTTTTTCTATGTATTAGGAACAACAGAGATGTCTGCCTCTCACAGAATTGCTGACACCCAGTGTCCAAGTTTAACTTGAGGGCAAAAATCTTTCTCTTCAACTCTGAAGTTATTTTTACCTTGCCAGCTATGCAAATTAACTCATGACCTCTGAAAATGAAAGAAACGAGGCTAAGACCAAGTTAAGATTTTATGAAAATACTGTAAAATGCTGACCCTGGCATGGAGCACCACATACTCTAGAACTAACCCTGTAGAGATACAGCCATGGCAAATTTCTATGTCAATCCAGCATCAAAAAAGGCAAGGGATAGATGACTCACAAAAGAAGAAACACAGACTGTTTAATAATAGTATGAAAAAAAGTTCCATTGCATTATAATCAAACAAATTCCAATTAAGACAACACAATGGCCTGTCATACCTATTAAACTACCACCACTAGGACAGTGAATTGGTGCAATGGCTTTGAAGAGCTGTTGAACTACGGGCATATAAGGACGGTGAAGATGTTCACTCTCTTTGGCCTAGTAGCTTTAGGAAATTATTGTAAGTACACACCCAAAGTGAGCGCAATATTTTCACATACAATGTTGTTCATTGAAGCATTACCTATAATAGTAAAAAAGTTTAAAATCATCTACAACTAAATAATAAAACAAACAACCTAACTAAAAAATGGCCAAAAGAACTGAACAGTCCCTTCAGCAATGAGAGATGAGGAGGGTAAATAAGCACATGAAAAGATGGGACATTATTATCAGAGAAATGCAAATTAAAACCACAATAGTTATTACTACACACTTATTAGAAGGCTAAAAACAAAGCAAACCAAAACAATAAAAAGCCTAATATGCTGCTTAGAACATGGAGCAACTGTAACTCTCATATACCGCTGACGGGAATGCAAAATAATACACCCATTTTGGAAAACAGTTTGGCAGCTCCTTATAGAGTTATACATATACTTACCATTTGATCCAGCAATGAATAGTTATTTATCACAGCTACATTCATAATTGCCCCAAACTGAAAACAACTGAAATGTCCCTTGATTGTTAAATAAACAAATTGTGATCACCCATACAACTGAATACTAGGCAGAAATAAAGAGAAATGAACTATGGATATATGCAGCAACATGGATGAATCTCAAAAGCATTATGCAAAGTACAACAAGTCAAAAAGGCTGTAGACTCCTCATCCCATTTATGAGATTCTAGAAAAGGCAAAACTACAAGAACGAAAAACAATCAGCAGTTACTAGAGGCTGGGGATGAAGAGAAAAGATTAACTAGAAAGAGGCTGGAAGGAATTTGGAGGGTGACAGAAATATTCTACATCTACGGTAGTAGTTAGCCAACTATATACATTTGTCAAAACACAGAGTTGTATATCTAAAAAGAATGGATTTTGCTAAATGCAAATTATACCCCAATAAACCCAACTTCAAAAAAAGTCAGTATTAAGATTTTTAATTGTGGTAAACTATACATAACATGAAACTTGCCATTTTAAACCATTTTTAGAGTTCTGTGCCATTAAGAACATTCATATTGTTGTACAACCATCACTACCACCCATCTCCAGAGCTTTTTCATCTGCCCCAACTGAAATTCTATACCATTAAACAATAACTCTCCCCTCCTGGCAGCCCCTGGCAAAAATCTTCTGCTTTCTGCCTATGAATCTGACCACTCTAAGTACCTGATATGAGTGGAATCACATAATATTTGTCCTTTTGTGCCTGGCTTATTTCACTTGGCATCATGTTTCCAAGGTTCATCCATGCTGTAGCATGTGTCAGGCCTACCTTCGTTTTTAAGACTGAATACTGTTCCATTGTATGTACAGATCACATTTTGTTTATCCATTCCTCCATCCGTGAACACTTGGATTGCTTCCACCTTCTGGTTATTGTGAATAATGCTGCTATGAACATGGGTGTACAAGTCTGTTCAAGTCCCTGCTTTCAATTCATTTGGGAACATACCCAGAAGTGGAACTGCTGAATCATATGGTTTAATTTTTATGGTTTAATTTGGTTTATATGGTTAATCATATTATGTTTAATTTTTTGAGGGACTGCCATACTGGTTTTCCACAGGAAGTCCTTAGCGTTTTAACAACAGGGGAATGGTTGAGTAAAGTATGGCGCACTCAATGGAATATTGCACAGCCTTTTAAATGCTATTAAATGTTATTTCTACAGAACTTTTAATACAATGGAAAAGGCATCATATAGTCTTAAGAGCAAAAGCGGTATAACTTTAAAGGAAAAATATTTTATCTAAAATATTAATTCAACAGTGTAAAATACATTCAAAATGAAAAAAGACTAGAAGGAAATATACCAAAATGGTAACAGGGATTGTCTTTAGGTAGTGGCATTACAAGTTATCTGCATTTTCATTACGCTTATCTGTATTTTCTTGATTTTTTTTCCCAATGGAAATATACTCTTTATAATCAGAAAAAAATAAATAAATAAACAAAGCAAGGTTGTTTGCAGTATCTCCCTAACCTTCTAAAGTTGGCAAAAATATTGAGAGCTCTTCACAAAAGTGACTCTTAGTGACCCTGTCTAGGAGAGCCTGGATGGTGAGTTTACATTCATATTAAGAGCTGTAGTACATGTTCTGATTGCTAAATTTCAAAAATGACCAAAGGTCAACAAATACAGAAAAAAATAGTTCTTCCATAATCACTGAGATCCTATTTTAAACAATCAAAACTTTCTAATACCAATGTGGACTGAAGTCTCCTAAAAGAAGTGGTGATCTTTTTTCTCACATTGCAGAGGAACCTCGATGCTCTGCATCCCATTCCTTCAGCAGCTCTGTGAGGACCCCCTCTCCTGTTCTCTCAACTTTTTGTGTGCTCTCTGCTGACACAGCTGTTCCCTGTATCTCTGTGGTCCCTCCCCAGCCTCCTCATTTCCCTGTCCAGCTTCTGAAACTGGTGCCCATTTGTACCCTCTACCTACCCAGCCTGCTGCACCTGGCTGCTGCCCTCCTCACTACGTGAAGATGACTCATTACAGGGCATCAGCGGCCTGTAGGTCTCCAAATTCAAGATGTATTTGGCGGTATTGTATTGCAGCACTTCATAATTCTGTAGTATTTAGTACCCTCTCCTTGAAAGTCCTCCCTTTCCTTCTGAGTTATCCTTTTCTCCTTTGGCTACTCCTCTTCCTCCACTTCCCTTTAAAAGCCACGATTCCTACCATTTCATACTTGCTTTTCCCCACTTTTATTTTCAATCCACACTCACTCCCTAAAAGCCCTCACTGAAACCAAGTGTCCAACTATCACTTGGATGCAAATGACTCCCAGTCTATCTCCAGGACAGACGTCTCTCCTTGCATACATGGTACCCTGCTGGGCATTTCCACTCTCCAATAGCTCCCTACAAGGAGCCTGCACATATTCTGTGCAATCCATTCTTTACACAGTAGAGTGAAATTTCTAGGGTGTAAGTCAGACCAACTTGCTTAAAGCTCCCTAGCTTCTCACTACACTTGCAGTAACAGCCCAAACCTTTCCCAGGAATTCCCAAGCCTTGCAAGATTCAGGCTGTCTCCACTGATCTCTGTGATCTGGGCACAACAGCCTTCTGTGTTTCTTGAATGTTCCAGGCTTAATTGTTTCAAGGGCTTTGCTAGTCCTCCTGTTTGGAGCTCTCTTGGTCTCACATCTTCACATGGCTGTTTTCTTCTCATCCTCCAGGTCTCAACTTAAATGTCACCTCTTCTGTCTTTCCCAAAAGACCGTCTTGTATGAACTCTATAGCTTCTTCTCTGTTAATAGCTTCATTTCTCTATCTCTACTGCCAACGTCCTCATAATTTTTCACAAGAATACCTACTGGTTTCTCTCTGCCTCCCTTCCCCTTCCTCCCACATTCTTCTCTCCAGACCATTACTAGAGTGATCTTTCTAAAATCCAAGTCTGGCTTGTAGCTTCCCATTTAAAATCCTCCAATCCCTCCATGCTGACTTTAGACTAATGTCATGATCTGGCTTCCGCCTTGTCTTCCAGCCTCTTGCCACGCCTCCACATGCCACCCCCAAGTCACCTGAACTACTTTTGGTTTCCTGCAGGTGCCCAGCTTTCACATTGCAGGGCTTTCGCACACACCTCACCTTGGCTAGGTTTAAACTGCTCCTCCTCAACACTGTTCAGCATGCACTTGCTTCAGGAAGAGTTCCCAAACCACCCTTTCCCTCAATCTTCTATCTTACAATTCAATTTTCTTATCTGTTTTTCCCTACTAGACTGAGTTCTCTCAGGGCAAAGCCTGTGCTACCTTTCCAGTATAATACAAACTAAGGTGCTTAACATGTGGTAGGTACTCAATAAATGTATGTGGAAGGAAAGGGTGAACTGATAAACTTCAAGTTGGATATGATCTTAGAAAACATCAAGCCGAAACTCCAGGAACATAGTGTTCCTGGGCGAAGCTCATCCCAGTATCTACATGTACTCTTGCAGTGAGGGCAGCACAGCCCATCCCTGAACTTGGAGCTACACAGAGTAACCTTCTCTTAGTGTAGCTTCAAGATTGTCCTTCAAGTATTCCAAGACAAATGTCATTTGCTCCTGGAATTATTCTCTTCTCCAGGTCTACGTCCTTACTCCTTCTCTCATCTCCCTGTAACTCACTCTTTAGATCAAACCCTAGTTATTCTGGACAATTGCAAGGTAGTGCCTATTTCAAAAACACTGCAGAGGCAGTCTGGCCAGAGCTGAACTTAAAAGTGGGACAGTCTGAATCTTACTCAAGGCCTGGAACCCTGGTCACAGCAGGCCCAGAGGCCTTTTGGCAGCAATCTCACTTTCTTAACATAACCAGAGTCCTTTCCCCACAGAGTGCCGCTAAGCCAGCTCTACCCTCTCCTCTCATGAGCACTGAGATCTGTGGATGGTTTTTGCCCAGAGGATAACGTGAGCAAAGCTATGCTTTAGGAAGGTCTCCCAGCAGTGGTTGGGAAAGTAGACAGGAAGAGGAGAGATGCTGGGCCAAGGGAGCAAAGCAAGTTGGAGGCTCAGCCACAGCCTGATGCAAGGGCACAGGGTTCTGAACTCAGAGGCAATCACTGGGGTGAAAAGGAAGTTCATTATCTGTATCTTCCCAGAGTCTGAGTACTTGGCATGCCAAGAGGATACACCTGCTCCACACAGCTGTCAGCAAGAAGACTGTTCAAATAGCTAAAGCTGTCAGAAGGAATGGAGGCAGGCACTGAACGGCAAAGGGTGATCACAGTAACATTAGAGCTCCTGGTGGCATTTTCCAGAGGGCAAAACAAAGGCTGTACAGAAAACTCAGTAGGTGCTCCTGAGTAACACACAGAGGCTCCACAGCAGCCCTTTCTATGGATCCCACCACATCTGTCACTGGCTCCTCCCCATGCCCTTCCAAGCAATCTCATAATCAGGTACTTTGTACAGCACAGCCAGAAAAGTCCTGCTAGGGACCTGCAGGGCTGAGCCTTCCAGAAGCCAGCACCCAGGTGACAGGGAGGAAGGTGGTGGGAATGTTGATCCCATACACTCCCCAACATGCTCCCCAAAATGACACCCAAACACTCCCCTAGCTCCCACCAAAATCCCTTCTCCCAGGGCCAAGGAGACAGAGACCCATGCCTCAGCTCCCCATTCCCACACTGCAGGATGTTCACAGCCTGCTGATCTCACCTTCTCTGACACAGTTACGAAAAGGGGAGGGAGAGAAAGTACTAAAAATTCTGTGTGAACTCTAGGAAAGGCTATAAACTAGCAAATTATCCCCGGTTCTCTTTCCAAACCCACGTTTCACACTTCTCTGTAGCAGCAGCAGCCACGCTGAACACACTTTGATCTTCGCTCTGTAAATGAGAAACCTGAGCCCCTCAGAACTGGAAGCTTTAGCATTCCATGACCTCAATATGACCACAGTGCCCTCCTGCCCCAACTTCTTCCCATCAGCCCCAAAATGTGGTCTGAGGCCGTGCACCCTCTAAGCAAATGCAATATAAGAAGGAGATCCTCAATACAAAGTGATCTTTCTTTGGGGAAGAAGGTCCTGCTGGGTATCATGGAAGAAGCACAATCAAAGATCAATGCTCAGGGGATTCTTTGGAGATGTGCTACCCAGGGAGACAGGCCGGCCTGCTCCACCCTCTGCCTCCCCCTCCCACAGGGGCCCCTCTCTGAGTCCCTTTCAGCAGTTAACAGCTACTGTGATTGTAAAGGGAGCCTGAAATTTTGCTTTCTTATTTATATCCTTGCTCTAGAGGGGGTTGTTGTGGAAACCTGAGGAAGCAAAAGTACCTTTCAGGAAGACTTTGGAATAAAAATGTATGAGAAATTGCTGTCCTGGGGTCAGTAGTATTTAGCATAAATCCCTCACCAAGGTGTGCTGCACCCCATCCACTCCAGAGGGACCAGGGGTGTCACTGCCATGCTGCAAGACATCTAGTAAGAAGATGCCCTGGGCTACTCTAGTCTATAACGAATTTGAAGCCAGAAAACCCATCCTGCATCCTTACACTGCAGCATCCTTCACTTTGGCTGTATCCTCCAGTGAAGGAGGACACACGGTAACCATCACTGGCACAACAAAGGAGGTGACAATAGCTAGAGAACTAGGCACATCTTTGTTATCCCAAAATCATTTGCTGGTCTAAGACCATGTTTTCATCAGTTTCAGAACATTTCATGCCTTTACATAGAGTTTAAAGAACAAAGATGGGAGAAGTTTTTCTGAACTTCTTTCTAGCCTTCCTCTTCATAAAGCTTAAGAAAGGCTGCATGACTTTCAGACTGGCAGGAGCCACAGTTCAACTGGAAAAGAATTCTCCCTTCACTTATTCAGTCATTCATTCCTGCATACACATATAATTACAACATATTACATTATATTTACATAAATACATCATCTTGTATTTCCTGCCCCTTAGAGTTTACAATGTAGTGGATCACATCTTCCAAATGCCAAGACCAGGGATGGATGAATGACTGCTGGCTCTACTGAGTTTATGCACCATTAAGTTCTGACCTATTCCTTCGTGCCTTAGTTTTCCCAATGAGAAAATGGGGCGGCAGGTGCCACGGGGGGAAAGCTGGTTGTTCTCTGTATGTAGCCCTCCCTTCCACAGTAACATCAGAAGAAATCACAGGTGGCACCGGATTAGCCTGCTGAGGCTGGGGGGAGGGTGGAAGAAAAGAAGAAAATAGAACTCTATGTATATTGTGCCCTCTGACCAGGATCGGTATGTCTTGTTCCTGTAATGATTTCTGCTGATCAGAAGGTGGGAAAGATTCGCTCTGGATGAGAGACCTCTAGAAGCATACCTTTTCCTCCTAGAGTCTGAAATTCCATTTCTTCCACTTCAAGCACAACTCAGGGGGCAAGAGCTGATAGGTATACCCCTTTCTGGATCTAGTGACGAACTTTCAGTCATATCTCTGAGTGTCTTATATTTTCTAAAAATCTAAAAGGGGGAGGACAAATTCTTTTAAAAGTGAAACTTGGATAGGAGATATTACTAGTAGGAACACTTAACCATTTTAAACAACAATGACTCAAATATGTCTGCAACCTTGAAATCTGAGAAGCACTTTTACATGAACATTCTCCTATATGAGCATCTCAGCATCTGTGGAAATATTCTGCATAGGGATTATTATCCCCATTTGGAAGAGGAGAAGACCAGAGCTCAAGGTTGAGTGATCTGCTGTTGGTTTCACTGATAAAAAGCTGCCATAGAGCCAGACTTGAACCCAGCCTGCAGCTCCCAAATTAAATGCTCACTTAGATCCAGCATTGATAAGACATCCAAACCAGCAGCTTGTAAGAAACTGGGGATAAAAACAGAGGCCTTAGAAACCTGAGCAAATGTCTTGATTCCAAACAGAAGACTCTACAATGATAACCAGTAAGCTGTCAATCCCAGGAGAATTCAGCAGTACATCAGTACACAGTGTATGAGCAACGAGAAAGCAGGATGATCAAACAGTGCACTGGACAAGCTTAGCTCAGTGCCTGGTACAGGCTGGGGCTCAGCAAATGTGAGGATAATTAGTATCACTATTGGCATTGTTTCTTATTATTAGGAATTAGCATGAGATTTATTGGAATAAACTGATCCAAGCTAACCTTGTTTCTTTTTTTAAATGGGTTATTGGACAAAGAGACTAGGAAAATGCTAAAGATATGGTACCCTGGATTTCAGCAAGCTGCTTGACAAAAATCTCATATGCTACACCGACACAATGGTAGACAAAACCCCTGGGTGAGTTTGTCCCATTTGAACAATCATTCCAAAATTATATGGATTACTCAATAAAAACTAAGTTCAGGCTGGGTGCAGTGGCTCACATCTTTAAACCCAAGCACTTTGGGAGGCGGAGGTGAGAGGATCACTTGAACTCAGGAGTTCAAGACCAGCCTGGGCAACATGGCAAAACCTCATCTATACAAAAAAATAAAACTAAAAAAAATAGCTGGGCATGGTGGAGTGTGCCTGTAGTCCCAGCTACTAGGGAGGCTGGGATGGATCCCTGGAGCCCAGGAGGTCAAGGCTACAGTGGGCTGTGATCTCGCCACTGCACTCCAGCCTGCATGACAGAGTGAAACCCTATCTCAACAAAAACCACTAAATTCAAATACTGACTTTGCTATTTAGAGCCTGTGTGACCTTGAGCAACTTATTTTACCTCTCTGTGCTCTGCTTTCTTATCAGTAAGATCATGATAATGATATTAATCATCTCAAAAGACCAGTGACTACATTAAAAAACTTATCCACCATGATCAAGTCGGCTTCATCTCTGGGATGCAAGGCTGGTTCAACATACGCAAATGAATAAACATAATCCATCACATAAACAGAACCAATGACAAAAACCACATGATTATCTCAACAGATGCAGAAAAGGCCTTTGATAAATTCAACATCCCTTCATGCTAAAAACTCTCAATAAACTAGGTATTGATGGAACCTATCTCAAAATAATAAGAACTATTTATGTCAAACCTATAGCCAATATCACACTGAATGGACAAAAACTGGAAGCATTCCCTTTGAAAACCAGTACAAGACAGGGATGCCCTCTCTCACTACTCCTATTCAACATAGTATTGGAAGTTCTGGCCAGGGCAATCAGGCAAGAGAAAGAAATAAAGCGTATTCACATAGGAAGAGAGGAAGCCAAATTGTCTCTGTTTGCAGATGACACGATTGTATATTTAGAAAACCCCATCATCTCAGCCCAAAAACTCCTTAAACTGATAAGCAACTTGAGCAAAGTCTCAGGATACAAAATCAATGTGCAAAAATCACAAGCATTC
>NW_016813373.1:267810-285330 GCF_001698545.2 Rhinopithecus bieti | reverse complement strand
AAAAAAAAAAAAAAAAAGCTCAACATCACTGATCATTAGAGGAACGCAAATCAAAACCACAATGAGATACCATCTCATGCCAGTCAGAGTGGAGATTATTAAAAAGTCAAGAAACAATAGATGCTGGCAAGGCTGTGGGGAAATAGGAATGCTTTTACACTGTTGGTGGGAATGTAAATTAGTTCAACCATTGTGGAAGACAGTATGGTGATTCCTCAAAGATCTGGAACTGGAAATACCATTTGACCCAGCAATCCCATTACTGGTTATATACCCAAAGGAATATAACTCATTCTACTATAAAGACACATATACACATAAGTTTACTGCAGCACTGTTTACAATGGCAAAGTCATGGAACCAACCCAAATGCCCATCAATGATAGACTTGACAAAGCAAATAAGGTACATATACACCATGGAATACTATGCATTCATAAAAGGAATGAGATCATGTCCTTTGCAGGGACATGGATAAAGCTGGAAGCCATCATCCTCAGCAAACACAGGAACAGAAAACCAAATACCGCATGTTCTCATAAGTGGGAGTGGAACAATGAGAACACATGGACACAGGGAGGGGAACAACACACACAGGGGCCTGTTGGGGGGTGGGGTCGAGGGGAGAGAATTTAGAGGATGGGTCAATAGGTGCAGCAAACCACCATGGCACCTGTACACCTATGTAACAAACTTGCACATTCTGCACATGTATCCCAGAACTTAAAGTAAAATTATAAATATGTAAAGATTTTTTTAAAATGTTTAGAGCAGCTCTATTCATAATTGCCCCAAACTGGAAAACAAAAAAAATGCCCTTCCATTGCTGAATAAATAAACAAACTGTAGCACATCCACACAATGTGAATGGAATACTCTAAGGAAAAAAAAAAAAAGACCAGTGATTAATTGGTTACATAGACAAGTAGATAGTTGGATATAAAAAAACAGGAAAAAAAAAAAAGCTATGAATACTACTATAATTTCCACCTGCAAGGAGGCCTCTAGAGTTTTGTCACGGTGTTCCATCATCATTTCTGTCCATTTCAACAAGTTTATCAACAGCTTAGATGACAAAATCAAAAAAGTACAAAATGTAGAGCCCAGCATCAGCTGCTCATATGTAAAAGATCTGGGAACGACAGAGAATCACAGCCTTCGTATCAGCCAATGGAGTGAGGAGGGGGCTACAAAATCATCTCAGACTGTTCACAAACATGTGTGTCACCCTAAAGTCCTCAGCATTGGTCAGACCAGTCGAGAACTGTGGTCCATTCTGGGTGTCATATTTAAGAGCAATATGGAGAAATTTGGGGGATGGGGAAATAAGGGGTCTTGAAATAATGTCAGAAGTAGCTGAGAAAAGTATGAATGTTTTGTTGGGTGGCAAGTGGTTGTCACTTGGATGAAAGTTTACACTGCTTTCCTTCTTGGCATAACTCGAGTCAGTGAATCAAATTAGAAGGGGCCAGAATTTTGCCAAAAAAATGAAAGGATGCAAGGAAAGGAGGGGGGAAGGAAGGATAGAGAGAATGAGGGAGGAATGAAAGAAGTGAGGGAGAGAGGGGAAAAAAATAAAACCTATTCAACAATGGAGTTGTGTGCCTTGCCCGGTAGTGAGCTCCCCATCACAAGGAGAGTCCAAGCAGAAGCTTGGTGACCAGCTGTCAGGGATGTTGTTGAAGGTGTTGATGAACTGGACAATCTTAAGGGCCTCTGGCCTTTTGTTGTCCTCAGAGTCTGTGATCCCAGCCCCTCTCCCTGGCATAGAACTTTTTTGCATACCCTTTCCCCCATCAAGGTTGCTGTGGAGCTCCTAATTCCATGAGCGCCTGCCAAAATTTGGCGTGTGAGATGCATATTCAATAATGAAGGACTCAGCTGGCTGAGCTGACGGGTCTGTCTGAAGATTTCAACACTGCAGCGAGTGACCCTCTGGAATCCTAAACAAACTGTCAAAAGCTTCAGAAGCCTGGGCTCCAAGCAGCCTGCATTGGGGACCTCAGCTGCACAGGCCAAACGCTGCATCACCACCCCACCAACCACCCACCATCACCATGGCAACTACTGAGGCTGACTGCCTAGGCGAGGCTCTTCAATCCAAACCTGGGGGGAGGCCCAGTTTTTCCTGCAATTTCCCAAAGTAGTGGGCCCTAAGGGGATGCAGGTGGGAGGACCAGAGAGGGAGAGTTTACCCTGTCCTTCCCCAACAGGATGCCCTGAGGCCACCTGGAGACACAGCCTGTCATCTATAACTTGACCTTGGCATCCTCTAACTCTAAGCAAAACACAGAAGAAGGAGCCACTGGGGAATCTCATTATTTTTAGAAGCAAGCACAATCACTTAGCAACCTAAATGTCCCGTTTCTTCCCCACCCCTCCAAAAGCCCAGAGAAATAAATACAGTATTGAGGACTCCAGTGTTTGGCGCTGATACAACGTGAGGATGTAATAATAATAATACATTCTATTTATGTAAAAATAAAGCTTGCCTTCCAAGGAGCTCAGAGCCTTGCTAAAATTAAGGCGCCGATCCTTCACACCTGGCCTCCTCTCCCTCTCAGTACAAACTGCCCAAAGATGACTGTTTCCCTGCTATCTGACAAGGGACTTAACATACAGATTCTGAGACATGGAACAATCATGATTCCATTCCACTATGTTATTGTCTGCTACCCAAAAAAAAAAAAAAAAAAAGCATTTCTTTCTAACAAGGGAACAGAAAAAAGTCAGGGCTTCTCAAACAAATACCAGCAGTGAATTCCTCCCTCATATTTGAACCTGGTAACCATTCCCTTCTGGAAACTTTCTCCCTCATTTTCCTGCTAATGGTCTCCACCAATCTGCCCGCACCCCTCCTGCCAGGTCCCTCTCAGCCTCCATCCCAGGCCCTCCATATTTTCCATACCCATTTGATTTAGGGCCTCTGGAGCCTATCCTTGCCCTCCCTCTTCTCTCTCTGCCATTTCACTGGGACAATATGACCTATGTCTATGGTTTCAACTACCAATCATGCAGTGATGAATCAAAGTGTCCACGCAGACCTGTCCCGAGCTCCAGCCTTTCTATAGGGCACCACACCCAGTCCAAAAGACACACCCAAAGCCAGGGCCACCCTCATCCCCTCTCCATACCAGACTGCTCCTCATCCAGGGTGAAAAAAGCCACCCTCCCCTACACTTGGGATTCATCTTGGATTCTTCCCTCTAATCCCCCAAGTTTAAGACCCTAAGTATTTCTTGTATCTGTCCCCTCCTCTGGTCCCACTGACACAGCCCAGGTCATAGCCCTCAGTATATTCTAGACAGTAAAGATGGTGTCCTAACTGGTGGTCCTAGCTCAGCCTCACCCCTTCCTCCCTAATTACCCGCGACACACACACGTACCACCATGGCAAGATTCCAAGGCTCTGAGTGCTGGGAGGTCTATGTAGCCAAGGATTCTACCACCCCCTCACTTTAAGCCTTTTAATGGCCCTCTATTGTCTCCTCAGTAGAATCCAGATGTGTCACCGCAGTACACAGGCCTAGAGCTCCTGCCTGCCTGTTCACCTCCACTCTCGCCCAAGCTCCACTCCACGCTCACTCCAGCGGTTGCCGTGACATGCATGCCATTCTCCACGGACACTGCTTGCTCTGGTCTCCATGCCTGCGCCTGTTGCCTCACTGTGGCTTTCTTCTCAGCCGCACTCCACTGCTGACAAACTCCTTCTGAAGAAATCTGCCAACACCCATTGCTCCAGCAAGCACGATGGGAACCCATGGGCAATTCCCCCTCCCATCATCCCCTTTAGACAGTTACTTCTCAGTAGTTTCCAGAAAGTTCTAAAAGCAGGAGGCAGCATCATCATCATAAGGGAAAGAGATGAATGAATGTGAAAGCAGCTTGAAGGTGAGCTGTTGTGTCTACACCCAGCCACCCCTGCCAATCTGTGGCATGATTTTAGCCTTCTATTCTCTCACTTGATTCTTTTTCCAGAAAGGGAAAGTATGCAGAAACAGAAGCAAATACGACCGATCCCTCTCTCTTCAGCCCTTCCTCTTCGTTCTCACTCTGGCCCCTTGGTACCCTACATGCCCATTCTAATCCATCCACTTCTGTTCCTTTCTTAATGCCCTCAAAGCCCTTTTGACAGCCTGGTTGTGTGACATTTTTCCTAGGAACTTGATGGAGCTGTGGCGTTAAGAAAACCCACACCAGGTGGTTGCAGCAGCAGTTCAAGAGTCCAGAGCTTTTTCTGCTCGTCCTGACCCCACTCCTTCACCATCCCTGTGGCTTTAGGCTACTTTCCTTTATGGGGCTTTGACTTTTTTATCTGTAAAATGAAGTAAGACCTTCCAGCTCTCAGAGGCTTGGGATCGATGAAGAATGATTCCCCTTTCCGGCTGGTTTTTCCTTTCTGTTTCTCCTAGACGTGCCTGTCCTTCCCAGACCATCTCAGTTTCGGGATTTGAAAAATGCTGCTGTGCCTTGTTACCTGGGAACTTGTTTCATTCTCTGTGCCACAGAGAAAACAATAAAAATGCCATCTCTTCATTATCTGGGCTGATAGAGGAAAAGGCTTAGTCAACTAAACATGATGGGTAAGACGAAAGTAATTTATTGTATTTGGTTTTGAGATGCGGTTAGAGACACATTCTGAGAAACAAAACTATCTTTGCTCATCTGGAAATCATCCCAAACCCTCCTAGCCTGGCCTTAGTCCCAGTCTGGGGTTGGCCACACTGTGGAAGAAAGCCCTGGGTTGTGCAGATAAACCACATGAGGGTAAGCTACTGTTAACTCTGTCATTATTCATAACATTCAGTTCAATAACCATGTATGAGCACAACCACGTGCAAGACATTGTGTGGACAAAGTAGCCTACGGGCCATACAAAGAAAGACTTCTTAATGTCCCCAGAAACACAGGAGGAGGCAGGGGTCTGTTTGTAATTATCCATAGGATATGAGCAACAATAAAGATACTAATAAAGTGTTATGGAGGCTGGGCACGGTGGCTCACACCTGTAATCCCAGCACTTTGGGAGGCCAAGGCAGGTGGATCATTTGAGGTCAGGAGTTCAAGACCAGCCTAGCCAATATGGTGAAACCCCATATCTACTAAAAATACAAAAATTAGCTGGGTGGTAGTGGCACATGCCTGTAATCCCAGCTACTCAGGAAGCTGAGGCAGGAGAATCACTTGAGCCCAGGAGGCGGAGGCTGTGGTGAACTGAGATTGCACCACTACACTCCAGCCTGGGTGACAGAATGAGACCCTGACTAGGAAAAAAAAGGTGGGGGGGTTATGGGAACAGAGGGGAAAGTATACCTGCCTCTAACCAGGAGGCTCTAGGAAGCCTCAGATGGAAAATTAAGGCAAAGCTGATAATGCTGTGAGTGGACAGGTCTTCATCACAACTAATGGCTCAAACGTGAGACTTGCCTAAAATTGTCTTTGAAACTCAGTGAATAAGCAAGCAGATAGTAAGTTCTCCTCTATGCCTAGAACTTCAGGAGATGTTGTGGGCTATAAAAGATATTTAAGACAGTTTTGACTTCTATGCAAACGAGGCAGTGTTATATTCTGATAAAATAAAGGGCTCAATGTGTGGAACTGACAATAAGAATGAGAACAAGCTATACTAAAGTGCTAATTGCATCGCAAATGCAATGAATAAGAAGGCCTCCACAAACATTGTTATTTACTCCCCCTGCATCTCTGCGGCTGTTGATGACAACATCCCAGTCAGCTGTGGGCGAGAATGCTTCCTCTACATCTTTGGGCAGCATGGTGTGGTGGAAGGAGCGCTGGACTAGGAGTGAGAGGTCTGGTCCTGGAATAACCCGGTGTGTAGTCAGCGGCAGGTTACTGCCCCTCGCTGGGGCTCTGGAGAGAAGCTGGACTCAAGGACCTCCAAGGCCCCTTTCCAGTTCTAGTGAACAGAGGGTCTGAATGCAAATGCACCGGCCCATGTCATCATGAAAGACTTTGAAAGAAGCATGGGAAAGAGGGGAGGATAGAGGATTCCAGAGGAGCGCAGATTATGAACAGGGGTGAGAAATCCAAAGCAACAGGCATGAGCACCGCTGGAGTTCAGGTGGCATCGGTGGCCAGAGTCGGGGGCAAGCATGAGCACTGCTGGTGTTCAGGCAGCATCGGTGCTGAGGAAGGCTTCAAAGGCCACAGAGAACAGGGCAGAGGGGGCAACAGGAAAGAGGGAGATGTTTTGGGTTCCCATGTAGGGATGCGCCTTGCTGTAGAAGGGCTTTAGTGAGATTTTCGTGGCTGTCAACAGACTGAAGCTGGGGAGAAAATGACACCAAGAAGCCAACCAGTGAGGCTCTAAATCATCTAAGTTATCAGGCAATGAGGATGTAGGCTGATGGTTGGGAGGATGACATCAAAGGGAAGAAGAGATTGCTTGATTTGAAAGGACAGGCAGGACTTGAGAAACTGTCAGGTATAAAGAATGCAGGAAAGGGGTGAGCCCAGTGCCTGGGTCACTACTTCCTACCCCAGGCTAACACCAGACACCAAATCCCCGGGGTTTGAAATGCCCGACCCTGATATCCAGAGCACCTCATGTCCTGAGAGGTGGACAGTTGTGATGAAGAGGCAGAATAGGAGCTGATGAATGTGCACTGTCTGCATGGCTCTTTTGTGTAGAGAAGAGGGTGTGTTTATCACTGCAGCAGCTGGCCCCATGCTTGACACAGAATGAGTGGGTGGTGGTGTCTACTAGGAGCCCCCTTCCACTCTAGCCCCAAACAGTCCCTCACATAACTTTAGAAACTTTCAACACAGGACAGCAGGTCTGGGAAGGGAAAGGGGACAATGTGAGATAGAAAACAGAAGGCAGGGCCCCCGCAGGGACTTATCTGAAGAGCTCAAGGGCAGCAGGAAAATGGAGGGGGTGAGGAAGGGGCTGAGGCCTGGTGGCAACTAGAGGATTAGAAATCAGTATCTTCCAAGTGCCCTACTTCCTTCTCATCACTCCATAAGGCAGAGGAGGGGCACTACCTGCTCTCACACAGCAGGGCAGAGGTTTGAGGAAGGAAGAAGCTAGCAAGAGCCCAGGGCTCCTAACTTTCAGGTCATAGTCCTCTCTGCCAGCCTACCTCTTGCTCAGGGATGGCACATACTGCCAGGCTTCCCAACTGGCCTGAGACTGCTGTGAAACTGGACGACCTGGCACACATCCCCTTCCAAACCATGACATCTGCTAGAGATGAACTCTCCATTTACAAGACTATTGGGGCAGCTGCTACTTCCCCACGGTGTCCCTCTTGACACAGGCCAGTCATCCCGCTTTCCTGCAGCACCCCAGTCCTCTCCCCACATCTCAGGATGGCTCTCTGGGTTCCTTAGGCTCCTCCCCCAACCCTCTAGAGGCACACGTGATGCTCTCATCTGCATTTCAGTGTAAGGGGATCACACAAAGAACATTCCTGAAGGAACAGCAAAGAAAGTAATTGGACTGAGGGCCCCTGGGGGAGCCTTGGGCCAAGAAAAAAAAAATTGTCTCTCCCGGAGACAGGGAGAAATGAAAGGGATCTTGAAAGCTATGAGGGAAAAGAAAGGCAGGCGACAACTATTGTGATCCAAATATGGAATTCACCCAAACTCCCTGAACAGAAGTCCGACCAGGTAAAGCAGGCAGGTTGTGGTTTCCCCGTGCCTCCTCACTTTCCTGTTCTCTCAGGAGAAATTCTATACTCCAGCTTCTTGAGCTCCTGACCCCTGCCCTGAGGGACAGCTTGTGTGGAGCCAGGAATAGTCAAGACCACACTGTCACGTGGGAGGAGGAAATCTCCCACCTCAGTGTGGGGGGCTTCCAAGCTGGGAGCACGGCCATCCCCCCGCGGCCCTGCAGGACACAGGGAGCCCACCAACCGGACTGCTGTCCTTCCTGCCTCAGTGCACTGAGTCCCTGGAATGGACGAACATCTAAAATGCCAAATATGACAAAATACTTTTATATACTCTATTTCAAATAGTCAAAAAATAAGGCAAAAGACACAACAAACATGGTCTTATATGTAATAGAGGTTAATATTTTCTGTTATTTCTTTCAAATCATGTTTTTAAAAACCTAGACATTTCAGACACAGGTAAGGCTCCACCGGACCTGTTTTCATCCCCTCCTTCTGGGAGTAACTACTATCCTGGGGTTGGTTAGATCAGCCGCATGCATATTTATGTACACCCCCAACATAGCAAGACGTTTTTTTGAGCTGAAATGTTTTCACCGTGGTCCATGAGCCACCTGCATCAGAATTATCTGAGTGCTTGCTAAACAGGCAGATTCCTTACCCTCTGGGGGTAGGGCCAAATTTTTCATTTTAAACAAGAACCTCAGAAGATTTTGATGCACGCTAAAGCTTGGAGAGCCACTGTGCTAGCTTAAGGCTCCAAACATTCTTAAAATGCAAAATGACCAACCGCAATGACCAAAACAAACAGCCATACCCTGGGAACGGTGACCCTTTAAATTGCTCTGTCATTTGCCGCCCCATGTGAATGACAGATTCTGAAGCAGGTTTTACACTCTCTCTAATTAGCAAACTGTCCGGGGTCAGCCTGCTGCTTCCCCACCACTCCACAGCTCACTCAGGGCCACAATAAAACAACAATAAACATTTATTATCTTCACAGGAATGAAGGAGGGAGAGAAGGGTGCTAAAACGCCAGCTACATGTAAATTTTCAGTTTGCACCAACCCACCACTGCCACCATTGGTAGTATGCCTGTGGCACCTTATAGGTTACAATAAAATTACAATGTATACTGTAATTGGATATTTGTACTTTTGTTGCCGTGCTAATTTAGAAGCTATATGCATTTTTATAGCAGCTTTATTGAGTTATAATTTACAACCACAAAATTTACCCTTCTAAAGCGTACAATTCAGTGGGGTTTTTTTTTAGTATATTCAGGATTGTGCAACCACCACCACTATCTAATTTTAGGACATTTTCAACACTCCAAAAAAACCTCCAAACCCATTACCAGTCAACTCCCCACCTCACTTCTACCAGCCTTTCGTAACCACTATTGTACGTCCTTTCTCTATGGATTTGCTTATTCTGTACTTTTTAATATAAATGGAGTCATAAAATATGTAGCCTGTTGTGAGGAATTTCTTTATGTTTTCCAGGTTCACCCACGTTATAGCAAGTATCAGTACTTTATTGCTTTTCATAGTCGAGTAGTATTCCATTGTCTGACATGCCACATTTTGTTTACCCATTCATCAGCTGATAGACACTTGGGATACTTTTTGTCTATTGCGAATGATGCTGCTATGGACATTAATGCACAACTTTCTGTATGGGTATATGTTATGTCTCTTAAAATTTCTAGGAGTGAAATAGCTGGGTCATATGGTCTATGTTTAACATTTTAAGGAGCTTAAAAGAGGCTGTGCCATTTCACATTCTCAACAGCAATGTGTGAGGGTCCAAATTCTCCATATTCCTGCTCAATATTTGTTATTGTCTGTCTTTTTTATAACTATCCTAATGGGTGTGAGGTGGTATCTTATCGTGGTTTTTATTTGCATTTTCCTAATGGCTAATGATGTTGTCTTGCTCAGTTCTGGCTGCTTTAAAAAATACCATATGCTGGGTGGCCTCAACAACAGAAATTTATTTCTCAAAGCTTTGGAGGCTGGGATGTCCAAGATCAAGGTGCTAGCCAGTTAGGTTCCTGGTGAGGACCCTCTTCTCAGTCTTCAGAGAACCATCTTCTTACTGTGTTCTCACATGACAGAGATGAAGCAAGCTCTCTTATGGCTCTTCTGAGAGCACTATTCCCATCATAAGGGCTTCACCCTCATGAACTAATTAGCTCCCCAAAACCCTACCTCCACATATCATCACACTGGGGATTGGGGTTTCAATATATGAATTTGTGGACAGGAACCTTCAGTCCATAGCAGATGCTGAACGTCATTTCATGTGCTTATTGGCCATTTGCATGCTCATTCTTTAAGCTAAGGAACCTGAAACCCTAGTGAATAGTGGTTCCCAAAGTGTGGTCCCCTCCCAACGTACACACCCATCAGCAACATCAGCATCCACAGGGATCTTATTAGAAATACAAATTTTCAAGCCCTACCCCAGGTTATCTGAATTAGAAACACGGGGAGTGGGGCCCAGCAATCTTGTGTTTGAGTCTCAGAATCAGTGCTATAGGACAACATTTCTTAGAGTATTCTCTAATATTTTACAATGTGACATTTGACTTTAAAAATTCCTTGGCAATATGAGTTTAGGAAACAATGGGCTATACAAACAAACAAAAAATCCTTCACTTAAGACTTGTTTAGATTCTTTAATATGCTTATGAGCAACGTGTATTTCCAAGAAGGAGATCTAGTATGCAGCATTTCCCAAACTAATAATCACATCAAACCCCTTATATATGGAGCATCTTGCAGGACTAGTGTTCCACAAAAGTTACTTTAGGGAACATCACTTTAAAGGTATTCCATAAATCAAGAAATTAAAAGGTATGCCACTGTATTAGTCTGTTTTCATTCTGCTATAAAGAACTGCTTGGGACTGGGTAATTTATAAGGGAAAGAGTTTTAACAGACTCACAGTTCAGCATGGCTGTGGAGGCCTCAGGAAACTTAGAATCACAGCAAAGGGGAAGTAAGACACTTTCTCCACAAGGCAGCAGGAAGGAGAAGTGCTGAGGCAATAGGGAAGAGTCCCTTATAAAACCATCAGATCTCGTGAGAACTCACTCACTAGCATGAGGACAGCATGGGGGAAACCGCCCCCATGATTCAATTACCTCCACCTGATCTCCCCCTTAACACGTGGGGATTGTGGGGATTACAATTCAAGATGAGATTTGGGTGGAGACACAAAGCCAAACCAGCTGCTACTTCTTCATCAAGTCAAGTCTGTTGTTAACAACAACCTTTAAACTAGTTCTTTACAAAGTCTTTTGGTTTAATTATCTATTAAAAATAACATTTCTGAAAAGCAAACCTGGTGGCTTAAAACAACAATTAGCATGTCAGGAACCTGAGAGTGTTTTTGTGGGGGACTTTTGCTCAAGATCTCTCATGAGGTTGCAGTCAAGAAGCCAACCACAGTTGCAGTCAAGCTGTCAGCTGGGGTTTGCAGTTATCTGAACACTCGACTATTCTGGGTTTCCAGGACGGCTTACTCATGGCTTTGGCAGGAGTCTCCAGTTCTTGATCATGTGACCTTCCATAGGGCTCCTTGAGTTCCTCATGATATGGTAACCTGCTTCCCCACCAAGCAAGTGATCCAAGAGAGCAAGGAAGATGTGGCAATGTCTGCTAGGACCTAGCCTCAGAAGCCACACCCTCACTTCTGCCATGTTCTCTTGGACACCCAGACCAAACCTGATAGAATGGTGGGGAGCAAGGGCCTACATGAGGATGCAGAGACCAAGAGGCAATGATCACTGTGTTAGTAAGTGACAAAGCTGAGATTTGAACCCGGGCAGTCTGACTCCAGAGTTCATGCTACTGTGACTGCTACTTCTCTGTTATATGAAGAAACAAGATTTCTAATACTCCTTGAAGAATGTGTGACTCAAAAAGACGAGCCTTTGCAGGTCGAAACATAACATGTGCTCCTCTGCTTGGTGTTAGCATGTCCACATGCTTTAGCAGCTGCTGCTAAGCACTGCGGCTTGCCCAGAAACAGAGCCTTTCAGAACATAGGACTGTAACTGTTCATTAGCTAATTAGGCTGTTCTCAACTAATCTGGGAGAAGAGCATCAATTTACTTCTGTTGGTGCTGCTCTCAACGATCCTATTACCATCAAACTGCAAATCATCCCCTTCCCCACTTTTTTTTCACTGTCTACCTATCTAACTGAGAGACTCATAGCTCCTAGTACCTCTAGCTCCTAAAACCCTATTCCTTAGAAATTCTCTCCATCTTTTTTAAACTGTATCTTTAACTGTTATTATGTTACATATATATAATGTTGGATATAAAGCTTCAACTTCTTTCAAAATGGAAAGTACATTTCTGCCTAAACACCTGTTAAATCTTAAGGTTTTTTAGGACCTTAAGAACATCCTTGTAATATTTTGCCCATGTAGTGGAGGAAAAAACCTTTTCCTTTTACCCTTCCAGGTTCTCAGCTGGGGTTCTATAACAAAAGACAAATTAACAAAAGAAAAACATATAGATTTATTTAATTCAGGTTAAATATCCTTTATCCAAAATGCTTGGAAGCAGAGGTGTTTTGGATTTTGGGTCTTTTTTTTTGATTTGGGAATATTCGTGTTATACTCACCACTTGAGCATCTCGAATCCAAAACTCTAAAATCTGAAATGCTCCAATGAGCATTTCCTTTAAATACCATGTTACAAAAAGTTACAGATTTTGAAGCATTTCCTGATTCTGGATTTTTGGATTAGGGATGTTTAACCTGTATAACTTTTATATGACACAGGAGCCTTCATAAGGAAATGAAGACCCCAAGAAATGGTTATACCTGACTGTTTTAATACCAGGTTTGATGAAGAGTGAAAATTATGGAAAATACAATAGGACAAAATGGTGTGGGCTAAGTACAGTAAATTAGGAGAGACTTTGTGAGGTCTGTTTGTTCATATCCCTGTCAGGATCCCTCTGTCTTCAGGGATCAGGATGCTCCTTTCCTCCAGGGGTGGGAGGGCACCTCTCACATGAGCGTTCTATGAGCTATTTCAGGGGAAGGCCAGAGAGTCTTTCCTGCACACGTTGTTTTTCAAATTCCTTTAGCTTAAAACATTGAGTATGCCAAGGTGACATATTTTAGGGAGCATATTTTGAGCCCCATCACCTGCCTTCCTAATTCTCTCCCTTTCATATGTGCCATTTGTTAATTTGTTCAATATTCATCAAATATTGCTGAATAACTTCTAAGTGCCAGGCATACAAGGAATACAAGCTACCACATAAAAGCCATATATAACACCATATTGCCGTACAGCACAGAGATTAGGGTAGTAAACACAGGAGAATCAGCCCTGCGCCACAGTTTGGGAGATGAGGATACAGGGCATTCCTGATGATGAGGCACCTACTCAAAGCCCTCTGATGTTTATTGTGTGCATGTATAGAATTACAATAAATTCCACAAGGGATCTAGGAAATGTGTTTACATCAGGGGCATTTTGTGAAGGTTCTCCATCTCCCTTATTATAAACAACCTGAAGGCTCTAACTGTGTATCACCAGCACACAACAGGATGTCACACCCAAATAGGAGGTGTTCATTGAGCATCTACTGATGGTGATGATAAGGAGGATAGAGACCAAACAGGAACCAAATAGGAAACATGTTTATTTGTTGTAAGACTGGGGACCTGAAATCAGGCATCCTGGTTTTTAATTTTACCTTTGTCCTATTTTAACACAAGACCTATAATAAGTAATACAGCTCCACTGCACACTGCTTTCACATGTGGCCACTAAAAGCAAAGACTAAACTCTGGGTCTATCTTCTGTGGAGAAAAGGTGAATTTTAACGTGAGTCTTATCCATTAAGTAATGTAATGGTTTTATACATAATATTCAGAGGTTACCACTCAGAGGAAGGATTTCTACTAAGAAAAATGCTTATCAGTTTTTTCAGGTTACTTTTACTCAACTTAAGAAAAACTTCAGTGGGACTCAGATCTTGTGGGACACCTGGATTGAGAGGCTGATACAGAGCATGAGTAATGGACCATTCCAGAAGCATTAGTAAAAGGGGGGAAGCATTACAGAAGGGGGAAGCAGACTGGGCATAATATATTCTTCCTCCCATGAAGGTGATCATGTGACAAGGATTGGATGGATCAACCTGCCATTTCTTCATTTGGCCTTAAAGGCATCCTTGAAATATTTTGCCTGTCTCCCTAAATTCTTCCTCTTTTCATATCTGCCATTCATTCATTAATTCATTAATTAGCTTGTCCAATCATTATCTGTTCATTTGGTAATATTTGCTGAATGACTACTAAGTGCTAGGCACACAAGGAGTTCAAACAGAATATGATACAAGCCCTGCCTTCAAGCCCTCAGTGAGCAGCTACGTAGTGGAGGAGATACTAATATCAACTGTGTGAGCAAAGTTCAGGGCCAGCCTGGTCAATGAGTAAAGGAAGGTAGAGGGAAATGGGGAGGAAGCACAGTCAGGGAATAGTCACTTAGCTGAATAGATACCAGCCAGAGGGATGGCAGGGTTGGTGTTACAGCATGCAAAAGAGCACATTCAAAAGGAAGGAGGCATGAAATAGCACACAATTCAAGGAACCACAAGTAGTCCAGTATAGCTGGAGGGCAGGCTGCATGTGGTCAGGTCAGGAGGGATCTTGTATTCTGCTACAGAAAACAGCAAACCACTGAAAGCCTTTAAGCAAAGAATTGCCGAATCATATTACATTTTGTGAAACCATGCTTATCATCTTCTGCATGATCTTTTTCAAAATTCAACAGAAGCCTTTTCAGATTAACAGTATATCACTGAACAGATTTTCACTCTGTAGATTCTCAGGACTTTGCTAGTCAGTTTGTTTTATATAGGGTGATATCCTCCACTTTCCCTGATTGAAAGCCCTTTCCCATGTTCTCCTTGGCAATCCCCTACCCACCTTCAACATTCAGCTTAAATAAATATCACCTCTCTGTGATTTTTTCTTCCAAACACAGTCACCTTCTCCTTCTTCCTTACTCCCAGAACACATTCAATAGAGCATTACTGCAGTGATGTATTGCAATTGCTTCTTAACAGTTACTCTCTTCCACTAGACTATGGGTCCCAGGAAGGCATAGATTTGCATTCCAAATTACATATACATGCACATTTACATATAACACATGAAAAAGATTCCAATGAATCAGCAGTACTTTATTGAACACCTGCTCTGTGCCAGACAATGTACTGGATGCTGGAATTCAATACAGAATGAGCAAATGAAGGACATCTTTCCTATGCAGTATATATAAAAATGCATGTAATGTATATGTGTATGGAAATTAGAATGTAAGTTTGCTTAAAGCAGAAGTCAATATATTTTTCAGTTCTCTGAACCTGAAAGATTAACCACAACTGAGTTTTTAAAACTCATTACCTAATTTATTTGCAATCACATTATATGACAAAGCAGAAAGATTTAAAATGGTTTCAAGCACCAAGAACTCAATATGTAAACATTTAAAATATTGAGCTGGTAGGGTAAGAATCAAATAGCAAGAAACACACAGCTTTTACATTACATAAAAACACTAAGACAGAAAACACTAGAACAGGTCACCCTGTCCAACTAACTTCTACAAGATCTTCTGCAAACTGCGTGGAATAGAAATGTTTGGTGAATTTTCATTCACTCAATATATATTTATTAGCGCCTATTACAAGCCAGCTCTTTTGTTGGCTCTGAGAAAAATAATAGCTGCCATTTTTATTGTTCCAATATATTTCAGGTACTATGCTAAGTGCTTTACATGTGTTGGCTTAATAATTCTCAAACTAATTCTATACAGTAGGTAGCCCCTTATCTGGGTAAATTATTTAATCTCACTGTACCTCTGTTTCTTCATCTATAATATGGCAATAGTAATAGAATAGACATCAAAGGATTGTTGAGGCATTAGATTTGTTTGCACATGTAAAGTACTTAGAACAGTGCCTGACATACACTCCAATTTCAAATATTAACTGAGGATCACCACCACCACCCTCATACTTCATCATCATCACCACCTCATTTTGGATGTGAAGTAACTGAGACTCAGAGAAGTCAGAAGAAAATATTGCCCCAACTTCTCTGACAGGTAGACTGAACACACACTCTGACCTTTCCCTCCTTCCACCAAATTCCTAGAAATCATTTTCTATATACATACAGTAACCACACTGGACAGCAAAAGGAGAAACAAACCCTCACTGGGCTAGATGTTGTGATGAATCTCCTCTCGACAGAAAGTAGATGCAATCTGAATTTTAAAAAGAAACCACAGGCCAGATGTGGTGGCTCACACCTGTAATCCCAGCACTTTGGGAGGCCAAGGCAGATGGATCACCTGAGGTTAGGAGTCCAAGACCAGCCTGGCCAACATGGTGAAACCCTGTCTCTATTAAAAACACAAAATTAGCCAGGCATGGTGGCGCATGCCTATAATCCCAGCTACTTGGGAAGCTGTGGCAGGAGAATCACTTGAACCTGGGAGGTGGAGGTTGCAGTGAGCCGAGATCGTGCCACTGCACTCCAGCCTGGGCAACAAGAGCAAAACTTCATCTCAAAAAAAAAAAGAAAAAAGAAAAAGAAACCACAGCTCCCAGCCCTCAGAAGAGAATATGACCTCTCTAAATGTGGGCATGTCACCACAAGTGCTCCCATCCACAGAGGGTAGACACTGGGATCTGATGGGATCCAGGTGACCAACAGGGTGACAGTTTGAATACATTAGCAGAAAGATCAAGCACTTACTTTAACCCTCCTCCTTAACCTACCTTATCTCTCAGACTGGGCAGCAATAAAGGAAAATCTGTCCACAAGCAGGGGCAATGGGCAGGAAAGGTGGGTGAGAAAGATGGGGAACTGCTCTCGTGCCTTTTTATGCCTGAGAGGAACAGGAAATGCCTACCCCCCGGGGACTGGTCATCAAAGTGACCCATCCAGCAGCAGGTCTCACCACTTCCATACCCTTGCCAGACTATTAGCTTCATAGCCTTTCTCCTTGCAAGAATTTTGCACAAACAGGCATGGTAGAAAGAAGATAGTATTACAATCAAGAATTACCAAAAACTTGGGGAATTTCAGTACCACAGAGAGAAAGAGAACAAACTCAACAATCAAAGAACTTGTACTCAATGAGAATGAAGATATATAATTACCAGCTTAGAGAAAAGTGCGAGAATATTGCAAGCATTTTACAAAATTACCCAGAGATGGTGCAATTGAACATTTTGATAACTGAAAACTTTTAAAATGATTAAGTAGACTCAGTGGCAAAATAGGTGAATTTGAGACGTGAAAAATGGAACTGAGCAATGTTCCCAGAAATCAACACAAGAGTAAGAAAAATACGAAAAACATTAAGAAAAGATTAAAAATAAAGGGAAGAAGTTCCAACATCATTTAATAATGAGTGCTAGAAATAAAGAATAGAGAAAATGTAGAGAAGGCAAAATTAATAAGTGGAGAAGGGGAGAATTTGAAAGGAAGAGAAGCAATTCAAAAGTACTTCCCAGCATTGAATAAAAAATTCACCAGCCCTTCATGTTAAAAACTCTCAATAAATTCTCTATTGATGGAACGTATCTCAAAATAATAAGAGCTATTTATGATAAACCCACAGCCAATATCATACTGAATGGGCAAAAACTGGAAGCATTCCCTTCAAAAACTGGCACAAGACAGGGATGCCCTCTCTCACCACACCTATTCAACATAGTGTTGGAAGTTCTGGCTAGGGCAATCAGGCAAGAGAAAGAAATCAAGGGTATTCAGTATGGAAAAGAAGAAGTCAAATTGTCCCTGTTTGCAGATGACATGATTGTAT
>NW_016813373.1:261730-266006 GCF_001698545.2 Rhinopithecus bieti | reverse complement strand
TTGGACACAGGAAGGGGAGCATCACACACCGGGTCCTATTTTGGGGAGGCGGTAGGGTGGAGGGATAGCATTAGGGGATATACCTAATGTAAATGATGAATTAATGGGTGCAGCACACCAACATGGCACATGTATATATATGTAACAAACCTGCACGTTGTGCACATGTACCCTAGAACTTAAAGTATAATTTAAAAAAAAAAAGGCATAATGTAAAAGAAAAAAAAAAATAGAAACCTTAAAATGCCATAAAATAAAATAAATAAAACCATCATATAAGACACATATTAGTGAAATTTTACAGCACCAAAAGTAAGGAAAAAATGCTAGTGTTTCCAATGAAAGAGGAAACAAAAGTTATCTGTAAAGAAATAATCATGTTGGCCAGGCATGGTGGCTTATGCATGGAATCCCAGCACTTTGGGAGGCCAAGGTGGGTGAACCAACTGAGGTCAAGAGTTCATGACCAGCCTGGCCAACATGGTGAAACCCCGTCTCTACTAAAAATACAAAAATTAGCCTGGTGTGTGGTGCATGCTTGTAATCCCAGCTACTCGGGAGACTGAGGCTGGAAAATTGCTGGAACCCAGGAGGCAGAGGTTGCAGTGAGCTGAGATCGCACCATTGCCTGGAGGCCTGGGTGACAGAGTAAGACTCTGTCTCGAAAAAAAAAAAAAAGAAAGAAAGAAATAATCATGTTGATATTAGAAGTACTATCAGCCACAAAGGATAAAAGACAATAATAGAGCAGTTAAAAATGTAAAGGTAATCATCTATATGTGCATGGGCATAGGTGTATTACATATGTATGTGTGAATGTAAATGTGTGTATACATATGGCAGAAATGTATTTTACATATATACATAAAAATATATATACACACATTATAGTTTTATCAAAAATTTCAAATACACAGAGTAAGTGAACTACAAAAGTTTTGTGATGATGTTGGTGGTGAATTTTTAAGAAATTAGAATTGCAGTATACGTTTTTTCTCTTTACTGCCTGTTATCGTTCAAAACTTAGTTTAGGACCTCTAATGCCTAAGATTAGCCAATTATAAAGACATTTAGAGACAAATGGGGGAGGGGAAACATTTTATAAATGTTTAAGCCTCCGAGGACCTGCTTTGTAAATCAACCTAAGTGCCCAAAATGATATTGAACTTTTTCATAAAGATCCCTAAATTTTGTTGCATTTTGTTCAAAACAGTTGGAAATCTCCTTACCTAATAGTTACCTTTATATTTTTAACAGACATTTATTCTGATGGTGCATACCTTTTAAATGTCCTTCAATTATTTTCTTTTTATCACAATGAAATAGTCATTATTGTCTCCTTCAATATTTTCACCTTGAATTTTTTTAATGTTATAGTCACTTTCTTTTGGTTGGCATTTGTCTAGAATACCTTTTGCTACCTCCTCTATTTTCAGTTTTCTAGTGTCATTTTATTTAGCTTAGTCATTTAAACGTAAGATCAAAAAATTAAAGTCACAGGGCCTCTGACTTTTAAAAAATAAGTTTAATCTGTTATATTCGTTTCAATTGCTATTAAGTCAGGACTTCTTTCCACTTTCATATGTTCTGCTTGCCTCACTTTATAATTGCTTCCTTTCTCTCTTTTCTTACTTTTTGATGAACTTGTTAAATTTTCTTGTTACTTTTTTTTTTTTTTTTTACTGGTTCTATTTGCCTACAACTTCTTTTCTTATTTTTTATTTTTATTTCAATAGTTTTGGGGGTACAGGTAATTTTGGTTACATGGGTAAGTTCTTTAGTGGTGATTTCTGAGATTTTAGTGCACCCATCACCCAAGCAGGGTAGACTGTACCCAATATATAGTCTTTATTTCAACCTGCGGAATACCATACTTGGTGCGGCTATGATAATGAATTCTTTGTCCATACAATTCATTTTATATGTTTCTGTTCCATAGGTTTCTTAATTTAGTAAAAACTTTACAATACATCATGTCTCATCAAAATTGTATGTATATTATCACTCCACAACTAAATAAGCTTATTGTTAATACTAAACTTTTCAGCTCAATTTTCAATAGCACCCACAATAATGTCAATGTTTCATCTTCTACAGAATGAACTTCCAAAACCTTTGAGTTTATGAATTAGATGAAAATATTGAGCTATTATTGACATTAGTTTAACAATTATTCTTTACTTCCTTTATAAAGAGTATTCACCATAACACTGTAAGAAACATCTGTCTTCATTGCTAAACTTTAAATAAGAAACAAAATAAGATAGCCTTCTATTACTGCCATTACACAATATTTTCCTGGAAGTTCTGTTTAGGGCAATAAGATAAGAAAAAGAAGCATACAGTAGGTGAATTAGAAAGAAACAAATACAATAACACTTGTTTGTAGTTAACATAATTTTCTACCTATATAATCTAAAAAATGTATACAAACATGATTTTAACTAATAAACTTTTACATGATTGCTAGATATAACATCAACAAATAAAAACTAACATCCCTATACATTAGCAACATTCTATTAGAAACGAAAAAAATTAAATCATTCACAAGAGTAATAAAATTACAAGACACAGAAGAAAAACCATAACAAAGATGTGCAAGTCGTAAGTGGAAAAAAATCTCCAAAACTATAATAGGGTCTAGAATATATTCCAAATAAATGGAGAAATATTGGTAAGATTCAACATTGTGAAAATGTTAATTTTCCCCAAATTAGTCAATAAATCCACTGCATTTCCAAAAAAAAAAAAAAAACCTGAAGATTTTGACAAGTTAGTTCTAATTCATATGAAACTATAATGCCTAAGATTAGCCAGTTTTAAAGACAAATAGGGGAGGGGAAGATTGCCACTACCAGTTATCAAAAAGCTTTATAAAAATATAGTCATTAATGATTGCCAATGGGATAGAAAAGACAGCCTAAAAACAGACCACATATATATGGGAATTTGGTATACAAACAGAAGTGACATTACAAATCAGCGGGCAAAAGTTGTACTATTCGTATTCACTCAATGAAGTTGGGAAGTGATGGAAAAGCATATAGGTATAGTCATATCTCACATAGTACATGCAAAGAAACGCCATATGGATTAAGGACCTAAATATGATAATCGTAACTTATGCTAGAAAATACATTTTATGTACTATTTTATGATCTTACTTTAAAAAAAGCCCAAATGATCAATCACCAAACTGCCACATCTTCATCAGAGTCTTGGATTTTATTCATACCCTGTCTCTGTCTCGATTCCCTATAATAAAATGTGGGATCTGACTGCCTAACAGACAAAAAACTTGGTTCAGGACTTAATGTAACTAACTGATTTTTCCTAAGCCAGCTTCTAAAGACCAGGACACATTCAGAAGTATCAAATACTGAGAGGTTTTTTGGATATGGAATGCCACTCTTCCACAGGCCAGGCAACAGTCCCACTGCCTCAATCAAGCAAGTACGTAATAATAGCCTTCAAAGCCAAGGGAGACCTATAAAGCGAATGGTAACCAGGTGTTCTCTATCTCCAGTGAAGGAGATATACAAAGAAATAAAATTAGTGCAGTAGCAGGGAAGGCAGGCAAGGTATCTCCCTTCCTCAAACGCTTTGAAAATCAAATCAGCTATTCAGCTTGGGGAGAGTGAAGTGTTGGCTTAAAGGAGAAAACTCCAGTTTGACAAATCTGACCCAAACCAGAATCACTGGTCTGGAAGGTATACACTCATAGAGAACCTTGCTTTTCTGGAAGAAGCTCCAACACTCTCCCTTAGAGAGAATCTGAGAGAAAGACCACGTGCAACCTGCTCTGCCCCTAGAGGTGGCCTGCACAGCCCCTGCTCCAAGCTAGGGAGAAGCCTGACCTTTGTAATGAGGTGCTACTGCCACACACCCATACACCACATCCTGCTGCCCCAGCATATGGGCCATGAATCATTCACAAAGCTTGTGAATCAATTATTCATCCAAACCAAAGACCAAACACTTTGCTAATTGTCCAGGAAGAGGGGGGAGAGGGGAAAAGAGACTGATTGAAAAGAAAAAGAAATCTGTGTCATGCAAACGATTGGCCATATTAACACATCATATATTTTAAACAAAAAACAACAAACACGCAAACAGAAAATAGACTCCTCCAAGTTAACTAGCTAAGTGATGTGGGCTACCTTTGAAACAGGAAGGGAGAAACACACCAGCCTCCTCAGAGTCCTGATCAAAGAACCCCACTCCATGTCATCCAGTTTTCTTTTCTTTTTTCTTTTTTTTTTTTTTTTTTTTT
>NW_016813373.1:249895-261663 GCF_001698545.2 Rhinopithecus bieti | reverse complement strand
TTTTTTGAGATGAAGTTTCGCTCTGTTGCCCAGGCTGGAGTGCAATGGAGCAATGTCGGCTCACTGCAACCTCTGCCTCACAGGTTCAAGTGATTCTACTGCCTCAGCCTCCTGAGTAGCTGGGATCACAGGTACGTGCCATCACGCCAGCGTAATTTTTTGTATTTTTAGTAGAGATGGGGTTTCACCGTGTTGGCCAGGCTGGTCTCAAACTTCTGACCTCAGGTGATGGACCCACCTTGGCCTCCCAAAGTGCTGGGATTACAGGCATGAGCCACCATGCCCTGCTATTTTTCTACCTTCAGCCTCAGTCCCACAGCTGGACTAAGAGCTTAGAACCCATACTCTCACTGCTCCTGGGCCTAAGGTTTGGTTATAACCTAGATTCTTATGCCTGCCACCTGGGCTCAGGAGCAGTAAACACCCTGGGCAGAGTATAAGTGAACATGGAGGATAAGGTGTAAACTGGGCTCATGGTTCCCATACCTCCCGCCCTGCCCAGCTCCGTGGACAGATTTGCATAGAACCCTGCTTTTCACCTCTCACTCATCTCGCATTTGCTGGGCATCTATTATGGGTCTAAGAATATATATACAAGTCACCCTAGAGAACAGGGAAAGGAGAACATGATCCCTGCCCTCAATCTCAGTGAAGAAACCAGAGGGCCACGAGAATAACACAGAGGGGACCCAAATGCCTGCTGATGGAGGGAAAATGCAGATAAGTGCTAAGTGGGTACAGAGGAAGGGGGCTAGCTCCCTAGGAAGCCAAGTCTTAGACTGGTTCCCACACAACAGAACATCATGGCATGGATTGGTGAAAGGCAGAAAGGATACGAACAGAAAAGACAGGGGAATCCCATTCTGGAGCAGTTTATCCAAATAAGTTATGGTTTCTCCAAAGGAAGGAAAAGGCTTTTAAATTCTTTCAACAAAATCACTGATAAAGCAAGCATGCTGCAAAGGAAACACCATTGCCACACAGTTCACATTCAAGAGTTCTCCTTAGGAGAATATATGGTATGGAGGATGAGTATGAAATATAGATGCGGATGTACTTTGATGTAACCTCAGGCAGGAATAAATACAACACATAGGCAGGCACGCATACAAACAGATCATAAACCATAAGCCTGTGCCTTCCTTCTTCAAAAGCTGCAAAATTTCTGATTATTCTTATTTCTTATTCTTTCTCTTTTCTTCCATTTTACCTCTCCAGCCCAGCAGCTCCTGGGAACACCATCAAATTTTAATGGGCTCTCTTCTCTGCAGCACCCATAGCTTGAATATAGACAACTGCATATGGTGCCACTCATGACTCTTGCCACTGGCCAGCAGAAGGGACGGGAGGAAGGTAGACAGGTAAAGGTACCAGCTACAATAAAGTTACCAGACATTTTCACATATGCCATTCCATTTAGTCTTTTCAATGGTTCTGTAAGCTGGTATTGCTATCTCATTTTAAATTAAGACTCAAGAATATTAAACAACTAGTGCTGCAGTCACACCACCAATAAGGACCACTACCAGGATTCGACCAATTTGGGTCTAGGTGGGCTTTCCCCCACAACACACCATTTTTCACTGGAATCAACTGAGTTTCACAGTCAAACTGTCAGCTACACATAAGTATTAAAAATCTACTATATACTCAGCATCAAATTTAGTGTTGTATATATATGGATGTTTACAAGCCTGCAAAAAAGTTATGTTAGTTCATTTTCACACTGCTGATAAAGACATACCTGAAACTGGGAACAAAAGGAGGTTTAATTAGACTTATAGTTCCACATGGCTGGGGAGGCCTCAGAATCATGATGGGAGGTGAAAGGCACTTCTTACATGGTGGCAGCAAGAGAAAAATGAGGAAGAAGCAAAAGTGGAAACCCCTGAAAAACCCATCAGATCTTGTGAGATTTATTCACTATAACAAGAATAGCACAGCAAAGCCTAGCCCTCCTGATTCAATTACCTCCCCCTGGGTCCATCCCACAACATGTGGGAATTGTGGGAGATACAATTCAAGCTGAGATTTGGGTGGGGACACAGCCAAACCATATCATTCCACCCTGACCCCTCCAAATCTCATATCCTCACATTTCAAAACTAAAGATGCCTTCCCAACAGTCCCTCAAAGTCTTAGTTCATTTCAGCATTAACCCAAAAGTCCACAGTCCAAAGTCTTATCTGAGGCAAGGCAAGTCCCTTCCACCTATGAGCCTGTAAAATCAAAAGCAAGCTAGTTACTTCCCAGATACAATGGAGGTACAGGTATTGGGGGAATACAGCCATCTCACATGGAAAAAATTGGCCAAAACAAAAGGGTTGCAGGGTCCATGCAAATTCTATATCCAGTGGGGCAGTCAAATTTTACAGCTCCAAAATGATCTCCTTTGACTCCAGGTCTCACATCCAGATCACACCGATGCAAAAGGTAGGTTCCCATGGTCTTGGGCAGCTCCACCCATGTGGCTTTGTGAGGAACAGTCTCCCTCCTGGCTGCTTTCATATGCTGGCATTGAGTGTCTGTGGCTTTTCCAGGTGCACAGTGCAAGCTGCCAGTGGATCTACCATTCTGGGGTCTGGAGGACTGTGGCCCTCTTCTCACAGTTCCACTAGGCAGTGCCCCAGTAGGAACTCCATGTGAGGACTCCAACCCCACATTTCCCTTCCACACTGCCCTAGCAGAGGTTCTCCATGAGGGCCCTGCCCCTGCAGCAAACCTCTGCCTGGGCATCCAGGCATTTCTATACATCTTCTGAAATCTAGGTGGAGGTTCCCAAACCTCAGTTCTTGACTTCTGTCTACCCTCAGACTCAATACCATGTGGAAGCTGCCAAGGCTTAGGGCTTCCACCCTCTGAAGACACAGCCTAAGCTGTATATTGGCCCCTTTCAGCCATGGCTGGAGCAGCTGAGACACAGGGCATCAAGTCCCTAGACTGCACACAGCACAGGGACCCTGGGCCCAGCCCACAACACCACTTTTTCCTCCTGGGCCTCTGGGCCTGTGATGGGACGGGCTGCCCTGAAGGTCTCTGACATGGCCTGGAGACATTTTCCCCATGGTCTTGGGCATTAATATTAGGCTCCTTGCTACTTATGCAAATTTCTGCAGCCAGCATGAATTTCTCCTCAAAAAAATGGGTTTTTCTTCTCTACTACATTGTCAGGTTGCAAATTTTCTGAACTTTTATGCTCTTTTCCTTTTAAAATAGAAATCTTTTAACAGCACCCAAGTCACCTTTTGAATGCTTTGCTGTTAAGAAATTTCTTCCACCAAATACCCTAAATCTTCTCTCTCAAGTTCAAAGTTCCACAAATCTCTAGGGCAGGGGCAATATGCCACCAGTCTGTTTGCTAAAACATAACAAGAGCCACCTCTGCTCCAGTTCCCAACAAGTTCCTCATCTCCACCTAAGACCACCTCATCCTGGACCTTATTGTCCATATCACTATCAGCATTTTTGTCAAAGCCATTCAACAAGTCTCTAGGAGATTCCAAACTTTCTCACATTTTTCTGTCTTCTTCTGAGCCCTCCAAACTGTTCCAACCTCTGCCTGTTATCCAGTTCCAAAGTCACTTCCACATTTTCAGGTATCTTTTCAGCAACACCCCTTTCCTGGTACCAATTTACTGCATTAGTTCGTTTTCATGCTGCTGATAAAAACATACCTGAAACTGGAAACAACAAGAGGTTTAATTAGACTTACAATCCCACTTGGCTGGGGAGGCCTCAGAATCATGGCAGGAGGCAAAAGTCACTTCTTACATGGCAGCAGGAAGAGAAAAATGAGGAAGAAGCAAAAGTGGAAACCCCTGATAAACCCATCAGATATCATAAGACTTATTCACTATCACCAGAATAGCATGGGAAAGACCAGCCCCCATTATTCAATTACCTCCCCCTGGGTCCCTCCCACAACACGTGGGAATTGTGGGAGATAAAATTCAAGCTAAGACTTGGGTAGGGACACAACCAAACCATATCAGAATTGGAAAGATGGGGAGTAAAATGAAACAGATAAAAAATAGTCTCCACCACAAGAGTTTGATAATCCAGTAGATAATTGTTAAAAAAAAAACTGATTTATAAGATATACTGATCAATACAGAAAGAAATACAGAAGAAAAATGAAGAAACCGTAATAAAGTCTAATAAATAGCAAATAAAAGAATGGAATAAAAACAACAAACTATTTATTACAACAAATATTAATGTGTTATATTCTCTCAAAAGAGGAAGACTCAGATAAGTAATTGGAAAGCAACACAAACAACATAGAACTATCATGAGATTTTGATTATATAAGTAGGAAGACATGGGAAGGAAGTAAGGAACTAGAAAGGAAATAAAGTGGATCTATTTACTGAAGCCACATTTAGAACCAGAACTGGAATGAGAATTCAAAAAAGAATAGAGAAAGAAAAAGAAGACCATATATATCGGCCAAGCATTTTGTTCACAGCCAGCTGATACTGTGCCTTAAAGATATAGCCCTACTTTAATATTATCAAGTGAGTGTAGCTATTCAATTATACTTTAAAACTTGTTATCAAGATAAATTAAGCTATAAATACAGATCAAAGATGAAGTGATTCCAGGACTCTAAAGCCCACTGTAATAGACTGAATGTTTGTATATCCCCAAAATCCACATGTTGAAAGCTAATCCCCAATGTGATATTTGGAGGTTCTGCCTTTAGAAGGTATTAGGTCATGAGGACTCTGCTCTTATATGGGATTAGTGTCCTTATAAAAGAGACACCAGAGAGCTCCTCACCCCTTCTACCATGTGCGGACACAGACAGCTGTTCAGGAGCCAGGAAAGGGGCCTTTTCCAGGCACTGAAACTGCTTTGATAATGGACTTCCCAGTCTCCAGACTGTTGAGAAATAAATGTCTGTTGTTTATAAGCCACCTGGTCTATGATACTTTTGATACAGCTGCCCAAATGGACTGAGAAATTAACTCAAGATTTAGTATGTTCTAGAAGCTAGCACAATCCAGTACAAGTAGCAACAGATTGAAAATACAAGGACAACAATTTCATCCCAGCTCGGGTAAGTTTTTTGTGGGAGATAGAGTAACCCAGAGAATGTATTTGTTCATTATATGCTTCCCCTTCCTCATCAATAAACTAGAAAATAGTAACAGGTACTACTGTTGAAAATCTACTATGTACAGAGCACTGTTTCAAATGCTCAACATATGTCATACCCCCCAGTTTAGCCTCATAAAATACTCAGAAATACCCTGAATCCTTCATTTCCCAATAAGGAAATTGAGGCTGAGAGGTTAAATAACTTGCTCAGTGTCACAAAGCCAGAAGCAGACTGCAAATACAGAACTATGTCATGCCAGAGTCTTTGTTCCTTGCATCTTGCCAGGCTGTCCTGTATTGTAACTCTAGTCTATTGTTAATAGGCTAAATGGACAATATTTCTAAAATGATTTCAAGATCAAAATGATATAGAAAAACCAGTATCTATTGTTATCTTAATCCCCTTCAATAGAAGCCATTTTTCCAGTAACTAAAACCAAGTAGTGAATTTTATATTCCCCTGGATGGATTTTGACATCCAGACCAGCAGATACATCCTTTCACTTTTGTTAATTAAGATGCATCGGGAGTAAAAAACAAAAAATTCAGACCATGCAGCCACTAGATACTCAAATTAGGAAGGCAGTGTAGCATCATGGTCAGAAACCTAAGCTCTGGAGTCAGCTTCCTCATTGGAATCCTGACCCCACCAACTATTAGCAGCATGATATGGGGAAATTACTGAACCACCTAAGCCCTGGTTTCCTCATCTAGCAGTGATTATAATAGTGCCTACTTCACAGGGATGTTGCCAAGAATTTTTTTAAACACTTCAAAATGTTTAATGCAGTGATTAGCACTGAACACCAGCTATTAATTAGGTCCACAGTCCTGAATAACTAGGTAATCTCAGCTCTTTTTTCCATTCTTACCCTCCCTGCCTCCTGACCTAGAATCCTTGCAACAAAGGTCAATTTCTGAATTAAGGAGCCCTTTTCCAGAATTGTACATTGGAAATATCAAGGAGGCTGAAAAATTTGGACAACTGCTTTCTGAAACTCCTTTCCTTAGGGCTATGAACCTAAGACCAAACTGGCCTTTTTCCAAGGAAAAGGATAGCTCCCCTAGATCCAATCATGCCACATAGAAGGCATGTCATAAACTGCAACAAAGAGCAACATAATTAACATCCTCAAGGACCACTCCAATCTATGGCCACAATAATAAATCCTTCTCCAAAGACTCATGACAACCATTTATTTACTACTGACTCTATTTGTTGTAGCGGTACGCAGTTCGTAACTAAACTTCTGACTTCTCAACCTTCTTTGGGCAGGCTGAAGATCGAAAAGAAATTAGTAAATGAAAGGCTGGTTCTCCCTCTGAAACTGGCTCCTGATCCTCTGTTTTACTAGACTACAGAGTTTAGAATTTGACAAATGTTAACCAGTAGTGATATCCAGGTCAACATGGACATTTTATAAATAGTCTCAGCTGGCTGACTGCCTCTAGGTTTTGCTATCTTGAAGAGGACAAAAATAAGCATCACAAAAAAAAAATAAAAAAATATGAAATACATTAATTGTTTCTCATTCTTATCTTCAAAGCTTGATCAAGAGAGGTGGCAAAATCAGTTCAATGGCTACTTACACCAGCATCTAGTGTGTCAACAGCTGCTGCATTAGGGCAAAGTGAAACCACATTCCCATTGATCTTCCATCTCTTCCCTGTTCTCTACTGCTGTCCCTCCTACTGCTCACCGCTAGGCCTTATACATGGGAACCATTCAATGAAAGGAGGATAGATGGACAGATAGAAAGCTGATTGTACAGAGTAGAGCACATTTATTCCCAGTTTTTTCTTCTGATCAAATGATGTCAAGCTCAAATGAAAATCATCTACCCATATATACTATCTACACATCAGACTTAAAGTTCCTTGGGGCCAGGTATCTTATTATTTATCTTCATAGCCTCAATACTTAGCAAAATGTTTTGTACACACATAGCAAATATTTCTTGACTCAGTGGATGTTAATAATTAGAAGAAAACATTTATTATATATCTCCTATGCATCTGACAATTTATATTCACACAGACAATTAAGAGATCATTACTGTCCTCCAAAATTGATGCTGTTCTTAACACAGGGTAAGGCTGTTGCTAGAAGGCAGCTGCCCAATTAGGGATTAGGTCTCCCAGTCTCACCTGCAACTAGGCTGAGCCACATGGCAGCTCTTTGTCAATGGGATGTGACTAGACATAATGTGTATCAGTTCTATACCAATACATTTAAGGAGTATGCCTTATTCTTACTCTCTCTTTCTACTTCTCTTGAAGGGACATAAACCATGAGATCATAGAGGACAGCAGAGCTACCAGATAGAAGAAGCCTGGGTCTCTACATCACCAAGTGGAGGGAAGCCAGGAGCACTGTTCAGAACAGCCTGGTTCAAGGAGCAAGAGAGAAACCTACTATGTTAACCCATTTAAATTTGGGGGGTTATTTGTTAGAGCATTCAGCCCTGCTCAATCTAATACACACATCTTGCAAGAGAGGTATTTTAGATTTTAAAAATGAGACTCCTAGAGCCTGGACCAGCCAACCCGGAACAAGGTCTATACTGGGCATATTGTTCCCAGCTGCCTTAGGACCACACATACACATACATTCTACTCCAATTAGATTGCTCTTTTTTAAAAAAGGAAAGATACCATTTATTTACAATTATTTCACTTTATCCACAATTTCCCATACAAACATAAAACAGAAAAAAATAAAACCACCACTTGGGAATGCAAGTGTCTTCTTTCATAGCCTGGTTGAAGGAGAAGCATAAGCCCTCTCACTTTATGAAAAGGAAAACAGTTAGGAATAATGCCTGAGAAACAGCTCTGCATGAGCAACCTAACTCATACCATTGGGGGGGGGGCCTCAATGGCAAAGAGACTTAGGGTGTCACCTACTGGCGACAGCATGGCTTCCCAAAAGGATGACAGCTGCTTGCTCCCAGCTCCCCAACCTCCACTACCAAATACCAAAAATCAAATACGGGCCACATATCTCATGAGCTCCAATTAGACTGTTCTGTTCCCAAGTGAAGCATTGTATCTAACTTCTACTTCTCCTTTCCCTGCCACCTCTACACAAAACTGAAGACCAGCTTGACTAAAATCAGGCGTTAGCCACAGCCAAAAGCCTGATTCCACGTTCCAACTAGAGACAAGAATATGGGGCATACATTGCAGTTCTGAGCCTCATCTCCTTCTTTCATATCAATGGGTTAGTTACACTGAACTAGCAATTCTCATTCTTTCAAGTGTGAGGCCCTCTTTTTAATGTCAAAAATTCAAGACCAACCCCATCCCTTGGAGAAGTTATTTCAATTACTACAGCCCCTTAACAACATGGTTAAATAATTGTTATTACCCAGAGTCGTTCCTTTTTCTATGTAGATGGAGACATTGAGACTTAACAGAAGCTGGGTCACTTGCCCACAACTACAGAACTAGTAAACACCAGAGCAAAGATATGAATTCAGGTTTGCTTGTCTACGAAGCCCAAATTGTTAACCACTATGCTATATTTAATAAATTTAAAAAGAAAACAATACTATTTATTCAACAATACTTTTAGATGTATTTATATTTTATAAATCACAACAGCATCCACACACTGCAAAATATACTCTATTACATATTTGTGGGAAACTTCATTCAGGAAGCAGCCAGTGCTTGTAGGTGATTTCTTGTTGCTTAGTGTTCAGACCAGTCACAGCTGGGGGGAGTGGAAATCATTGGAAGTTCCTCCTCCTTTATCTGCAGTATGAGCAAACTTTGACCTGATCAGATTCCCAGTAGCGAGATCCCACCCTAAACCTGAATTTGTTTATTGGAGAAGAAGGACTGGAGGTCAGAGTCTAATAGACAAAGTTCTAACAAGGTCTTGGTCAGAATGAGTCTCTCACAACACCACAACCACAACACCACGGACCTACCACCCTCTCTGGCATCTACCCCAAACTCCCCAAGTCTTGTATTTCAGAACAAAATGTAAAATGAAAACAGGGAAGGATTAGGGAGACTAAGAAAAGGGTAACAGAAGAGCCGGGAGGAAGAAGCTACCACGTTACAGAGCTGGCTGCACTCATCTGAAGAAGGGATGTGGGATGGAAGCAGGCAGGGGAAAAGACCAGGGTAAGCATTTATTCCCTTCCCATCTCTATCACCAGAGTCCATATGTGAAGAATCCATCTCGGTGACCTGTCTCCAGAACAGAGAATACAACACTTACTTGGAAAGGGAACTGGGATTCTCTATTTCCCTTTTCCAAATGAGTGGGTAGAACATAACTCACAGAACACTTTGAGCTCCCCACTAGAAGAATGTAAGGGCCTCTAAATCACAAAATGTTATATTTACAGTGGTTATTAACCAGAGTTCAGTTAGGATCCAGATTCAGCATCATGATGTGTCATGGGCTTTGGAAACAGGGAAAAGAGAAACATCCCATAAACAAGCATGTGGGTTGGCTTGATCCTTTTGACTACTGTTCTATCAGAAAAATTAAAATCATAATAATCATATAGCAATGTTCTCAGCAAAGAATTTTTAAAATAATTTCTCTGCTGAATATAAAAAATAAAAGCCCACACACGCATCAATTCTTACCCATTATTTGAATCAGTAGGAGATGCTCAGAGTATAATCTCAGAGGGCCAGGGACTATGTCTCTACTCTGGGCAGGTTAACAAATCTTTAACATGTGCCGGGCCAGATTATAAGGTCTGTAGACTGGGTTTTGGTACAGCTCCAATAGGTTAAAGGGCTGATGTTGGAAGGAGGAGGCAAGAGGGAAGAAAGGGACTCTGAGGACTTTAATCCTATGTCCCTAATTCTGAGGAGACATGGAGTCATTTGGGCAACTTGTTCTATCTTCTTCTCTGCAAACATCATGCCTCTCCTACAAATCTGTTCACTTTCCTGTTTCAAACCATTCAATGGCCTCCCACTGAACATGCCTGGACATGCCAATGAGGCCCTGAATGATGTGGTCCCTGCCTGCTTTCCAACCCCTCTTAGATTACAATCACTGTGGGCCCCTCCAGCCTACTTTTTTGTTTCTCAGACCTGCCACGGCCTCCCCCATCTTTAGCCCTGCACAGCTGCCCTACCCTCTGCCTGGAACTCTCCTCCTCCTGTCCCCTTCCCTCTTCTCATCTCATCTTAGCTAAGTGCAACTCAGCCTTCAGGTCTCAAATTAGGTTAGAGTCCCAGTGAAAAGTTCTCTTAGCACCCTAACTCTTCCCCTATGCAGCACATTATACACTATTAAATTAAAGTAAATATCTGTCTTCTCTGCTGGACAGCAAGCTATGAGTAAAGGCTGTATCTCCATCCAGTGCAGCGTCCCTAGCGGTCAGCACAATGTTTGAACACAGGATGTGCTCAACTAATACTGGCTGCCTCTATATTTCCTTCCTTTCTGTCTTCTCCTGACTCTGTCCGTTTTCCCCCACACCATAGTTCAGAGATTCATATATGGGTATTAGCGATGCTTAGCCCTGAGTGGGCTTCTTTCTGGTTGTCTCTCCCTCACCCAGAGTTTTGACTAAGATTCAACAGCAAAGATAACCCAAACCAGGTCAGTTTCAGTTCCATTTCAGATTGAACTCTCCCATGGCTAGTCATGCCGACCTGGACTATGTAAGGACTCTCTAAGGCCAGCTGGGCCCCAGAGGGCTGGTGGGGAGTAGGTGAGAAGCAGGGACCTCCATCTGTAAATTGTAAATTGTAAACGATTTACAGTGATATAAATTGGTTCCGATGCATCTGACATATGAAGCAGCCACACTTATCACTCTGCCTCCTAGTTACTGTCCCGGTGTTGGAGGCCAGGGAGAAAAACCATGGCCCTGGGCCCCCTTCCTAAATGTTCTGTCACTAAGGCCCAGGCAACTGACAGAAGAGTGGCAGCCAAGAAGGAAGGAAATGAAAGACAAGAGGGAAGAAGTCAGACCTCAGGCTTCTTTCCAGCCCCTCCTCTATGCAAGGGCTCTGCCTAAACATTCCTCCTGGAGGAGAGAGGGCATTGTCAGCCTTCCTGGGTCACATCCAGATGTGGGCGGACAGGAGCTGACCCTTCTGGCCTGTGTATGTGTTGTGAGAAGTGGGGAGGATAGAAGACAAAGAAAGAAAAGACCAAAAAAATGGAATTCTAGAAAACGTAACATTTTCCTTGTTAGTAAAGTTTAAAATAAACGCCTTTGTTTCAACTTTTTCTCCTGGAACTTCTTTGTTGTTCTTATGGGTAATGACTGTAGCAGGATTTGACTAATTTTGATAAAATTAGATATACTGCTGAAAGGAAATAAGATATATCCTATGTGCAATATGTAGTAAACTTCTCTCCTGAGGCAAAATTATAACTAATGGGGCCGGGCGCGGTGGCTCAAGCCTGTAATCCCAGCACTTTGGGAGGCCGAGGCGGGCGGATCACAAGGTCAGGAGATCGAGACCATCCTGGCTAACATGGTGAAACCCCGTCTCTACTAAAAAATATAAAAAACTAGCCGGGCAAGGTGGCGGGTGCCTGTAGTCCCAGCTACTCGGGAGGCTGAGGCAGGAGAATGGCGTGAACCCGGGAGGCGGAGCTTGCAGTGAGCTGAGATCTGGCCAGTGCACTCCAGCCTGGGTGACAGAGCGAGACTCCGTCTCAAAAAAAA
>NW_016813373.1:126546-249692 GCF_001698545.2 Rhinopithecus bieti | reverse complement strand
AAAAAAAAAAAAAAAAAAAAAAAAAAAAAAAAAAATTATAACTAATGGAAAATTTTAAATTTGCCATAGTTTTAAAATTTGCAATAGGTTTCAGTGAAATTTGTTTCTGTGGTTGCAAGTTTTATAGAGATAAATGACCATTCTTAATGAGGTCTACAGAACCACAGTATTTTGAGTACTTTCAATTTTTATATGCTGGTTTTTTCAAGGCACTCAGGGTGCTTTATGTGTATTTTAACATTTATCTTTATAATATCACTGTCCTGGAGAGAAGGTATTATTGTTCACTGATCTGGTATTTTGCTTTACTGTTTTGCAAAACACTTTGGCGGTGGAGGCTGTGCTGTACACTAGATATAGCAAGGGCTTTAGAATTGTTGATAATAGAATTAAAGTGCCAATCTCTCCCCTTTGTAACTGTTTGACCTTGAGCAAGTGACTTTGCCTCTTTGAGTTTTGGTTTCCTCATCTGTAAAATGGAGATAATATCAGTATTGCCTTATGTTTCTATATTTAAAATAATATGTGCAAGTGCCAATATAGTATACGAAGCCTTCTACATTTAAAATAAGACATGAGCTCCCGGTTAAACGGGAGCTGTCATTATCAACATCATCACTATCCTATTTGCTTGTCATGAAACCTGGTGGAGGTAGCCACAGCAGGTTTTACCTTCACTTCATAAACGAAGTTTCATAAAGGAAAGCCAAGCTGAGATGGGTTACATTATCACCAGTATGACAGAAAGAATGTATGTCAGGATCAGGACCAGTACCCAGAGCCCCCAAGTCATTCAGTCCATGAGATTAAACTCTGTTTCCATGTAAGTTGCACATATATATTCCAGCCAAATAATAGAAACTCTTATTTTTTAATACCTCCAGGTTCATGTCCTAAATACAACCAAAAAGCAGCAGATTCTCATCGCCAGGGGTAGTAAGGCATAGCTGCAACAGAGTGCTAGATTTGGAATTACAAAGGATCCAAGCCCCAGCTCACCACACCCCATCTAAAAGACCCTGGACAAGTTACTTAGCAACATGCACCTTAGTCTTCTCTTCTGTGAAAAAAACAATAAGGAAGGGAAAGTTAGGCAAATGTATTATTCTCCTAGATCGAAAATTCAGTGACTGAGCTTTAGTAACTTTAGCCTTACCTTGTCTTCATATGTTCTCTTTCAAAGCAGCACACCCTCGTTTTCCTCTCAACATCGGCACTGCCCCCTTGCCCCTTCCCTTTGGTAACCACTCTGCACTCACTATATCTGCTATTTCCTGACTTCAGCGACACATACATTAAATAGTGCTGTTGCATTTTCACATTTCACACCAACACAATTATACTTAACTGTGGACTGTATTCACAACATAGACACAAGTGCACAAATCTCTACCCAAAGGAGGAGACATAGTTCAACCACAGAACAGAAATGTAAACAGTTCCTTTAATTCTCAATTCTTGTAAATCTATGGAATTCCCATTTATGCCATATCCACCTCTGCTTTGAAGACATACCTGGGAATTTTCACCCCACCTCCCTCTTCCACATACACTCATGCAAAGCACAAGAATGCACACGTTTAACTGCCTTCAAATAAGAGCTCCAGGTCCAGGAGAGTGGTCTGACTTAGAAAGTACCTTGCCATTTCTTTCCCTGTATCACCCTGAGTGAATGCAATGCCAGGAGACAAAAAAAAAGTCCCAAACCAAATCACCCAGGGATTTTGAAGCTTTCTTCACTCTCTTTGGCTTTTCCTCCTCTTTGGTGATATCAAAGCCAGTTCAGGCCCCACTCAGTTCTGTCCATACGGAGCTTCTGTCAATGGGTGGGAGTGGCAAGAAGAAGCCTTTCAGGAAAGAGAAACCATCCCAACACCAGTGTCTTATATCTGGAACACAGTGGATATTCAATATGTATCTGTTGAGTGAACCAATGGTGTATCTCAATCTAGAAAAAAAGACGGAGTGCATACATGAGAAAAAATTCCCTCCCACCCAAAGCACAATCCCATCTCAGCTGCCCATCAACTACTAACTGGCACTCTCACTCAGAGTCTCCCTGAAGGAACTGGGTTTATCAGCAGCACAGAGCTAAGAGGAGATCTTTAAGCTTCACATTTTGCCTTTTGCCCACCTCTCCCCAGAATCAAAATCCTATATTCCAACCTTATATTTTCCATCATTCGCCCATCTGGGGGGAAATGCAATTGGAACAGAAATAATGTTCTGATAAAAGGAGACACTGCAAGTGGCAGTTGTACTCCCCAGTGTGGAACGAGAAATACACAAAAAATCAGAGGAGGAGGTGGTGGTCTGTCAGAGGAGCAGCCAGCAACGATGCTGAGAGGAAGAACTAAAAAGCAGTAAGGCTTACAGGCTTGCAGACCTCCCCAACATCAGCATTAATAATGCTGATGCCAAGTTTAGTGCCTAGCATTGAGGCACTAAATAAATATCTGGTCACCTACCAGCTCAGCTGAGAATCTCTGAGTCCCTTGCCTCACTCCACCCAGCCTCTGTTTCCCCATCTCCTAAATAACAAGTTCTCACGTCTCCTCCCTCTACCCATTCTGCCCTTGCTCTCCATCTGCCTCCTTCACTTGCCCAGAACGGTAAGGACAAGCAAAAGACAGGTCTGTGAGATCCCGCCAGGCTCACTGGCCTGACGATGCTATATAAATACCCAGTGATATCATACTATTACCACAGGGATTTAAATTGGGCTGGGGGCCCAAGGACTGCTTTCACAACTCTTCCCCCACATTCTCAGCCCCAGAGAGACAGTGCTCCCAGAGGAACACTCTGCTTTCCTCGATCTTTAGCTGCTTAGGAAACTCTTGTATTAGGGCAGCCTCCTTACAGAAAACCCTCTAAAAATACCTATCAATATATATTTAGCTCCAGATAGCGTCCTCCTACCAACAGGCTTCAGGCTAAATCATTCTGCATGTGCCACTGGTGAGAAGCTGGATGAGGACGGCAGCTCCCAGCTTTCCTGCAGCACTCCCTGGCTCTCCTCTCTCCTGCTCCCTTTTCCTCTGCCTCCCCTCTTTCTGCTTGGCTCTGCACATCCTCCCAAACTGCAGCTAAGGATGTAGAGATGGCTCCAGACTCTTCTCCATGGCTTTCCTTAGAGTTGATTCCAGGGTAACAAAGAAAAATGAGTCGAGCCACATCCAGAGCAGACTCAGAGAAAACAGTGCACCCGCTGCTCAAAGCCTTCTGTGGCTCCTCACTGCCCTCTGGTTAAAGTACAGACTCCTCAGAATGGCCTAGACTGGCCCCTGCTGACCTCTGCAGGTCTCTCCCCATGCCACCCGTCAGGCTTCCAGAAGTGTCCTGTGGTCTGTCTGTGTGCCTCTCTCCACAAGACACCCCCACGGGGCATTTGTGCATAGCATTCTTTCTACCAGAAAGGCTCTTCTCCTTCCCCGCCCAGCTGAGTCCCATATGTCCATCCTTTACACTTGTTTAAATGTGACTTCTTTCAAGAAACTTTCCCCAGTGCCCCAGGGCTAGGCTGGACACCCTTTCAGGTTCTCATGTTGCGTGGCCCCAGCCCCCACCACCGTGGAAGACACTAGGCCCCATTCCACCCACACCGAATACAGTACCCAGCACACGGTGGGTATCCAGCAATAGCTCTTGAGGGGCCTCCTGGGCCCCGGGGTGATGATCTTGGCAGAGGAAGGAGGAAGAGCCAGGCACAGACACACCTGCCCCTCCCCAGAGTCTATACCATGTCCTCCACAGTAAAGGGAAGAGCCAACGCAGGTCACCTCCCACACAAGGCTGGCAAAACTCAGGAAAGAGCATATTTTGAGCTGATTTGGGGTTTTGTAGAAAATAGACAATATTACCAACACTCAAGACTAGCTCTGTAATGTCACCAATACTTAAACATACAACGGAAAATAAAGACTTCCTAGATGGAAAGGGATAACCCGCTTTTCTCCATTTGGCCCGAACCCAAAAAGGCTCAAAGGAAATAGGGAAAGGAGACCAAATTGCTCCAGTAGCACAGGAACAGCTGGTGCCATCGCTGAGCCTGAGACAGTGACATCACTTGGCCTAGGGAAGGTGCCCAGGTGCTAAAGGCAAACAGGCCTAGGTTCAAATTCTGACTTTACCTTATACCAACCATTTGGATTTGGACAAGTTACTTAAATTGTCTGTGCCTTGGCTTCTCCATCTGTAAAATGGGACTGGGTAATAGCCAAGCCTAATGATTTTCATCTCCTGGTACCATTCTTAGGATTAGAAATCGTGTGTGTGTGTGTGTGTGTGTGTGTGTGTGTGTGTGTGTGTGTGTCTAGTCTTTGGCATATGGTTCAATAAAGGCCATTTTTATTATATGGTAAATGCCAGGTGATGTGATACCCCTGCTTTCTCCTTATCCACCCCTCCAACCTCCATCCCATCCACAGCCACTTCAATGAGGTTACGTCTTCAATATGCAGCCCTGACTCTGCCCTCATCACCCAGGAAGCAATTCTCAGGCGGTAACACTGACAACCTGGTAAATAACCACAGATGACTGGAATCCCAATATTGCTTAATGGCCTAGAAATTGAGCTCCCAGCTTAGCTTTCATTTTCCTAATAGAGTGACCAGAATATGAGCAGCCTGGAAGAGGTAGATAGAGATGAGAGAGACACAGACACTGCCTGGCTCAGCCAGGCCAAGGAGGAAGGCTGGGAACAGACAACCCCTCTCTACCCCAGCCCCAGCCTTCCCCCAGCACTCATTTTTGTATCCTATAGACAAGAGAATCTGGGGACAGGCCAGTAATTCAATTCAATCAGCATTTACTGAGTACCAACTATATGCAGGCACTGGGCATATAGAGATGAGTGGGCATCTAAGGCACAGTCCTCGCCTTCATTTCCCTGTTGTTATCCATGGTTTGGAGTGCCCTTGACTCTCATCCTCCCTTCTCATCTGCCCATCTATTCCAGGTACTATATTTTTATAACTTACTCTTAAGACAAATGTGTAGTAGTGACTTCAACTAATTTGGAATTCTCCAGGTGGCCTGACAAGTGTTTAGAAATTGCCTGAGTTGTTCGCAGTGCAAGAGAGATCCCAAGTTCTGTAAGATAAGAATGTGTTAAAAGAATGGCAAATTCCACTGTCTTTTAGCAGGCGGGAAAATACAATAACGTCCATGTTTCTTGGTCCCAGCATTTCCGTCTGCCTTCAATAACCCACTACTAGTTTCACTGAATTAATGAATGGGTGAGTGAATGAGTGAACAAACAAGCCAATTAATGAAGAAATCAGCTGGAACTCTGATCCACTCTCTACACATCAAACCATGCTATGCTGACAGTTAAAGTGGCATGCCTTCTTTACCACAGAGAGAAGTATCAGGATGGACACATGGGGCTCCTGTCCCCTTCAACTCACATGTGAAGCCCCACTTTTGAGAGTGAACATTTGCCTGATTATGCCCCTCCCTGAGCTCATCCCACACTGCCTCATGGGGACTAAAGGAACCTGCAACCACAGAGCCTTAGAACCATGGAGCCCTTGGGGTTGTGAAGTAACTGACAGAATGGGGAAAAGTGAGTCAAAGAAGGAACCTGGAGCCAGGAGATGTGGGCTCAAGCACTGGATCTAGTGCCTACTAGCAATTCATGTGCCCTCTCTGATCCTCAGTTTCTTCATCTGTAAAATGAGGCTAACAAGGTCTTTACTATGGCATTATGAGGACAAGATGAAGCAGTGTACATAAATGCACTTTCTGAACCATGCACACCCTCAACTTATAGGCCAAAGAATACGAAAGTTTAGGAGGTCACAGGTCACAGGCAGAATGTGGTTTCCCAGGCCCTCCAACTAGTCATCTCTTAGCAAAGGTCAGTAAGAGTAGGTCTTACACTGAGCCAGTTGACTGACACCTCAGCACCCACTTCCCTCCTGTCAGCACTGAGAGCTGAGAAGTTGTGCAGCCTCAGCCCTGAGGCACTGTGTCATGCTCCAGCACCTGTCATTCCTCCTGTGCACAGGGGAAAATAGGAGGTGACACCTGGAGATGAGGTGGGAAGGAAGAGCTGTCAGCAGGGACTGCTGTGGGTGCAGGTGTCAGGAAGACAAAGGAGGATACCGGGTGGCCTGGAAAGGAAGCTGCACAGGGCAGGGGTCAAAACACCAGCCCCAGATCAAAGGGCACCATTCCGACTCCTGCATCTGCCATTAAGAGGCAGGAGAGATCTTAGGCAAATAACTTACCCTCTTCGAGTACCAGATGACTCATCTCTAAAGTCCGCTTTGCCTGCCTCCCTGGTTGGTATCACATGTCATTGAATCTACAACTCCAACAATTGTATGATGCCCCATAATTTTATGTAGCACTAAGAAAGAAAAACATGCTGTCAATTAAACTATATCATGCCATTATTGTAAGACACAGGCTGATTTCAGCAATGTTCCAGCATGAAAAACGTGCATCTTAGAGCCACACAGTGTGGTAGATGAGAGCACCATGTGACTGTAAGACTAAATATGATCATCCATTCCTGTGGGATAGAACCGCAACCCTCAGCCCCTCAGCGGGGATCTCAAGAGGACCAAGCTCTTTGCCTGGAGCACATTCACCCGTGAATTGAGGAGAGAACAAGGGAATGGTCCATGCTGGGAAGAGGGCTAAGCAGCGGGTCTGGAGGAGGAACAGGAGCAAAGTCCTGTGAGTTCAGGTGGAAATCAGGGGCCTGCAAAGGCAATCCACAAAGCCAGGGACACCTGAAGATCCACTAAGAAGGGAAGATGTGAGGGATGGGAAAAAGAGCACAGAGAGGACAACTGACTCAGCCAAGCTCAGCACCTGCACCAACTCTTGAACACCCCCTGGACATGCAGGCAAGGACCCAGGGGCCCTTCTTGGTTGTGCTGACAAAAGAACCCTACGGGTCCCTATGAATCTGCTGCTTCAACAACCATGTAGCAACCCTTATTTGCAGAGAGATTAACATCTACTGTGAGTCTTCTCTCATGCAGTCAAACAGTCCAGTTTCTCCACCTTCTCTCAGCCATCATAGTTCCCAGACCCCACACCAGAACAGCTGTATTCTCCTCCAGAAGTACTTCTTCAACCTTGTAAAATGCCTCGTAAAATGTGACATCCAAAAGACGTACATTGGAGCATCTTTAATAATTATTTATCACAGCAAAAAACAGAAAGAATCCAAGTGTCAAGTAATTGCAAAAATGAGAAGCAAGATGTGTACATCTACTTAACAAACTGCTGATCAATCATTACAGATTTTTACCAAAATATGCAATAACATGTAATATGCTCAGACTATATTGGGAAAAAGCAGCAAAATTACAAGCACTTAAAGGACAGCTTGCTTGGCATTGAAGGCCTGGAAAGAAATACCCCAAAATAATCTGGAATTTTTCTGAATCAGTGAATTATTTTTTTTTTCTTCTTTTGATTTTCTATATTTTCCATATTTCTTTAATGAACATATAATCATTTAAATAAAAATAAATGGACTAGACAAGAAATTTCAAATGGATTCTGCCACATATAGAGCTGAGCAGGACCAAGAATTCACATAAACTTATTATATATACATTACAATACTTTTCTTCTTTTTTTTTTATTCTTCTGTAGTGACTTGTACACTTTTCTTCTAGATAGAATCATAACATTTCTAAATCATTCAGATTCTCATACAGGCCTCTTCTAATACAGCACATATTATTTATTTTAGGGACATTTAAAACATTACCCAATATACTTCCGTAATACTATGTAGAAACTATATCTTCATATACTAACTCATATTTAAAATGTAGTAGAATTTTCTTTTAGAAAAATAACCTCCAGAAAATTCTTTTGTAAGGCAACAGATATTTTTAAACATGAATAGTCATCCCTGTCTATTTATCCATTTCCCATATTGAGGGGCTGGCTGCTTACATGCTTACGTGCTTCCATTTACATATTCCAGTCCATTACATCTTCAGTGTTTTCTCTTTCATGTAATCCCAATGGCGTAAAGGTTAAAAAATAAGAGTATTTTGTCTATTCCACAAGACAAAAAACAGATGCAATCATTCCCAAGCCCTTACCCTTCCCTCTAAGACTTTACCTACCTTCACCATTCCTCTGACTCCTCCCTGGAAAACAATTCCTCTTTTCTCCTCTCTCCTTTTGGTCAATCACATAGTAGCTAATATTTCCCCTTCCCTGTCATTCTAAGTCACTCTCTTCTTTTCTTCATGGGTTTGAACTCTGTCTCCCAAGCAGTTGGGTAAGGGAATTTCCAGACCACATCACTCGCTGCCACATCCACACAGGACCACTCCCCAGTGCCCAGCCCTGCAGGCACTGAGAGCCACCTGACACAAAGACCAACAGGAAGCCACAAATGCCCAGGAAGGCCTGCCCATCACACCATTCCCAAGGCCAACACATTAGCTGCCAACAGCACTCGGTCAACCCAACGTCCTCATACTATATTCATTTCCAAAAGAAAGATTTATCAAATATTTAACTAAATGTACCACCATCATATATGCTGCGGTGACACTGGGTCAACCCCAATGTTCTATGGCTATATTAATTTCCACAGAATGATTTATCCAACATTTTAATATGATTCGATTTTATACTATTAATAAACCTGCAAATCATGAAAAATTCTGTTATCAGAACACAAGTCTCAATCATCAGTTCAGAAAATATGGCTGGGGTCTTCTCCAACACCCCAAAGAAGCTGCATTTGACTGCATCTTTTGGCCTGTCTCGGAGGTGCCTCTCAGGCGGGGGTAAGCTGCTTGCTTTGGTGAAAAGGCTTATTGGGAAAAGTCACCCTCCCCAGAGAAGTGGGTGTTTAGCCACTGAGCCAAGCACAGAATGGGAAACCAGAAGTGGCAGCTTTCAGACCTGGCTGAGAGTCCCACGGCCTCTGCTTAACACCACAAGCATCTCCACACAGTACTCATCCTGCTCTTGAGGTGGCTGACCTATGGTCCAACACCCTGGGGAATCTTAGCCTTGGGCTTTTTCTTCTGCCCCTACTCTACATATTGCTCTTTCCACCCCAGGTTCCCTGCCCCCAGCCACTTCATGACACCAACCCTCTTCACACACACACACACACACACAGAGAGAAAGTGGACTTACCCACTGAGGACCACGATGAAGTCCATGACATTCCAGCCATTGCGGAGGTATGAGCCCTTATGGAAGATGAACCCCAGGGCCACAATTTTGATCCCAGCTTCAAAGCAAAAGATCCCAATGAAATAAGGTTCTGTCTTTTCCTGTGGGGATGAGGAGCAGAAGCACTAGTGAGAAGAGGACTGTGCTTTATGAGACACAGGTAAAGGCACAGCCTGGCCCTTCCTGGATGTCTGTGCTGGGTCTGCCCATGTGTAGGTGGGAAGCAAGGGTGCTAAGGGACCCTTGCAGGCTGTCTGTGACTCAGGAGTGCACGGGGCAAGGGGGAACCAGCTGTAGAAATGGACGATGTAAGGGTCACACCTAGGGGATAGACTTCCTTCCCAGGAAGGTCCCTGATGGTCCTGGCTTTGCCCTGAAGGAGTTTGCTGTTCTTCACATAAGTTAGAAGCTTGAAGGTCGTCATCTCATGTACACACGTGGATTTTAGGCAATTTGTCTGTTCTTTTTAGGGGGAATACGTTAGATGTGTGACTCATTTCTTTAAGGAGAATAAGGACGTAAGCTTTGGGAAGTTCATAACCACAAATACACACAAGCACTGAGCATCCTTCATCCTCTCCCCTCTACTCCCCACCTCTTCCTGTCATGTGAGAAGCCCCTTAGGAAAGAGGAGGGAAGAAAATGGGCCTGTGCCTGCCCTTTCTTCTTCCCTGGCTGCCACGTAGCACAGACATGGTGTCTGTAATCTCTTATTTCCTGTGTGAATCCCCATGGGGTCTGTCATTAACTTGTCCCCCAGCAAAGAGCAAACCCCTCCCAGAACTCACAGGCAGGAAGGGAATGGGAGAGTGACAAAGCAGAGGAGAAGAAACCAAGAAAGACAAAAGGGGGAAAGGTGAGAAGGAGGGGAAGCACATACCAGTCTTCGGGACATGGGGGTCTTGTCGTCCTCAGGAAGATGCTGCTCCAGGGCCAGGACGATGCAGTTGGCAATGATGGTGGCCAGGATCATGTACTCAAATGGCGTGGGAAAGCGGAGTTAAGGAACAAATTCACCAGAGAGGGACACAGCCTCCAAGATGGCCATGCCCATAAACACACAAGCTCTATCAATCCACATTGTGTCTGTGCAGTTTGCGTGATTTTTATTTGTAAACAGGCAGACAGGACAGAGGATGGTCCTTAGCATGTGAAACCAAAAACATTTTTGCCTGGTCTCTGAACACAAAGCATCTTCTTCATAAAAAGAACATATGTAGCCAATACATAATATAGTTGGGCATATGACAGACACTCCAGCTACTGAGTGAATTCAATAACAAATCCAATAACAAAGGCTGAAAATGGAAGGGGGAAGAAAGAAGGAAGTCACATAATTAATGCCATAGCAGACCCCCTGCTCTCCCCAGTCTTCAAACCACTGGACTGGGTAAAAACGCTTGTGCACAGATCCAGATGCTGCAATCTGTTGCTCTCCTGGGCTCACAACTGGAGTCCCCTCTTCCAGAATCTCTGCACCACTAAGTAACAGAAGAGCCCCTGGAAAAGAAACAATTCTCTCCATGTGAGCTTCCTTCTATTTTAAAATTCCACTCAGCAAAGTACTTCTCGGGGAAGGAGAGGCTTGCTTTGTTCCACCTTATTTTCTCCTAAGCGTCTGCATCTATACGAAACAGAGACTGATCACAAATCTGAATCCTGGACAGCAAAGTCCAGTCCTGTAAGAACCACACTACAATGAATAAATGCAGGCTTTTTTCTGTTAGATGTTTTTGAAAACAGGTGAGGTGCTCCCTGTGCCTTTTTAAAAACAGGACTATGACTCGGGTGCCAGCATCCTGACCCCTGCAGGAAGGTTTTGCCACACGCTCCAAGGGATGTGGGAAGGACTGCCAGAAGAGAAAGAGGGAATCACCAGCTCCCAGCACTGTCATTCTGCATGTTGGGATTTCATTCTGTGATTACTGTTAGGACAAACACAAGTTAGCTACTGCAACTGGTCTTGCTGAGCAACCTGTGCTCTAGAAGATTCTGGAATCCAGGCAGAAGAGAGGAGCAATAGATCTGGCAAAGTGGACGGAAGGAGAGGGGCTGTTCTTATCTCCCCACATACCCAGACAGGCTGTGTAGGGTGCAGGGCCTGGAACCCTCTCGTGGAGTTCAGGAGGGCAAATCACAGCTATCCCTGCAATGCCCCCCATCCTGCCAGGCTATCTGTGGCAATAACACAATGTTAAGTTGGCACCCAGGGCATCTCTGGGGAGGGCAGGGCAGAGGGCTTGGGGCAGTGTGTGCAATGAGATGTGAGCTGCTCACCAGTTGCTCTGGTCTGGGTGCTGGCATGCAGGGCTGCAGGGCTGAGATGCTGGCTGTGTGTGAGCCCCGAGTCCTTCTCTTAATCCTCATTTGGCAGTGCCTTCTCCTCCCCCACCACCATGCATCCCTGAGTCACACTGGAGAGTCACACTCACTCGCCAGAAGCTGACCGCCATCCTTCCTTCCCACGCACTTCTAACACTCACACAGCATACAGACACCAGAGACCACTCCACGGGCCTCTGCTGCCCTGAGGCTCAGCCACTGGAACTAAAAACAGACCCGGCCTCAGGGGACCTCAGAGCCTGTCCACTGCCTCCACATCCCACTGTGCCTGCTTAAACCCTCCCACTCAGACAGGAGCCTCCCCACATAGAAAGTCCCTCAGCACCCATGGGCATTCCTCCTCCTTCAAACACTCTGGGCGCCAAGCCCCTGAGAGCCAAACATGCCAGCAGACACACACCACAGACGCCCACCCAACTAGCATGCCCACCTTCTAAGGACCTGGCCCTCCAACGCACAGCCTGCCCTGGGCCACCCATGCCCACTGATCAAAGGGGGAGTGCTCCTCCCCTCCCATCATGGCTGTAACCCAGACCTCTGAACAAACAATCATGGAGCAATCAGGGACCACACCAGGACCAAGTGTCCCATAAGCCTTCTGAACAGCCTAGGTTGCCCTGGGCCTGGCACAGGCACCCAGAATCCCAGACTCATCCTGCAAATTAAAGACGGGAACCTGGGAGCAATGGTGGCCAGGGAATTCATACCCTTTCCTGAAAACATGCTTGGGCGATGGGGCCAGAAAGGGAACTGACAACACGCATACAAGTCACTGATGAAAGACAACAGAAGTTGAGAGTGTTGAGAGTGGTATTCCTAAAATGCAGGCCATGAAATACTGGTGCTATAGGAACTTGCAATCAAACCAATGAGAGAAAGCCTGGGTTAGGTAAAGGTAAGAAGGTTTCTCCCCAGCAGGACTTCTTGGGGCCTTTAATACTTTTGCACACAGTGGGCACACACTCCATCCCACACACAAACACACACACACAGGGGGTTTGGGACAGCACACAACATTTCCCAAACTTGCTTCACCTTGTAAATCTTTTTTTCAGAGCATCTCTCTTGAACGGTGTTCCCAGGAACATAGCTAGGCAGTGTGACACAAAGTGGGGGTTTCTCTGCCAGTCCCCAAGAGCTGGGAGAGGAGGCTGATGGCTCTGACTGGAGTGAAACCAGGGCCTCTTCCATGTCATTCCCTATCCTTGTTCCTAACAGAAGTGTTCACAATAGCGTGGGGCTCACCTGGTCACTCCCCACAGCTGGAAATGTCTCATGCAATTTCAGACACCTGCTCAGCAGATCCAAGAAGCTCAGTGCCTGCCCTGAGAGGTAGGACTGGGCACGAGTACTTTCTCATTCAAGCTGCAGACCTCTCGCATTCTCATGGGTCTATGTGGGGTCTATGATTGTTTGGGGGGGTTGAATCTTCCCCTGAAAGCCTGAAAGTGATAAGCACAGGCTTAAAAGCAGATGGGTTCTCAGTGCTGAACTTGCAGGCAAGACAGGTCCTGGCAGCCATGTGCCTCCGAGGCCTTCCCACTCACAATATCCATTTGGACCATGGCAGCTCCTCCACTGCCCATGACTCCCCATTCATAATATCCACTTGGACCATGGCAGTTCCTCCACTGCCCCTGGCTCCCTGCTTCCACGTTCATACCTGCATTTTCCTAGCCAATTAACTCAAGTATATTGCTCCTTGTAAGCATCTTTAAGCTTAACTATCCCAGAATGTCCAAGTGCAGATATGTGAGGTTTGTGGGGACACAGGCTAGCTCAGGAAGGTGTAGCCATCACCATTGCAAGATGCTCCAGGCAGGGGAATGGCCCTTGGCCCAGGTGCTGATTAGTAAAACTCCCAGTGACTGGCCAAGTATCTGGGTGGCTGAGAATTCATGAGGTATTGATGGCTGGTGCTACCCAAGGCCCTAAAGTCTAGAATCTAAAGGAGGGAGTTTGGTAATTCACAGGTTCTGAGAAGACCCTATTCCCACTTCCTCTCTAGCCAAATCCTCTGCCCACTAATTGATGTGAGGCCCATTCAGAGCAGCAATCTTCTGGCTTAAAAATATATATTTTTTTGCTTTACATTTTAAAAACTGTTCAGATATATATGCCCTTGAGAGGGATGTCCCTTTCGGCCTTATAGGGCATCTAGACCTCAGGATGAATTCATGGCTGCAGTAACGAAGAACCTGCGGTGAGAATGTGGAGATTCTGTGTAACTGTGGGCTAGGTGAAAGAATGGATAGCGGCAGGGAAATCTCAGGGGAGGTGAGCAGAAGAGACCATCCAATTCTGCCTAGGCCCCAGCCACTCTCCCTTACAGCCCTGTTCTTTAACCTCTTTTCCACTTCCCTTTCTGAAGAAAGCACAAAGAAGAGGCATTTACATCTAGGTGATTCTGCCACCACCTGCAATGGCCTTTCTTCTCCTTTCTGGTCATACATCAAGACCAAGCTGAACTGCCACCTTATCAGTGAAAGTTTCTCTCCCTGCCCCACAGCTCTTTGAATTGTGTGACTATATTATTTCTTCTCCTATTTAAATCAGGAAACTGTATCTTGAAAGCAGGAGTTTTGCTTGTCTCTCTACTGTCAGTGCTTAGCAGAGCCCATAGTACCCAGTAGGAGCTTAGTCAATGTTCAATGCAGGTAGGAATGAACAAGAGGCATTCACTGAGGAGCCATTGTAAAGACAGGGCTTTGCTCGCCCACTCTGGCCCAGGCCAGGGCTCCTGCTCACTCCCACTGTTGCAGGCTGCCTCTGAGGCGCCACTCCCATTTCTTCCCGACAGCAAAAATTCACACCCCAAAGCAATGGCTCTGCTACATCCCCAAAGGGAAGAGCCAAAACAGCAAGTAACACCCACCTACCAGTCAAGCTAGTGCACCTCAACCTGGCAGACTGGACAAAGACATGACTTGGAAAGGTCAAAGGGAGCTCTGAGTCACCACGGCCTCAAAGACCAACACCCTTCACGGCAACCACAATCAGGGAGAAGATGGAAGTCTGTCCAGGTCTCCAACTCTTTCTGTCCTGGAATTCAGTGACACTCATTACAGTCTGTGACTGACACTGAGGATATTTTAGGGAAGACTATCTATCCCTGGTGTCCAGATTGCTTTTGTTTTGAAATCTTGAACAAATGGAGCTGATGGGGCAGTGAGGACTGGGACTCCCAGGGCAGGACCTTGCCTGTCTCACTTACCACTGTGCTTGGTCCACAGTGGGGCCCTGGTAACTGTTATTTTATTAATAAATTAATACTCAAGTGATAAATGAATCATATAGGGAAACTAGAGCCAGAGGTATCCTTATAAAAGGTACCCACACTCTCCACATTGTATACCCATTTGAACTTTTTATACTGTCCACTGTAGATACACATGATCTATTTTAAAAAGAAAATAAACCAGCATACATGGAATATCCCTTTCATGTTAAAAAAAAAAAAAAAAAAAAAAAAGAGAGAGAGAGAGAGAGACAGAGAAGGCTGGGCACGGTGGCTCACGCCTGTAATCCCAGCACTTTGGGAAGCCAAGGCGGGCAGATCACGAGGTCAGGAGATTGAGACCATCCTGGCTAACACGGTGAAACCCCATCTCTACTAAAAAAATACAAAAAGTTAGCCAAGCGTGGTGGCGGGTGCCTGTAGTCCCAGCTACTCGGGAGGCTGAGGCAGGAGAATGGCGTGAACCCGGGAGGTGGAGCTGACAGTGAGGGGAGATTATGCCACTGCACTCCAGGCTGGGTGACAGAGCAAGATTCTATCTAAAAAAAAAGAGAGAGAGAGAGAAGGGAGAGAAGGAGAAAAAATTCTGTCTTGCTGGAAGGGTGATGAGTCTTCTCTCAGTAGTAGGGTTATTTTCACTTTCTTCTTTACTCCTCTAACCATTTTCTGAGTGTTCAAATGAGCGTGTGTTCATTTATAACTATAAAATCAATTAAAGCTACATGTATCCTGAAAAAAACAAATCAACACAAAAACCCATCCCAACCCGAGAGTGAGGAGGAATGCGATGGCCAGAGAAATCAGAGAAAGACTTCAGAGAGGATTAAATGCAAGAGAATAAAGAGACCTGGCCAAAATGAGGAAATGACCATGAAAGTGCTTTGAAACCTGCAAAAGACACCTCCCCTCCTGCATTCCCTCCTGTACCGGCTCACTGCTCGCTAGGGCCCTCATTTCATAAAGTTTACTGGCAATCTCCTCAAACACCCCTTCACTCCTCGCTCCCTCTGAGCCCATTAATGAGGACCTGTGTCGCTCCAACTCTCTTTCTAGTCTAGCAGTTTCAAGACAATCATTAGGGAAATGATAAAAATAGGTTCGCTTATTGATTTATCTCCTTTACCCAATGCTCCTTCCTTCAAACGGTTGACTTGTTTCCTTAGCAACATGGCTAATTTGAGCAGCACAACGCAGCCTGCACACCTGCCATTTGTTCATTTCCTTCTTGAAGCACAGAAAGCTGGGGCAAGGGTAGTGATGCCGGTTCTGCTGTTACCAGAGCCCGGGGGGCCTGGCCTGGAGCTGAGCTCTTCCTCTGCCTAGGCCTGAAGAGCCTCCCCATCACCACCTCTCAGGTACAGATCTTCAGGTACATGCCTTGAAAGGACTTAGGCCTCAGGCAGTAAATATTGGGCGTCCCCAGGCAAACACACATCTCTATCACCACCAGGGGGCTCATCCTGAAGACCTCTGTACTCAGCTGTCTCCTCCCAGAGCCTATGACATCCGAACACTAAGAAGGCCATGCTCTGAGGGGTAAGGGGCCACCAGGGACAGGCAGGCAGATAGAATGCTGTGTGCTCTCCCAACTCCAGCCTAATGCGGAATATGCTTTTGTGGGGAGCAGTCAGTGGGCACTCAGGCACTTCCTGGAAACTCCACAGTCTGAGGGGAGGCATCCCTCAGCCTCCTTTACCCATTTCTACCCCTCGCCCCAGGCCTACAATAATCTCCCTACAGGAAGACCTGTTTCCTTTTCTCCCTTCAGTCTCATGTTTTTGGATATCTAAATCCAAGAGATGTAACAGCCTCAGAGGATGGCATGGACACCTTTGTGTATGTCTTTCCACCTCTTCCTCATGTGCACATAAATTTCATCCTAATAAGTGGACTTTGACTCAAAGACAGTAACTGAGAAAGAGCCTTGACTAGTCTGTGATTCCCTAAAAGCATCACACCAAATAGACATTTTACATATGAACAGGAATGAAATACAGCTATCGAAGGCTTCTGTGTAACTTCAGAATCTTCTTCAAGACCTGGAATGCAATGGAGAAAATGTAGCTTGGTAATGGGAACCAGAGCCAGGCCTCCAACTGCAAAAGCTGCCCCAACACAGTACTCAAGAGTGAATGGAGGGTTATGACCATCCATTCCCACAGAACCAAACAAGAAATACGAAAGGACCAAAGCCTAAAATGATACCGGAATCTGAACTCCCTCTGAAAACTGTAAGGTGTTGCACAAATACAGTTACTTTCAGTATCCTACTAACTCAATGTTTCAGCATCTACTGTGGCTCGATACTTTGGGGAAAGCATCTGTTAGTGGTCACAGCCTCCAGCCCTCAGGAGTGGGCTGGCTGGCTGTAGCCATGGGCTGACATGGAGAAGACCAACCCCAATAAAGGATTTAAAAGAAAATTATGGTAATGGGCCTCTGGGAAAAGAGCAAAGTCACTTGGCCCAGAACCTCCAGAGAATATGGAAAGTGCATCCAAACACCAGTCCCCAGAGGAGGATTTATGAAGCTGATGACTCTGATGCAATCTCTCCCAGTGATTAGAAGGATATTAATCACACCCAAGGCCAGGGCTAAGAAGAGGAGGGGTTGAACCATCACAGAAATCTGGCTCCAGTTCCCATAGACCCTGATGGAAATGCAGTGAGATCATGCTGGTGAGATCATAGGACCCTCGTCTGAGCCGACTGAGAAAGATACATCTGTCCTGGAGGGACGAGTAATGCCGAAGACACAAGACCTTGTGCCTAAAACCCAGACATAGCAATAGTTATGACCATCATTTCAACAGTATGTCTGCACCCCTCATGGTCTTCCTCACCTTCCTAGAAGCAGACATTCTTACAGAAATCTCTGCTTCCTAACTTGTCTACACAAAAAGAAAAGTCAAACCAGCCCTGTTCAAACAGGCCTGGCCTGGCCAGGTGCAGTGGCTCACGTCTGCAATCCCAGCACTTTGGGAGGCCAAGGCAAGCGAATCACTTGAGGTTAAGAGTTCAAGACCAGCCTGGCCAACATGGTGAAACCCTGTCTCTACAATTAATACAAAAATTATCCGGGCATGGTGGCGTGCACCTGTAATCCTGGCTACTTGGGAAGCTGAGGCAGAAGAATGGCTTGAACCCAGGAGATGGAGGTTGTGGTGAGCTGGGATCATACCACTGCACTCCAGCCTGGGGGACGGAGCGAGACTGTGTCTCAAAAAACAAAACAAAAACAAAAAACAAACAAACAAAAACAGCCCAGGCCAGGCCAGTTCCCTTCCTGGAGGGATGTTTCACATTTTCTCCAGATGATGGCATAAAGTAGAAGTGAGTATGAGGTAAAAAGATGGAGAGCCAAGAGGGCTTTCTAATGCCTCTCAGCAAGCTGCCGCACCCTGCTCAGGTGAGAGGGCCCAGGTTAAGAGATAAGCTATGGTGCAAGGAGTCTTAGCCCAGGGCTCCTTCTGGACTTCTTTGCACCCACTCCTATGGCTGCCCTGGCAGGACATGGCAGCCCAAAAGAGACCAGCCCAGAAAAGGGAATAAACAGACAGAACTATTCCTGGAGATTCTGAGGAGCTATAGATGAACTTTTCAATTCTCTGAAAATAAATGTTAACCTTCCACATTTATCAATACATGGACTACCTTCCTATTTGGGTAGTCCATACTTTTAGGTTTCCTGTGTCTGTTCTGGGCTGATCAACAGAAGGTGAACTACACTTCACCTCCAAAGGGCAAGAGGGCTAAACCCTTGTGTTTCTCCATGTGACAGTTAGCAGTACACAACCCTGGCTGCAAACCTGGAAGTCCACCCTGCATATCCCTCCCCTCCCCTCTCTAACCATGGCAGGAGACATGCACTGTCAACAAGCAGAAAAACATGGAAGAAGGCTCTGCCTACTCCATACTGTCCCATGTCATCATCTCATTGCTTTCCTTAGTGTAATTTTTCTCACCACCCAACCTCATCTTAAAAAAAAAAAAAAAAAAAGACTAAAAAACCAAACCCCTTTTCTTTTTTTAAAACAAAACAAAACAAAAATGCATCATGTGACTTCCAGCCTTAACATCAGTTTTTTAACTTTGGTTTCCATGGTGGTGGGATGCAACCTGCCATCGCCATGACAACAGCTGCCTCTGTTCAAATTCACCATCTGACAGGCAGTCCTGAACAGACACACACACCTCTCCTTCTTAATCCCTCTCTCTCTCTCTCTTCCCCCTTCCTGCTGTCAAGAAGATGGAAATGCCATCACACCTACTCCTAAACACTTAAAACCTAATGAATGAAAGACAAATAAAGCAATATTGAGAACATAACAAAAAGGCAGAGAACTCCTCAAAAGGCCTTTTGTTTGCCAATACAATCCTGCTGCTCTCTCATGGAGGTCAGTGGACTCAGTTACTCAAAACAAAAGATCCTAAGCATTACCCATTTAATGCTGGCTGTGAAGCCAAGTCCAAATTCTCATTACTTTAGACCAAATAGCTCCCATCTGACTCCCAGGACCCTGCCCTCTGGATAAAATGACTGAAAGGAAGCACACATGATTGCTACTTTGGTGAACCAACATTCAGGTCAGTTCCAGACTTATCTGGGCCCTGATTCCCAAAGGATGGGCAGTGCTGGTTCTGAGAAAATAAGACAGTACTGGCTCCCTCCCTCCTCCCACTGCCATGCCCCTTGCAGTTACAGACAGCTGGATAAGTCTTAACAAATTCATTTGTTTTGTGTGTGACTGGATCCTGGACTCAAAACGCTGTCATTCAACACACAGTTTTGGTGAACAGCAGACAAATGATTGAATGCTACAGAAAAGCGAAAAAAGAAAAGGGGAGCATTAAAAGCCTCTGGAAGAAAACAAAACAGCAGTGGGAAAATTACCTGTTTCAGAAACGAGAATTTGTGTTTTGATGACACTCTGATGAATTGGAGCCCATCAAGAGTTCTGGCAGCAACGTGCATTTCAGGGAAGATGACTATGAGGTGCAATCAGCAGCCCCACCCAAGACTACACCCTACTTCATATCAACACCAGCATCATGGAACTGAGACAGCATAAGAAAAATGAAAAGCCTTTTGTGAAAGAGTCCATAGATCACCTGTGGGAGAATGTTTGTTTTCCTCTGAAAACTCTGCAACTGAGCCCTGGCATTCAAAGACACCTACTGAGCCTGCAAACTACGTGAGATAATGTTGAAGGAACTAGGGATACTCAGCTTGGAAAGGGAAGACTTGAGAAATACATCACAGCTGCTTTCAAATATCTGAAGGGCTAGCTTGCAATAAGGGACTCAGATGTTTTTTAAGTTATTCTGGAGGCAAAGACTAAGATCCAACATGCAGAGTACCCATCCGAAGACAGATCTGGAGCAATAAAGAGAAGAACTTCCACTGTTCCACAAGTGAATGGACTACTTCTTAAGTAGAAAACTAAGTATTGTGCTAATAGATGTTTAACATCGGGGGGAAAGCCCCCATGTGTAACATTTGCAAATTTCTGGGGCATAAATACTCTCTCCATGGCCAATTTCAAGCTACCATCTTGACATCACTGAACACGGAGTCTGGAAGAGACATGCACAGAGGACGCTCAAGAGCTGGGACAAGCCAGTTTCAGCACAGCATTTGTTGTGAGTTCCACATCCCCAGGGGAGTGTCAAGGACGTTAAGCAGGTAACTCCTGTATTTGATGGTAGTCATGCTGGATCAACCTTCATATGCATAAGGGTGAATCAACCAGGTAGGAAGCAAGGTCAACAACTTTTAGTCACTTGCTCAAGGGCCTCCTTGGTGAGCCTCACTCTGTCCTTCAGCCTCAAATGGCCTCCTCAGCTAGATCTGCGTTCACGATGTCTGGTCCATCCCCCTCGTTACAGAAGGCTGTTACCTGTGCAGCTGGAGGTGTGTGGGAAGCAGCCACAGGTGAATGGCTTTGTCAGTGCAGTGAAACATAAGAATTAATCACCCCATTCTCTCAGGCTAAATTTCAAGATACCCAGGGGGTTCCTGCTATTTCACCATAGCCTGCAAGAAAACTGAGAGGGAACAGCCAAGACATGATCAAAGTACACTCAAAAGAAACAGAAGAAAGTCAGGTAATTGGCTCCTCTCAGTCTACAAGATCAGTGGATCTCAGCCATGGCTGGACAGTAGAATCACCTGGAAAGCTTTTCAAAATTAAGAATACAGGTGTCCTATCTCCAGAAATTTGGATTTAATTTGTCTTGGTTGCAGTCTAGGTATCAGCATTTCTAGAAGTTCCCAGGCTGATTCTAATGTGCAGCCAGGCTTTGAATGCTGGAGACCAAGAAAGTTAATGGTGTCCTCCAATCAGCTGAGAGAACAATGATGGAAACTAGAATCCCAGAGGCACTACAGTGGGAACTGAAAGGCACCTTAGAGTCTTAGTAACTATTCCAACACACTCATTTTACAGATGTAGATACTGAGACCAGGAAAGGACTGAGATTTTTCTAGAACCAGGGCTAGAAACCTCTCTGGACTCTCAGCCCTATGCTCTGAAAAGCTTGGAAAACTATTATACACAGAATAATCAGAATAATCAAACAAAATTCCCTGGTCTCTTAGCTCCAACTGAGAATTCTAAAAGAAAGAGATCTAAGGATCTTTTTATTTGAGCTGCTTCCTCCTTCCCAGGAGCACTCAATTGTTCTCAAAGAGCTACCTCTTAAGGCAGAGACTGGATAGCCTGCCTTTTTTAGGGCTACTGAAGAGCCCAGCAACTATTCTGAGATAAGTGCTTGCCTAAGCATCCATCTATTCTCCCATCTGCTGAGGTCTGCTCTTGGTTTTACACTAGGTAGAAGTCCACTGCCTACTGAGTTTTATATTATAATTTCACAAAGTTCTCCAGCAACATATTTGGGAAAGAAGAATATTAACCATTTTTCTGAGTCACTGTATCTGATTCTCACTGGATCTCTGCTGGTTGGCTTCACCTCTGTGAATATCTTTCTCTCGTCCATTCCTATTTTTTCTTACGTAAGTCCTTTCTTATTAGTCATGATCCTTATATCCAGCCTCCTATGCCCCAAACACCAAAAACATATACTTGCTAAGGATGAGGAAGCCCCAGAAGAGAAGGAAGGAACTAGAGGGAAGATGATTGAGCACAGAAAGGGTACAGAGGAAAGAAGAGAAAATGTGACAAAAGGATGCTGGCACTTGGTTAGGGGCCCTGGGTTCTAGTCTCTGCTCTGCCACTTATTGAGAGACTTGTGGCAAGTCATTTAACCTCTGTGGCCTTCAGTTTTCTTATTGATAAGTGTGAGTTTGATTGAAGTTTCACTTTATTCTCTATAAATCTAATATTCTAGTATTCTGTGATGCTAATGAGGAACATGATGGGAAGGGAAATGGAGGAGAAAGAAAGAGCATACATGATTACAACTGACAGAAGCCATTTTTGGTGAAATTACTAATGAGGAGATCCCACAATAACATTCAAAATGGAAATCCTGACACAGCCAGGGACATCTTGAAAGGGTCTAGAGTCCATGAAAATACTTCTAAATTGTCAAGCATAGGAACTCCATGACCAGTTGGATTGGCTAGCAGCTTCTCCAATAGAGTTAATGAAAAGCTAGAATCCTCACAATGGTGGCCTGGGGGTGAACCATTGTGGAAAAGGGCAGCTTTTCCACAAACCTACTATAAGCCTTTTCTATGTTCTGTATCAGGATATAAGAGTCTTTCTGCAGTTTCTCTATACCCCAACCCTCATTTCCTTAAAAAGCTGCATTCAGTATGTAAAATTTCAAGAGAAGGTCATGAAAGCTGCCACCTCCACATTATGACTCATACTGTGGGTACCCCAGAACAGAAAGGACTGAGGGTAGACTTCTTTGAGAACTGGAAAAAAGAAAATGGACTTTCCATGCTAATATTGAAAGGGGAACTGGCATTTCCAAACCAAACGCGCTCTGCAGAGTGATAAAGGAACTGTGGTAGTGGAGTTTTGTGGGGGAAAAGACAAAATAGCAAAGATCTCAGGTTCTGACTCAAGTTCGCATTCCAGTGACTCAGGGCAGGATGTCTCAGGTCCATTTCATGATGACCACAATGATGGGAAAGAGATCGTTGCTTTTCTCCCATCTACTGATCCTTCACTCCTTCATGAGTTAGCCTCATACCCAATGATGCTGCAGATACATGCAAGTAGTTCACAGTGTCATCCTAAAAAGATACTCTGTTAGGGAAGAGTAGCTGCTGGTCTTCTGGTCTAACCCAAGGCAGAATGAAACAATTGAAAGAGAGCAGCCAGTGGCACCAGTCAGACCACATCTATCTGTGACCTTAGGCTAATCATCTATAAAATGAGAACAATATCCATTTCACACGGGGTTGGATGAAATGATATACTCCTCTAGAGTACACTGTAGAGTGCCTGGCATACAATAGGCATTCATTAAAGGTTAGTTTCCTTCATCCATTCTCAAGGATACATATAGAGGAACAGAAAGCTCTCCAGGCCTGGAGGGGGGTTCCCTATAGAATGGTGGCAAAATTATATGATTAAAAAGACACGAAAGTAAGAGAAAAAGAGAAATAGTAAGGCATATGATTATGCAGGGTGTTCTGCACCCAGCCTTTTTCACAGTGGAAGTATAGAAAGCTATTAGAAGTTCTAATTTCCTAGAATCTATTCCTTTGCTTTGCTCTCCTGAGCCTGTCTACTGATGTTTGTGACAGAAATGAGCTCAGTCTTTCTGAGCCTGTACAGTCTTTCTGAGTGGGCATTTGTTACTCTTCAATCATCGCCAGGGAAAGAGGTTACCCAGAGATGTAACATCCTTATCCATAGAACTTCAGGTGGGGGGAGGTGGGAGGGCAGATGGTGATCTCAAAAATAAATAAATACCTCTCTATGAGAAGGGAGGGTGCTCTTGCCAAAATGCCCAGATCCTCGGATTGACATAGGCCCATATTCCCCAGACCTGCTCCCTCCTCATGTTACCACATCCACCTACTCACCCCACCTCCAGACAAGCCCACACCCTTCAACTGCTCCTCATATCAACAGACTAGAAGAACACATGCATCCTTGTGCATCCATATGGCTCAGTTATTTCACAAATACAAATTTCCATGCAAAAACAATCCAAAGTTAGCAGAAAGGAGAGGCAGTTCCTTTAACTTTTTAGGCCCACTCCTTAATTTCTTTTGAGTGTTTCTGTCTGGTTTCCAGAAGCCGAGTGGTGCATCCTAATTCTCCATTCTTGTCCACACCCGTAAACATTTCCCACAGGTAAAATGCCCCTAATAACTGTAGCAGAGGACCTTCACCAAGCTCATTAGGCAAATTTCCAAGAGTCCCAAGCAATGGAGGTTTCCCCTTCCTCCCACAGCACCCTAACCCTTTCAGAAGCTTCCTCCACAGTTCATAAATTTCAATCTTTTCTCTCTTATCTGATAGAACAAACATAGAGGCCCTAAATACCCAAGAAACCTAAGCAGACAGGAAGTATTTAGCCAGGAAGCTGGCAACCGCCAGGAGGAAAATCTGCCCAGATACCAAGGATCTAAAGGGGATCCTTCTACATGCCATCTTTCAAGCCATCTGAAATTTTTTGCTATCATTTTTGTTCAAACAAAGACAAAACCAAGTGAGTTTGTTTAAGGTTATAGATCATTTTAAATATCCTATCTGTTTTTATCAAAAGCTTGCTGGGAAAATTCTGCATCATTATTGCTCCTGAAGATATTTTTTCTGGTTGTAAATCCAAATGTGTCCTTAGGTACAATATTGGTATAAAATCAGCATTAGAAACATATAAAGGAAACAGGTTTTGATGTAGATATTTTACATTTTGTTTTTAAAAATGTAAACCCAATAACTTTGACAAGGAAGAAAAAAAGGCTTGTGGAAAGACTATTTAGCTTCAGTGATTAAGAGCACCAGCTCTGATCCAGGCCTCCAGCTCTTACTGGGCGATACCAGGGAAATGAATTAACCTCTCCACATCTTAATCCTTCTAACTATGAAAGACAGAAACAATAATGCCTGTCTCTGTAGGATCGTCGTGAAGAATCAATGCAATAATTCATGGGCAGCACTTAGCACAGTAATCTGGCACATAGTAAATGTTCAATAAGTGTTATATATTTATAAACTCTATCAACATTAACACTAATACTAATACCTAATATGTTTGCAAAGGGCTTTCATACACATTAGCTGATGCTAACCTCGCAACAGTCTTATAAGGTAGGCAAAGCAGGGAAAGTGACCTCCACCTCACATCTGAAGACACTGAGGCTCAGGGAGGTAATGAGACCAATGCAAGGTCACGTAAACATTATCTGGCAGCACTCAGGTTAGAAAATTGTAACAGCCAAGAGGAAGTAGGACAGCATTGTTGGAAAGAGAAAACAGAGCTGCAGAAGTTTAATGTTTATGTATCTGAAATTAACCATATACTAATAACCAAGATTTATTCACAGCTTACTATTTGCCAAACATGGTTCTAAGCACTTTGCATGTATTATCTCCTCCGACCTTCACAAAAATCCTATGATACACCCCAGAAGCAAATTACTATCTCTGTTTTACATTTGAAAAGTCCAAGGCACCGCAAGGGTAAGCAGGTTGCCTGAGGCACACAGCTATGAAGTGGCAGAGGTGATACTGAGATTTGAATCCAGAGGTCATGTTTTTAATAACGACACCCTAATACCCTAATGTTTCCATGCAGAGACTGGTAAATCCTGAACTCTAAAGTGAAGCTTTCATCAACTGGCATTGGACTAGATGACATCTAATATCCTTTCAACTCCTGAGATCTAGGACACAACACTTTTATTGTCTAAGAAAGAAATAAAATATTGTCTGAGTCTCTGAAAATGATACCTAAGGTGGACTTTGGAGAAACCAAGATGCTACATCCTGCTTCAAATAGACATGAAGCAGTCATGAAAGTGTGTACTGATTTCAGTAAAGCATGTGACAAGAATATCGCACACAATATTTTTACAGACAAAATACAGAAATGTCAGTAGGCTAAAGCACAGTTCAGAATACCTGAGAAAAGCTGAACAGTCAACGCACACTGACTGATACACTGATGATAAGCAGAAAGGGGGTCCCTGATTCTAAATATATTTTTATCAATTACTCGAATGAAAACATTAAGTATTCGCTTATAAATCTGCAGATGACGTAGCACTCGGGGTGGGGAGCTCACCCATGAAACAGCACAGTCCATAGACAGTGTGGTGTAGAAATCACTTCAACTTTGGATTGGGACCACTTGGTTCAAGCTCACTGGTGGTGACCTTGGGCAAGTGATTTAATCTTCTTTAGCCTCAGCTTCCCCATATTTAAAATGTGGATAATACACTTGTTTGAAGTAGAGCCTGAAATTTGGTAGATGCTCAATGACTCTTCGTTCCTTGTTCTCAGTTGAAAAGGATCTCTACAGGATAAATCGTTGGAGCAAAAGCAAGGAGATAAAATGTACTTGATATAAACACAGAGTCCTGAATCTAGATTCAAAAATTAAACTGAATGAGAACAGAGTAAGAGAAAACTAACTCCGTCATCAATTCATATTAAAAGATCCAGAGATTTTAGCTGACTACCTCAAGTCAGAAACAGAATGCCACTTGTTAAAAAAAAAAAAAACTTTAAAAAGTATTTTAATTCAAACTAATGTGTTAAATGCTGATGTTAATAAGCACTGCCTTATTATCTGGTAATTAGATAATGTCCCCCACCCTTGCAGGGATTTTAAACAAATACTAAAATTATGTAGTATGTGTTACAACAAAGTAATAAATAAGGCGCCCTATGAAAGCCCAAAGGAGGAAGCTGGTCTTATTCAGCCAAGAGAAATCAAGGAAAGCTTCATAGAGGAAGTGACCTCTGAGTATAATCTTAAAGCCAGACTCATTCCAGGTGGAAGAGCAGCAAGTGCAAAGGCATGGAGGCCTGGAAGAGCCACTGAAGCAGCTGGAGAGACGGTGATTACGGTGGTCAAGGAAAGCTGGGGCAATGTGCAGGGTGGCTCCTGAGAAGCACTGCACACCAAGCCAAGAAGACCCTGCCCAGTTACAAAGCTAACAAATGACAGAACCAAAGGGAAGCTTAAGCTTTCTGACTCATCATGTATCCCCTCTGCCTGTGCCATCCTGTACAGTAGCCACTAGCCATATGTGGCTATTTAAATTTAACTTAACTAAGATTAAGTCAGTAAAATTTAAAATTTAGTTCTCAGTCACGTTAGCCACATATCAAGTCCTTAAGGGCCACATGTGCCAAGAGCCATGTCTATCATCACCAAAAGTCCACCAACAGTGCTGTTCAATGTCACAGGATCATCAAGTGAAAGGAAGTAGACTGAGTCTACACTGCTTTACAAAACAGAAAACAGGAGGGGAAAGAACAGATGGAAGCTATAAGGAGGAATATTTCCACTTCCTATATCTTAAGTTTTTTAATAACAGAAGAGCACCCTGTCACTGGAAGTATTCCAGCTTGACAGTCATCTTTCACAATGATGTAGAAAGAGTTTCTGTATTGAATTCATGCCCTTTGGTTAGAGTGTTTGTGTTCTTTCACAGCAGCCTGGCTGACAGCCCAGTGCAACCATATCTTTCTAGCTCCTTTATATAAAGTTCCTGTCATACTTGCTTATAAAGCCTTTGATATTTGGTTGAGAATCACTACTCCTGATAGCCCAGCATCCTAACATCCCAAATCATGGGAATTTTTTAACAGGATAGATGTTTTTAAATTGTGATTCATAGACCTCTAAAATTGAATGCAAAATTGTATGTGTATTTTTCAGGAAAGACAGGTCTATAGCATCAACCAGATGTCAGTAGGATTTGTGATCCCAATATAGAAAGCAAATGAATAAACACCGTACTAGAGACGACGGGACTTAATGGTTCCAACACTCCAAAAAGAGTCATCTAGATGCCATCTAGACACTTACTCAGGTCACTACTCAGATACTTATTCAGGTCATACTCTAAAGTTCCACAGAGTTTCACACTGACCCTTAAGAACCTAAAGACCATCACCCTACAACTGAATCATTTCAGAGCTCAACATCTCTCGACCTTCAAGGAGGAGGGAAGTGGGAGTAAAAAAGAGCAGGAAAATAAGCCCAAGGCACAAAAGTTGGATAACTCAGAGTCAAGTTGGGGAAGGTATCATCTGATAACCTCTTGCTGAGATGCTTATGAAAGCTCTCTTGGAAATCTTGATGGTTCATTTTCAATGTTAGCCTACAGAAACAAACAAACCCAGTTAGATGTAATACCAGCTTACCAGCTGGGGAACTTCCCCAGTAAATCTAAGGCCTGCTGAGCTATTAGTCCATTTTTGAAATAATGACTCTGTTCTTACTATCACCTGATACATGACAATTGCACCATGATTCACCTCCAGGTCCTATAATATTTCTAGAACTAAAAGGGCTGATTTCTAGAACAACCTACCAATTCCTCTGTCAACTGGTATAGCTGGAGAAGAACACTTTGGTTAATTTAACAAAAAAAAAGTGATAATGAGCTACTTATATAATCAATATGAATTATAAATCACACAAAGCTCAAAATACAATGAAGTACACACACCATTGGAACTGTGTTGGATATAATACAATGAATGCTTCATTGGCAATATTCAGAAAGCACTCCAACATTCTGTGATACCTAGTGGGTCACCATTACAATCTCAATTGTCATTATACTATATACCAATTAATAAAGGGTTCCATGTAACAAATGCCAGATAACAAATACCCTGTTTTTTGGTTTTTTGGTTTTGGTTTTGTTTTTTTTTTTTTTACAGTGAGAAAGCCCTCATTAAGCAATACAGAAACTGAAAGACTCCTGAGGAAAATTATGAATTCGCTAAATCTTGTATTTTACAGCCTCCCAATTCCCATGTGATGACCCTTCACCCCCATCCCAGCCATCCACTGCCCTCACATCACCTCCTGGCAACCTCCTGTCCCCTCCCTAGGGCCACACCTGGTCTTACAGGTCCTGGTCAGGGCAACCCAAGGCACTTTGTTGATGCTTGTTAACTCAATAGTAGCCAATTTGGATATAAATCATCCAACAAAAGTTTACAGAATGCTCACCATATGCCAGCATGTGCTAGGTGCTGGAATTAAATGGGGGCATGTCCCTTCTCAGAAGAGCCTGCTCTCAGTGATAAGTCCTGAAAGAACAATATAAACTAACTCAAAGATGATAATGGCATATATTTTGCCTAATATGTCCCTGTTCTCAAGGTCATCAGCATTTTGTTAGAGAAATCTTAAAGCCTCCTCACTACCCAAACCCAAAGCATAAGCTTTTGTTAGCAGTAGGGCTTTAGCTGGTAAATGAGAGAAATTCGGGATGAGGAAATGCATCAGCAATTTGTAATACTGGCCTCCTAGAAAAGCACTGCCAGGCAGATAACAAAATCACGTATAGCAATGGTTCTCAAAGCATGATGTCCAAGACCAGCAGCATCAATATCACCTGGGAACTTGCAACCAACGAAAATTCTCCAGCCCTACTTCAGACCTACTGAACCAGAAACTCTGGAAGTAGGAGGTAGTAATCTGTATTTTAACAAGTCCTTCAGGTGATTCTGAGACACAGGTTGACAGTCAGCAGTATAGATGAAACAGGCAGACCGCCTATGTCTGACTTCAACACAAAGGAACTAAATTAGGAATTAGCCTTGATGTTGATGGAAATCACCTGCTGAAAGGAATGGTAGCTGACAGAAAAGCAGCAAAACAGTTCCCAGGAGAACACAGCTGGAGATTGCCAAGACGTTAGTGAGTGACTGTTGAAAATCCATTTCATGCTTTTTGGCTCTGACCAGTCCCATGAGACAATGGTGTGGAAATCGAGAAAGAGGCACAGAAAGTTTGAAAAACTTCCAACCTACAGCTAAGCCGAAGGCTGAGAAAGACTTGAGAGAATTAGTTTTCCTCCTCCTGCTGGTTTCCAGACCCTCAGCTCTGGATCCAGAAGGCCACGCACAATGTCCTGCATCTCAGCAATGATGCCATAGACTGAGCATCATCAAGTCTCCGTCCATGATCTACACCAGAGCATTTCTTCCTTTCCCCTCTAGCCTGCTACTCACTGTCCAGCTACATCATTTTTATCCCTCCCACAAAGGGAAGAAAGATGACATCCCCTTTTAATGACACAAGTCTTTGGAAAGCTCAGGCATATATCTGAAAGAAGCTTTCTAAATTCTCCCGAGATGAAGAGAACCGATGCAGCCCAAATGCAGCAAAAATGCAGCAAAAGACCAAATGCAGCACACACACAAAAATATATAGCCTCAAGATTATGCAGAGTTGCAACAGTGATTCAAATTAACCACCCACAGGCAAAAAAAAACCACACTTGGCACAGGTGCCAGGCAGGGCCTCTCTCTGAAGCCTCACGTGGCTGCAGCGTGGCTGAAGCCTGGCTGGGCATATCATTCCCAAGCCCCACCCACCTGCTTCTGGGATTAACTACTGCTTTACAAATGGGTCTATTTGAGGCTCCTTTTTTAATAAGTAAGAGGATTAAGGGTGGAACTATTTAGTCCTACAAATTTGGAGCTCAAAATACAATAAAGGAAGCTCCTAAGAAGTACCCACTGCTCTGGGAGGCGGCAGGGAGGATGTCTTGGATAACTGACACATTTTAAAGTCATTCACTGCTGTTCCCCTTAATCTGGCCCATCTTCACCTTATAAGAACACATCTTCTAGCTGCTCCCTGCTTTCCAGAGATGAGGACACTGGGGCTCATCAAGGTTTATAAGGAAACATATTTGGGGTGCTCAGTGAGCAAAGATACACCATAAACATCTCCCTGCAATAAGCTTAACACTAAGAAACCACGAGGTTGGGGGAGTCTAAAAACTTTGTGCTGTACCTTCTGTCCTTAATTAAGATTGATGCTGGAAACATGACTGATGGGTGAACCCACACAGGCGTCCTCTCTGTGCATGTTTAGAAGACTTGGGAAAACTAACATGTTTCTATCCCTCTTTGGAAGGGACTGCTTTAGAAGCCACGTCGTGGTGGTGGTGGTAGTGGTGGTAGAATATTAGACACTAATTTCCATGCCTGGTCCCCATAACTACCCCTGCTCCCTGTAATTCCTACAAAAATTCATACTGGAATTTGAAAAGACATGGTTACAGAGGACTGTTCCTTGGCTTAGTCGTTCAGCATTTATCAGTATGAAAACCCAAGATGATGAGAGGATTCAGAGCGACACGTACCTTCCACTTAACCATGGCCTCTGAGTAGAAAAGGCTAGTAGTTGCATATTTTGGGGACACTCAAATGTAACAGGACTGGGTAGGAGGCAGTCATCATAAAAATGACAAGAAAAAGCAGGTTACAAGATCTCTCCCCAGCTTCCTTTCTGTTGTGTGACAGTCCCACTGCAGAAAACAAAGGTCTTAGAGAAAAAGTAGATTTCTGAAGTTGGCCCTCTGTGAGAGACCTTAATAATCTTATCCAAGAGGAAGACAAATAACCTTCCTTTTCTGAAAATCCTAGGAAAAACCCACACATATAATGAATTATTCACAAAGGCTGAACCTAAAAATGAGAGAGGCAGAAATATAGAAAGATAAAAAGATGGGCAGAAAGAGAAAGTAAAGACCTGGTCTCTCTCTCTCTCTTTCCTTGAATAAAAGGATATTAATTAGACTTGCATTCAGGTTTCCTCTTTTATATCTTTGTGGTCAGTGATAAGCAAAATAAGATCAGCAGAGTCACCACTGATGGACTGGATTGCACATCTGGGCTTTGGTGTCTGGTGAGCTGTAGCTTTCCAGGGAGCCCTGTGCATGACGTAAGGGAGGCAGTTGACCTGCTCATCAAACGTACGTAGTTAAAGGTTTGCAAGAGTTCTGAGAGCTTAGCAAAGCTTCACTCAGTTTTATTTTCACTAAGAATATGAAGATTGAAAGAAACCAGATGTTCCTGTAAAGAAGGGGGAAAGCAGCAGAGTTTGAGGGGGAAAAACACCTACATTTTGTACAGCAATGCTATAAAGAGATAAGTAATTTTGGATGGAGCTAATAATTTCAGAGTCTCAGTGTTTCAGAAGAAGAAAAAGTAGGCCTGTTCTCGTTACTTTCCTCTTCCTCCTTTAATTCATAGCATGCATTGCACCTATTGCAGAAACAGCAAGTGGAGGGAAGTGGAGAAATAATGACATGCAAACCAACAGACAAAACTATCACATTGAGGATATTTTTGTCTCTATCCTAAGTCATTTCATTTCTGTCAAACTCCTTCACTCCAACTCATTTTCCAGGCTGCATCCCAATTACAAATGGTCCCCACAACAAGTCATGGCCTGGTTTCCAGATGAAACATTACCCACACTTCATATCAAAAGCAAAGCCAACAGGCAATTCAGAGATTGTCCTGGGATGCTCAGAAAATGAAGACCTTTCTCCTACAGCTCCAGTAGCAGCTGCAGTCACTATCTGTTTCAACATCTGCATCTGTGCACAGGTACACAGAAGATATGAAGCCTTTCTGCATTATCTGATCATAGGATATAATTACAGATTTCATCCTTGTTAGTTGCCATCGTCTTCCCTAATCAAGGCATCTTGCCTCATGATTCACTACAGTTACATCAAACTTGAAATTCTTACCAGGACCTTAGTCTACTATCCTGCAATGTGCTGTATATTTATAGACAACAAAAGCAGAAGAAAAGAAGACACCAAAATGGGAAATTTTAGGAGCTAAAACTCGAGACCATCCTGGTTAACATGGTGAAACCCCGACTCTACTAAAAATACAAAAAAAATAGCTGGGCCTGGTGGCGGCACCTGTAGTCCCAGCTACTCAGGAGGCTGAGGCAGGAGAATGTCGAAAGTAAACCCAGGAGGCGGAGCTTGCAGTGAGCCGAGATGGCACCACTGCACTCCAGCCTGGGCGACAGAGAGAAACTCCGTCTCAAAAAAAAAAAAAAAAAAAAAAAAAAGAACTAAAACTTTTGGTAATCCTCACCAAAATCCTCCAAAACAAATGGACATTTTATAATGGGAGACTCATAAAAATAAAGCATACAACCTCTGATCCATAGCCAGAGTGCTTTGGGGATACAATGAAATTCTGTACAATAAGAAATCATGGATTAATGTCCACAGGTTCATTGTGATGAGCTTCAATATCTCAGGGCTGCAAACATATTTGACCTTCCTACTGTAAGCCATATTCATTTCCACACAAAACATGTGCTCCCCTGCTGAGACAACCAAGGTGATGGAGGTGTGGGGGGCATATCCTATTGCCCAACTCTGGCATAGAGTCTCCAAGCCAGACACATTACGTCTTCCCTTCATACCCGTGACCTGGAAAAGTTCAAACAAGTGAGGGGCATTCTACAAACCACATGAGAGGTGCTGTATGCCCACAGGGTAACTGGCCCTGGGCATGAAAGAGTGAGAGCTGGTAAGCGTGAAGCAGTGAACATGGAAGGGCACCCAGAACAGCCCACTGCCAGAGAAGATCTATTAGATGAGCAAAAAAGAAAAGGAGGAATCATATAGAATGTAACATCACATTTTAAACCACATTAGCATTTTTAAAAAGAGTATGGTATCCACTGCAGAGGAAAGTGCCATAAGAAAATAAAATTATCTCCCTATGCAGATGTAGCTTCCAAGAAAAATGAAACACATTCAGAGTAGGCTGTTGACTTGCCACCATCTTTCATGCCAAATCTGGGTTATCTTGAGCATTTCTTCCCATAAGAACTAGACCTCCCCTATTAATAACTGGATAAGGTTACGCTCCCCCTCCAAGTCAGGGTGATCCTAGAAGCATAAATTAAACCACTCCTTTTACTTAACCAATCTTTTCAGACAAACATGATTAAAGACCAGTAACGCACAGCATGATGAGACCACTAATGTGGCACATAGAAGTGTACATTATCCCCCTTGTCCTACAGTGACTTTCTGCAGGCAATGAAAATGTAAATCTCAAAAGGTGTTGTAATACAAACAAAATCCTCAAGCATGCTAAATGTGCATATGTCAATATGAAAGCAGGTCTTGACATGCTTTCTGAACAACTGAAGAACCTTCCCTTCTTAAAAAAATTTTTAAAAAATCTGGCACTTACAAAGAGCAAAGAAGTACTTCCTAAACTTTAATGAGCATATTAATCACATAGGGATCTTATTACAATGTAGATTCTGATTCAGCAGGATTGAAGTGGAGGATTCTGAATTTTTAGCAAGTTCCCAGGTGATGTGGATGCAGCTCCTTGCTCTAAGAGGCAAGAATCTAGAAGACTTCACCTGAACTAAGACCCCTCCCCACTTCAAGCATCCTGAAATTTCCGAAAGACACCATTTATAATAACAACTAGTGTTTACTGGGTAAATAGATAATGCTTTAGGCACGTGATATATATTAACTCATTTAATTCTCCCAGTATTATTATTATCCTCATTTAACAGATAAGAAGACTGAGTCACAGAGTAATGAAGTAACTTTTCAAGGTCACAGAGGTGGTGAAGGAACTAGGATTTGAACCCAGGCAGCCTAGCTCCAAAACTTTATGGGCAACCACTACCCAGACTGACTCCCAGTAAGACAAAGCAAGATTATTTGTGAAGTTGGATGTTTAGAAAGGAAAGGAAGGTGAGACTAGGAATTTAGGTGCGTTTCCCCAGGAAGCCCAATGTTTCCACATGGTCACCACCCAGAAGGAATATATTAGTCAACTACATTGTACATGGTGTATTTTACATTTTCCAACAGGGCTCCACTAAACACCTTAGCAGATGTTCTCTGAACACTGTTACCACAGCCTACATGCTGTAGAACCACTGTGAAATTGCCAACTATGCAGACAGAAGAGACCATTGGGACAGGGCTTGGGGCCAAGGCACTGAGCATGATGCCGAAATCAACTCCCTCGAGAGTCTCCTGTTTGACTCTCTTTGGTCCATTCTGGCCAAAGACAAGGAAAGGGAGGCGTAAAACTCACAGCCCCATCTTGCGCGCTCCCAACGCCTGGTGGAAAGGCGGTGTCTTTGCAGCGGAAGAGAAAACGTGAAAAAAGATGACCGCGTGGTGTAGGAAACGTTCCTGGTTTCTCAGCCCCAAGCCTGGGCCCGGCCGGAAGTACCCCGAGGTGCTGAACCCGGGTAACTGGGGAGCCCCGGGCCACCGGGAGTTTCAGCGGCGCTGTCCGAGGTGCCAACGATGGCTGCTGGCACACTTTGCCACCCGCGGGGTGGTTGGGCGGCTTTGTCTACCGCAAAGAAACGGGAGGGCTCCTGTCTGAGTAAACACGTCCCTAAGACAGGGGCACAGCAAAGCAGCACCTGGTGGATAGGAAGATTTAGAGAACTGTAGAAGCCAAGTGAGAAAGGAGGCCCCAGCTGGGAAATCCGTAGACTGCCTAGAGGAATATTTGCAGCCGCAGCACACAACACAATGAGATCTGTCCGCTTTGTGCAGCGCACCGGCAGGCGTGACTGCAGGGACCACCCCTCCCCCGCCCGAAACCTTCTCCCTAGCTAGATACGTTTAACTCAGGCAATGGATGGCCGAGGATCACTCTGTGGGAGTGGAACAGGAGAGAGGGGTGCAGAGAGGAGGGGAGAGGGAGAAGCCCAGCCAGGGGTGGCTGTGGGAGGATGCGAACAGCAGCAGGAAGAATATCTGCTTAGAGATGCTCCTTCGTTTCTAATGAGGGGTGCTGCCTAGAAGCACCACGTGCCAGCCAATCACTGAGCTGCTGAGGCTGGGAACTAGAGAGGAAGGAGGGGAAGGCCAGAGGCTGGGGTTGGGGGAGTAGGGAGATGCCCAGGTCCTGTGGGAAGTGAGCCGCGTGTCTGGCTAATACTAGAGACCCAAGTCAGCTCCAGCTGCCTCACTGCTGCACACCTGGATGGTGGGGGTGGGAAAGAGGGAGAATAGGGGAGAAAAAAGGGGGCCTTCTTTGCAGGTGCAGCCCTCCCAAATCTCCCTCCCAAAGTCCCATGTCTCCAACCCCATCCCCATATTTAACACCAGACCACTAGCTTGCCTCCCACTAATCCCCTTCACTACCTCATCACCCCCAATTCCTAATGGCCTTGCCAGGCGTCCAATCCTTAGTGAAGAACAAGGCAGCCAGCTGCCTAATCATTTGGTGCACTTGATTAAACCTGCAAAGAAGCTCCTTCCATGTCTGTTCACTCTGACACCACCACCATCAGAGATGGCCCCTACCAGAGCTTTGGGGAGAGCCGTTCCTTTGGAGCTACGGAGAGAGAGACTGCATGCGCACTTCTGGCCTCAGCGGATGAATTCAGGCCCAGGAGATCCACCTGGATCCTGGATACTGGGAGAGTAACCAGCTGGGTCAAGCACTAAGAAGCAAGAGTACCCAACCAAGGACCAAGGAAAGGACGGGCCTGATGAGCTGTTCTTCCTTGGCTGAGAGGAGAACTCCAAGTTTGAGCTGTTTGAGCTGTGGCAACAGAGATCACCTCCCCTGACAGACACTCATTCATGCCACTTTCAGTGGAACTTAAACTTAAGTCCCCAGAGTTAGCTGAATCCCCAGCCAAAAGCCTGTTTTATTTATTCATCTATCTGTATACAAGGTTTTGGCCCTGGGAGGTTCTGAACTGATAAATTCCCTCATGGAGCCTTGATTTCCATACAGGAAGACAGTGCAGCGTCTCCTGGCTTGTGGGGATATGGGCAGAGTGGCTGGCTTAAAGAAAGGAAAACGAGAATTGATTATGAAAGGAAGCATTGGGGCAACCCAATCTATGTAGAGGGCGGCATGTGAAGGGAGTAGGGGTGGGGAGGAGGCTGGGAATCAGACAAAGCCCAGCCCAGAAAGGGACGCACCCAGGGACACTAGAGATTTCCACATAGGAAAAATAAAAAACCCAAAGTCTTACCTTGAAAAACACTAGTGCCCAAACCGGTCTCCACAGCACCAAGCTTGCCCCTTAGATGCACCGAAGAGTGCGCTTCAGCAAAGGGGCAAATTGGCACCAGGAAGGGGGTGGGGGGATACATTCCATGCTAGGTACCCCCCTTCACCCGAAGAAATGCAAAGGGGGAGAGGGAGTTATGGTGGGTAAGAAAGGATATGGCCAATCGATGAGCTTCTTGGCATATTTCCTGACAATGTTATCTTCTCCGAAGATGAACAGGGATCTGTTGACGGTGAAACAGTTCTGCCGGACGGGAATGGGGTTGTACAAAGCCATAGTCCGCGCCCTCTGCGCTTTCGTCTGCTTGTAGGCGGCCGCCTGCCCCGAGCCCAGCACGGGGGTTCCTTGCCGGTTCCTGCTCTGGTCCGAGTCTCCATCGCCGGACCCCGGCCTGGCGACCACCGCCTCCCCGAAGCGAGCCATCCTGAAGTTTAAACAGACAGAAGACACACAAAGGTGATCGCGGCCGAACACCCGCACACAGCAACAAGCAGAAAGACACACGGAGACTCAGAGCCGCATCCAGACAGGCACCGGGACCACCGCCTCTGGGGAGCTCCGCGAGCTCTTCGGAGAGGCGGCAGCAGCAGCCCGCCGCTGTGAACTGTTGAATCTAAACGCAACCTCTGCGAAGCTCCATTCCTCAAGAAGAAGAAAAAAAAACGGGGGGTAGGGCTTGGGGGTGCTCAGTTCCTGGAGGAAAATATTTTTTTCAAAATGCCAGTGTGTGGTGGTGTTCAGGGACCAGAGAGGAGAGGGGTGGAGTAGGCTGCTCTTCAAACATAGCTCCTCTTCTGGCAGACGCACCACCTAGTTCAGGGAGAGAGGCAGGCACCGGCCCGCTAGGTAACAGTTTGGTGATTTATTGGTTGGGGGAAGGGGTGGAAAGGAGGGGAAATTGAAAACAAAAGAACTTTTTAAAAATAAATAAACAACGACGAGGACGGGGTTACGGTGACATGCTTTATAACGCCAGTCCACGCGAGTCCATCTAAGAAATTCCACCGCGAAGACTTGGGTCTTTATATCTGCCAGCAGAGACGCATCCAAAGGTTGGAGAAAGAGGGAGGGAGGTGGGGAGAGCGATACTGAGGTTCCTGCGTAAACCGCAATGCCCAAAATCTCAAAATAAGAAGTCGATCCAAGCGAAGAGGGACAAATGACTTCAAAGCTCCTGCGCTTGGGCTAGAAGTTGAGCAGCATCCAGAGAGCAGCGAAGCCTGAGTGCCAGCATCCGCCCGGAGCGCTCGCCACCGCCGCCTCCCCGGATCAGCATGCAACAGCGATCCGCGGCTGCGCCGCCGAGAGGGCGGGAGCGCGAGCGGGCGGGCGGTGAGCACCGGCGGGCGAGGAACAGGTTGCAGCCGAGGCTCGCGGCGGCCTGGCACCACACTTATCCACAGACCGAACTTCCTCACTAACGGCTCGGTCCTCCTCTTCCACCCAGGCAGCGCTCTCGGCGGAGCACTGGAGAAGATGCGGAAGGAGAGGGGGGAGGCGAGGCAGGGGAGAGCGAGCAGAGCGCAGAGGCGCAGCGAGGCGCGCGCGAGCGCCGGCAGAAGCGGGGGAGGAGCTGGTGAGGCGGGAGAGGCGGGGACGCAGCCGGAAGGCTGGAGGTTCCTGGGAGGTGAGGCTGGCTTGCCTTCTTGATTTATGTGGCCAAAGGGTAGCGGCCACCTCTGCAAAGGTCCAGTGAAGAGTCCCCTTTCCCCCAAGTAATGCCGAGAAGAGAGAGGCAGGCGCAGCGGGCGACGCGGCGGAGTCTCCGCAAGAGAGCCAGGGCCTGGCGTGAGGCGCACACGCACGCGCGCCTTGGTTCCCTGCAGAGAGGTGTCCCCAGTGCTGTGCCCTGTTCGGTACCTGGCGCGTTGCCACAGGCCCGCCACCGCCCTAGTGAGGAGTCGGGGCCTTTGTGCGCCTAGCGCCATGGCAGCGTCGCCTCTCCTCCGCACCTCCCATGCTCCACGAACACTGCCAGGGATTTCCAAGGATTGGGCAGCACCCTCTCCCCATCTCCCCACTTAGCATATGGGAGGCCCCGTGGGGAAGGCTAGGACCTCTGGGGGTTCCATACTCTGCTGTTGGTGCTGGCTCCTAGCGGGAGCTTCTGCCTTCACGGGGCGGCCTCCTGGTTCCACTGTAGGAGAGCCCTGCCCCACCTCTCCTGGAAGGGCCCTCCATGGTGAGTTATGGGCTAAAACTACCATTCTCGAAATGCGAACAATCAAAAGGATCCTCCAGCCCCCTATCCTTTACTCCCAAATAAGCTCCACGGACTTTCTCAAACCCACCCCATTAATGTAGGAAAAAAAATAGAATTGGTATCTGAGCTGCAGAGGTGGGAAAGGTGGACTCCAAGCCCCAGGGAAAGAGCTCCTGTTTAGCCGCCAAGCCCTTCCCCACAGGTGACTGGTGGTTTGAACTGAGGACAGGGACCAGCCGTCCCCTCCCATGTCCACACTAGCTGGGGCACACCGTCCTCTGCGTTTTCCTGCCTTGGCTCAACACATAGTCCTCTCCAAATCCTCCCAACCCGAACAATGGAAGGGAAGAAGGAAAGGAGGGGCTGAGGAAGGAAACAAAGACACTAACCAAAGCCCAGAGGTTGGAAACCATGGGTGAGTATGGCTTCACGCCTATGAAGTCCGATTAACTGTTGAGAGGTGATGTCTGAGTGCATGGCACGTGTGTTCCTACAAGTATGTGTCTGTGTGTGGGCAAGGCCATGTGAGAGCACTGACATGTGTCTATTGTGTGAGAACGTATGTGAATGTGTGCGCCTGGGTGTGTGTGTGAAGGAAAATTCTGAGTACTGGAAATCCAAAGGAATTGTCTCAACATGTCCATCCTGCTGCCCTTGGGGAAGGCATTTGACCTTTTGATTCAGGGGAGCCCATTTCAGGTGAAATTACTATTCAAAGTGAGTCAGCTCTAATTGTTATTTTGATTTCACATTACTGCCTCACTCTGTCCTTCCTCCTGCTTTAATCAGAGGGTCCTCTTCTGTCTGAATACCTAGTCAGACGTGAAACGGAGGGAGGGTGGTGCTGTGAACCATGAAGTCGCATCAGCCAGTCACTTAGAACTAGTTCCAAGTGGCTATCTTGGTATTCCTGTAAACTACGTAGGGTTAGAAAAACGACTCTCAAAAATTATTAAATGCATGTCGCTGCTTTCAGACAGTACCATAATCCACAGCACAAAATTCATTCAAATCATTAGAGAAGTATTTTTGAGTACCTTCCATGTGCCAGGTACCGTTTTAGGCACTGAGGATACAATAATGAACAAGATGGGTGATGACATAAATCATGTACACTAGATTATACTAAATTGTATAACCTCGCAGGCCAGAAAGCTTCACAAACTTCACTCTCATGCTGTCACCTCACCCCTTTCCTTTGTGGTTGTGCCTCAGCAGGCTAGCGGGTGGCATACCTTTTTGTTAATGCCCAGAGTAAGCAGGGCTCACTAGCCTTTTACCTCCCAGACGTAGTTCTTGGAACATCAGAGGTCCCTGACTTGTGTCTTCAATGTTATCAGATGTCAGCAGAGATCCAGTATTCCATGTCCTGTGTTCTCTGTGGCTGTTGTAATTCTTTAGAGGCCTAGAACACTCAAGATGGGATATTACATGTGCAAATGCGACGACACACTGGAGTTGATACCTGCCTTCCAAGGAGACAGGAATCATAAATGCATAGGTGGGAATAATGTAGAATACCTTAGGGAGTTTCAGCACCTATGTAAGTGAGTTAAAAGGGATAATTCTTGGAGGGTGCAGTCAAAAGGAAAGGGGCAAACATAATGGCATAAATGGCTTTGGGAAGAGACTTGGCCTAAGGGCAGCAGTGCTAGCAGGAAGACGGACTCTCATCTTCCACCCCTGCCTGGCTGTCATAGCTTTTGAGAGCTTTGAGATCTATGAATTTCTATGCTGGTTTCATACTCTCTAATCCCCCATTCTACTAGCCCCCAAGGCAGCTATAGTTGTTGGTTTTATTTTTTTATAGAGACGATGGTCTCACTATTTTGCCCCAGCTGGTGTGGAACTCCTAGGCTCAAGCAATCCACCTGCCTCAACCTCCCAAAGTGATAGCATGAGCCATCATGCCCCGCCAGTGGCTACAATTTTAATGATTGAATAATATATGTGTTTAATAGTCTTCAGTTTACATAAGCCCCACAGCTGACCCTTACTCCAAATTCCTGAGGTGAGCCTGGCAACACATGTATCACGACCCTTGACAGACAAAGCAGCAGAGTTTCAGCAGTGTTAAACCGTTTCCCCACATCTGATAAAAGGCAGCATGTGGACTTGTAACACATCTGATTTCCAATTTGTGGCTCTTTCTAAACCCCGTGCTGCCCTTCAGGGCAGCAATAGTGTAATTCTAAATTGTTCATCAAGAGAAGGAACTATGCAATGACACTAAGCCTATGGAAATGCTATGCTTACCATCCTCAAATTGAATTTGATCAGAGGCCAAGTGTTCCTGGCACCATGCCTTCAAGATCCAGGAGGATCCTCAGAAAAAGTTCATGACCAGAATATTGCAGTCATGCTCTTCATATGGGAATGTGGTAGGCATTCTTCTTCCAGTGCCCCCAGTTCCACTATCCTATTAAGGATCCACAAATGGAAATGTGGAAAATCAGCAATTAGTCATAATTCTGATTGGAAACCAGTTTGAAGACCATCTGAAAATCCCTTTCCAGCCTCAGAGGGACAGTAACTGTATTTTCCTGTTGTCAGAGCACCATCTACTGGTCTCTGTGAGATGTCACTGTGAACACAAGTGCTTGACAGCCCAGTACCCCATGCACCATGCCTCAGAGCCTAGATATTCTTAGGCTCTGACCTCTTGTCAACAGCCCTCTACTCCCCTATGGGGCTTTGTTGAGGTCCTAAATTTCACCACAATGCAGCCAGCCCATCTCACAGTACTTGGAAAGTACAGCCCCACACACACCCTCCCAAGTTAAGGTGGGGTTACCAAATGCTCCACATGTTTTTCTGAAAGCAGTGACCTGCAAAGTGGAAACCCGACAGGAGCTAAGGAAGCAAGTGGAAAACTTTCCTAGTTTATAAAGCCTATGAAGACTCTTTTATTTCAAAGCATTTATCCTGGAGCCCCTCTACCGCAGTGTATGATCGAGCTGCCATCAGGAGTGCGGGGGACTGGTCAGTAGTCCCTCCAGCCTCTTCTGGAAAAGGTAGAAAACAAGGTGTCCACACTGCCCCAGACCATACAGCCTGTGGGCGTTTGTACTAAGACAGATGGACATGAGTGGCAAAGTTGGAGAAGCAGTTGGCCTATTACCCTCATTCTTAAGCTCTTCCCAGATCTGTCAGGCCTTAGGCCATCTTCGTAAGAGATTTTTCAGCCATCACTGAGAAGTCTGTGAATGTGGGCTTCATCCAAAAGGCCTGTGCCCCTCCCACCAGGCCTGCTCCTTCATCTTCCCCTACCCTGCCAGTTACACTCAGATAGCTTATGCTTAAGTTATCAGAGCCCCTTTTGTTCTATTTTTCCTCCGTTGAGCTTTTCCAAGAAATAGACTCTTATGCAAAGCAGTGCTCTAAGGAACATAATGCAGAGAGGATTTGGGAGTGGGTTCTTAAGAAAAAAGTTGGCAGGAGACCATGTGCAAATGCATAGTGGAGCAGAGGAGCATTATGGCAATGCAGACATCTTGGGAGTCTGGTAGCTTTCACAATACCTCACAGCCCTTACTTGGGTGAAAACATAACTTCACATCCTTATGTAATGTCCGTCCCTAGAATCAGCATCTCTCAAACCTAAGCCTGAGAAGCCCCACACTCCAACATGCTATCAGCTAACCACAGGTCAGCAAAGTTGGCTTTAAAATGTTTTAAAAACCATTCACTTATGACAACCCATCACTTCCTGGGTGCCAACCGTAATGTTTTCTCATTGCATCTTTGTGGAAGGACTGTGAGGCACATCCTGTTATCTGACACCCAGAGGGTCAGGGACTTGTCCCAGTGCACAGAGCTAGGAAATAGCAGATCTGGATCTCCTAATAATAAGGACAGAATTCTTTGCAATATGTGACCATTATTAACATACTGCATGTCAAAATACTATTTTCCTTGCTTGAGAGTCAAGTTATAAGCAGGATCTTGAGCTTTAGAGAGGTAAGGCATGACCTTGAACCAGAGAGTCCCCCAGAGGGTTTAATTGCTAAGAATACATACCATTCTGCTCCACTGGGCTGTTATGAAAATTAAGTTAGTTAATATGCATAAAGCTCTTAGATCAGTACCTGGCACACAATAAGTAAGTGCTACGTAAGTACTTGTTATGTATATTTCACCTTCAGTAGCTGTGACCACGGTAACACACTGGAAACACTGCATGTCTACAGACTGTGTTTCTGAAAGCCGACTTCAGAAGTGCAGCCAGGGATGAACACACTCTGTTTTGCGGGGGGTGGACAGAGGAGCAGAGACATGTAAGTGCCTGAGATCAGGTCAGAAAGAGGAATGGAGGAAAAAAGGGGAAAAAAAATAGTAGAGACCAGTGTCTGGAGACCCAAAGGCTATGATACCTGAGAGAGCTGTGTGTTTGTTTACTTATTCATGAATTGATAAACCCATTTAACAAATACTCATTAATCCCCTTCGATGTGCCACACATTGTTCTCAGGGATTCTGGGGCTCAGAGATAAATTAGACACAGTCATAGCCTCTAAAAACTTACAGTTCAAAAGAGGAGAAGGGAAAACATACCCACGAAGGGCTGAAATACAAGGCAGGATGTGGGGTGCACCACAGGAGAGCTCTGGGAGAGAACAGAGCGGGGAGCCATCCCATCCCACTGGAGGCAGCCGGAAAGGGGAAGAATCCAAGAGATCTCTTTGAAAGAGCTAGTATTGGAGGCATGGAGCAGCAGCCTGGAGCGTGAGTGTTTAGGATGTTGGGGAAGGGGGGTACACAAGATGCATAGGGTTGAATAGCCAATCAGCATTTTTATTTTCTTTCAGTGTATCTAGGATCATGAAGATTATAGCATTACCACTTCAAGCCTTTCTTTTCCATAAGATGAGGTCACTTTTCAGCCCAGAGAAAAGCCAAAATATGCTTACCCTAATAGATATTAAGCTTTGTTGGGAAAGTGGATTTGGAGGTTCAGAGTGTAGCCCCAGACAGCAAAGGATCCCACGCCCATCACTGTCTACCTCCCTTCCCACCCTCAGGGCCCAACCTTGCTGCTCAGCCAAGGCAAAGTGCAGCAGGAGGCAAACTCAGCAGCGCTCCAGCTCCCACTGATGGGGGTGAGCAGAGGGTGAGAACAACCAGCAGGAGCACATCCATCCATCCACCCCCACGGCCTCTTGACTCAGAAAACACAACACAGCCCACACCTTTCAAAGCTCATTCAGCCCGGGTGGGCTCAGGCAGATTCATTCATTTAACAGATATGCAATGAGCACCTTCCACGTGTCAGGTATCATGTCAGGGGCTAACCCCAAGGAGGCAGTGCCTAGGAGAAGGTGCCCAGGTTGGATTCATGTCTTGCTTAGTCTTGATCCACTCCCTACATTTCACTCTTGAAGATAATGCCACAGTAACAGAAAATGCAGCTCACAGCTGCAGTCAAGCCTAGAGGGGCCCTGAAGGCCCAGAGAAGAGAATAAGATTCTACTGCACCCACCAGTCTTGCCTCTCCAAGAACCCTTTGTGTTGGAATCATCAGCAGATTAAGCCACCACCTGTCCATCACCACACCCTCTCTCTCCCACTCTCTCCTACACTGAGCAGCTGGTTACACCCACCTGGTATAAAATAATCAAAGTGAAGAAGGCATTCCCATATGATATGGACTTAAGGCCAGTTTTGAAATATACACCTGGGTAGGCCATTTACTAGCTCTGCCCCTTCCGCTCCACAGAAATTGCTCTAAGACTCCCACTGAACCCCTGATGGTCCTTTTTTTACCCTCCTTTTCCTTGACCACTCTGCAGCATTTGACACCACTCACCTCCCCCTCTTCTCAGAGGTCGTCCTTCTTGGCATCCCAGTTACCACATCTCCCAGTTTCTCATTGTTTCCTTCTCCTTCTCTTACTGCTCTCACCTGTGGGGCACCCATGGGTCTGTCCCAAACCCCTTCCTCTCCTCTGTCTAATTTCTCTCTCTTCAAGGTTATATCCTTACCTGCCATTTCAACTACCCCCTCCACACTACATCTAGCTCCTAGACCTCACCTTTTCACTCATTTCCAGACTCAGGTGTCCAGTGAAGTTAGGGGTAGCTGCATATGGATTATTCCTCATACCCAGACTCAATATGTGTAAAAGTGACATCACTGTAAATCCTTTAAAGCAAGCTCCCCCTCTTAAAATGCTAGTTGCTATGCATGTTATGTTGTCATCACTTCAGTGGCTCCCCCACTGCCTATAAAATGGCCAACCAGCTTAGCCTGACAATTCAAGGCCATCAGAATTCAACCTATCTTTCCAACACCATCTCCTCATGTATCATAGTATGAGGTACATAAATAAACGTGTCATGCCCACTCCTGCCTCAAAGCCCTGCTCACAGCACCTGCTTCACACTGCCCCAAAAACATTCTTCCTCTTTGCTGCTTCTCCCATTACTAGGATCCTTCTATGCATGGTTCAGTTCAAATCTGCTCTCCCACAACGCCTTTCATAATCGCTCCAACTCTATAACCTGTACCTCCTATAAATTCACAGAACTTCTGTATCATTCATAGTACCGTGTTTTCTCACTGATATCATCATGACTGTAACTTCACCATTACATTCATATTAATTTTTCAATTATGTATGCCTTGTCTCCTCAACTATGGTGTAAGCTTCTCAAGAGTAGAGGACATATCTTTCTCTTCGTTTTATTACCTAGAGTGCCTGCATTATGTTATCCTCATAGCAAGCCTTTGCAAAATAAATTGTCAATGAATGCATGGATCTCCTGCAACTGTTATTGGTGGAAAAGAGCTTGGACATTAATCAGGTATCTGGGCCCTGCCTGAGGAGCTACCTTTCCCCTAACACATTCTAGCTCTGACTAGGAGCCTCTCTCTCTGCTGCCAGGTGTTCCCAGCTGTTTCTTGTGAGTTGAGCGGCCATAAATCCAGATGATATAAACAGGAAGAAATACATATCAAAAAGGGGTACTTAATTCCCTTGTAGGAAATTAAGTGCCTGTAACTCAGGGATAACTTCCCCAGCACACTAACTGCCCAAGCCCTGTCTTATCAATCATTAAACAATAGGGTTCATTGTCTTACGAGGAATATCTCTTGCTCTTAGAAACGGAGTTGAAATAAGATCTGGGGAATCAGTTATTAAAAGGAAACAGCTACCCACCTAAAGAATATTTTCAGATCCCTTTCCACAGAAAATTAAACATAATAAAGTCCTGCTTCAAAAAAACCCATATCAACTACAGTATTAATTGGTTCTGTCTCTTCTTTACAAAAAGGCAAACATCATCATGCCTATTTCCCTTATGAAGAATTACATATGAAAATGACACACACATGTTTGCAAAGACATGCACCAGATTCTGGTGTGATCTCAAGTTCTGTCAGCCAAGTGTACAAACATGCAGGTTATCTTCCCATGCTACAGGGAGCTTTCAGACAGGCTTAATAGAGTACATTCAAATGTGAAGAATTACAGGCTCTTTTGCAGGTTTCTGAATATTCCCAATGTGCCATTTACAAATTGGAAAGGTGGAAAATGTAATTCTCAATCAAGAGAGAATTTCTGAAATACTCCTAACACCACTGACAAGCCAGCTCCTTGGACACACACATATACATGCACTCACGATTTAGCTTTTTCCTTTAAAGACTTGTATTTTTTCACAAAACCACCCCATCACTGAACCACATTTTTCAATAATATTCTTCCATATGTAGTCAAGTATTAATAGAATAATTCAAAGTTTCCAGTTATGCTACTTTCCTTTTGTTTAAATAATCTCTATTTTCATATTGCAAATTCTGGAGCTATAAAAAAAAAAAAACAAAGAAAATGGACATGGATCAAACAAGTAAAGAATAATTACAAAGAAAAGTATAGGTGATGCTGTTTATAACATTATTTGTCCTAGGTATTAAATACTTGCTATATGCAAGGCTCCATGCTAACTAGATTCACTTTCCTTATTTCTCAGAATAAGCCCATGTGGTAAGCGCTATTATAAACCCCATTTTATAGTAAGAGAAGTAAGACTGAAAGGGACTAAATAACTTCCCTGATGGTCACATAGGTGGTGGGTGACCTAGCAAAAGATCAATCCTAGGTCACCCTGACTTCAAAACCCATTATCTTAGCCACTTTAATTCATGTCACTGATACCATTAATAGAGATTTGAGCTAGAGAATAGAGATTTCATGATGATTCTGCAGTTCCAAGAGGCAAGAATATATCCAGACTCTACAGATGGTGCTGAAGGGCCTCAGAATAAATGAGTTATCAGGGTGGAAACACCAGGAGGCTAGCACCTCAGTCCTGGTTGGGATTATATCCTTATGTGCAAAAATGGCAAAAGTAGTACCTGCCCTCTGAATTACATGGGGCTACAAATAAACCAAATATGATGATACATTCTTAGCCCAACCTGCTGCGCTGCTCCTACTGCTGCCATCATTTTGCATTGCAACATCCCACAGCAACAGGAGTCAGACAAAGAACTGAGTGCTAATTCAAAAATTATTTCAACCCTTCAAAACTTCTCAAAATTCAAAGGGTGTGCTATTGCCCACAATTTATGCATGATGAGCCCGGTTTTACACCATTTACTTGTTTTTCAATGAATGGCTAAGTCTATCCAAAATGTCCCAACCCTGAGCTCCCTGGTAGGTCAGCCTCAGGTAGCTATCTGCAAAAGGTATCCATCAAACTCTGGAGAGGTCAGTAAGGGAGGGAAGAGAGCAAGGGGAAAAGGATAGTTGTTCAGTCATAGAAAATAAGGGTCCGCTACATCGTTGATACAAATATGCAGTGCTGTGTTCAGCAAATCAAAGGGTAGCACTGTTCCTACCATTCAGGAACATCGATCCTGATCATTAGTTCTGGCTTTAATTTTTTTTTCACGAATACTTCTGCTGCCAGCCCATGCCACTAAAGGACTCAGCAAATTTAAATCCTCCTGCATCACAACTTGTTTTCCTGCCTGCACTCCAGCAGGTAAAACACCTACAGACTTACAGTGCTCTGGGCTGTAGAATTCACAGGAGTCTATAATGTTCAGGTTATTTTTAAACTTTCAGGCCACTCTCCCTCCCCACGAACAGCAGGCCTGCCATTTAGAACGGTGTTTAACCCACACCCCACCTGCTTTGAAACTTCAGCTTTTTGTGTTAAAAGAAAAGAAGCAATGCCTCAAGCACACACACACACACGTGTGTGTGCGTCTAAAACCTGAAGACAGTCACCACAGCTCACTGGAGCAGAAAGACCCAGCTCACAGAATGATGTTGAGATTGTAGAGATGATGTGTATTAAAATGTTTTGTAAACTCAGTGTCATGCCACTGTAGGTGGTATTACCATTATATTTACAGGTACAGATACCAGGCATTATAGGTGATGTCAAAAGACAACTTCCTTTTTTAAAAAATAAATTTTATTGTGTACATTTGAGATTTATAACAGGATGTTATCGGATACATATAGATAGTAAAATGGTTACTACAGTGAAGAAGATTAACATCCATTATCTCACCGTTACTTTTTTTGTAACAAGAGCAGCTGATATCTACTTATTTAACACAAGTCTCTAATACAATACAATTTTATTAATTTTATTCCACATGCCCTACATTAGATCTCTAGTCTCATTCATCCTACATACCTACTTTGTATCCTTTGACCTACATCTCTCTACTTCCTTCTCCAGTCCCGCCCCCCGACCTCTCCACTGGTGCTAACCACTGTTTCATTTCCTTTTTCATTCTACATATGTGAGGTCATGCTGTGTCTATTTCACTTAGCATAATGTCCTCCAGGTCCATCCATGTTGGGGCAAATGGCAGGATCTTCTTTTTTACGGCAGAATAACAATCCATTGTGTGTGTGTGTGTGTGTGTCTACATACACCACATTTTCTTTATCCATTCATCCATCGATGAACATTTTGTTTTTTCCACATCCTAGTTATTGTAAATAATGCTGCAATAAACATGAGAGTGCAGATACCTTTATGAGGTGGTGATATCAGAAAAGGGATTACTTTCACTAAGGGTGAAAGACCCAGTTTACAGAATGATGCTGAGACTGTTGAGATGATATGTATGAAAATGCTTTGTAAACACAGAGTGTCACACCACTGTGGGTGGTATTATTATTATATTTGCAGGGACAGACACCAGGCATTACAGGTGATGTAAAGAAAAACAAACTGTTATTTCCAAAAGGGAATTATATCACTATAATCAAAGTATTCAAGGCCCTTTATTTGCCCAAAGAGCCACACAGAAGTTGGCTAAGAGGTGTTAGGTTATTATTTTCTTCTAATTAGTTACATTTTTTTCTTAATTGAAAAACATTGGAAGAAAAGGGAAAGAAATTCTGAAAACAACTCAACCAAAAGAGTATTAAGTTAAAAAAATCAAAGAAACTCTTCAAAGCAGCAACAGTAACCAACATCTGTGGAGGGCTGAAGCACTGTATATGTGTTGCCTCGTTGATCTGTACAAGAATCCTATAATGGAGGAATGGTTAGCTTCAACTATTTCTCAAATAAGGCAAATAAAGATCAGAGAAACTAAGTTCCTACACTAAGATCACACAGAGCTACACTTGGAGTCTGAGGCTGCCAAATGCCAGAGACTACATCTTACTACTGCCTTTTGCTATGGTTTGAATGTTTACATCACCTTCAAATTTCAATGTTAAAACTTAATCCCCAATGCAGACATATTAAGAGGTAAGGTCTTCAGGATGTGATTAAGCCATCAGGGGTAATCTTATGGTAATCTTATGGATAATGTTTTATAAAAGGGCTGGAGAGAAGTAGCTAGGCCCCTTTTGTCTGGCAGCTTTCTGCCATGTGAGGATACTGCCATCAGCTACTCTGGAGGAAGCAGCATTCAAGGAAGCAGAGACCATGTCCTCGACAGACATTGAACCTGCCAGCACTTTGATCTTTGACTTCCCAGCCTCCATAACTGTTTATACTGTTTATAAATTACCTGGTCCAGAGTATTTTGTTATAGGAGCAAAAACAGACTAAGACAACCCTATTGCAAGAGACAAGCTGAAGGAGAAATTGTAGCCTAGAACTTAAGACTAGATAAGGAAAGTTTCAAGGGCCTAACGTGGAAGAACAGGGGGTCACTCAGGATTTGATAAGAGCCAAGCAATAGGCACAAAGCCTCCTCCAAGCCATGGCCAAAGGTGAAAGGATGAAAAGTCCCTTTACCTGGGAACTGTAGGCTTTGCGTGCACTACAGATCCCCACATAGCCACTTGGCCATCAAGGCTATGGGGAACAGGATGGCACAGATAAAAATCAATCATAGAAGTTCCCCAAATGTCCTCTCCTTGGTTGTATACCTCTCAGGGGAAAAGGCATTGTTGCCACAGTGCCCCAGGAACCTAATAGAAAATAAATCAAGGCCAGATGTGGCAGCTCACGCCTGTAAAGCCAGGATGGGAGGATCACTCAAAGCCAGGAGTTTGAGATCAGCCTGGGCAACATAGTGAGGATCTGTCTCTACAAAAAAATAAAAATAAAAATAAATTAGCCAAGTGTTTTGGCACATGCCTATAATCCTAGCTACTCAGGAGGCTGAGATGGGAGGAATGCTTGAAACCCAGAGTTCAAGGCTGCAGTAAGCTGTGATCACAGCACTGCACTCCAACCTGGGTGACAGAGATCCCATCTATTAAAAAAAAAAAATTTAGAGACTCTATCTCTAAAAAAAATTAAAATAAATCGAGCAGCTCGCTCACACTCACTTGTGAGCTCTCATGCTCTCTCTCTCTTGCTCTCTTGCTCTCTTGCTCTCTCTCTTTCTCTCTCTCTCACTGTCTCTCTCTGCAAATCTTTTAACCAAAACTCCTAACATGCAGGAGGGATGACTCACTGAAAAGCCTCCTCCACTCCCCCTCCCTCCTCACCCTCTGGCTGAAGCACTAAGAAGTGATAACATGATAAGGTGGCTCAACACTTTTACAGCTAAATATGTTCCAGGGAATTTTTTCACCCCAGAGTCTGTTTCCCTGGAGGCTATTAGGGTGTGCACACATTCTTATGTATTGGGACTCAGCATGAACTGGCTTTCCTCTTTCTTCCTGCCTCCCTCAGGAGCATTTCCAAACTTCTCCTTCTACCTCCCTAACTGCCCCTTCATCTCTTCACCTTTCCTTCTCCTGCCTCCTAAATGTGAACATTCCTCAGATCTTGGTTTCTGCCCTCTTCACTATGTACACATTCTCTCGGTGATCTCATCCATATGGATGGCTTCAACTAAGACTAATAACCAGAAGACTTCCAAACCTTTATCTTTGGCTCTGTGTTTTGTTTTTTGTTTGTTTTTGTTTTTGTCTGGTACTATATTCACCATGGCTCAAATGGGCACCTCACCTAGATGGCCTGACAGCACCATGCATCTGCTGGTTTAAAAGCAAACTCATCCTCTTTTTCTATGAACCAGCTCCCTCCTAGGTCTCTAATGCTCTTTGCAGCATTGCAGTCTTCCCCTAACTCAAGCACAAAACTTTGGCTGCATCCTTGACTCCAACTCCCACAACAAGCATTCTCCAAGCCCTGTAATTTTTCTCTCTATGCCACTGTCACAGTCTTCCTGTCCTTTCCATTTGTACCACCACCCCTCAAGTCAGTACTACCTTCTATTCAGGAGGTGGGCAAAGTCTCCTCATCCATCTTTCTCTTCCAGGTTCTACCACGAAAATTCATTGCACAGCTCAACTCTGACCCTGTCTCACCTTTCAGTGCAATAAAATTGAAGAGCTTGTACAATATTGTATCCTCAGTGCCTAGAATGGTGTCTGGTTAAAAAAAAAAAAAAAGTCATTAAATAATTTTTTGTTGTTGAATGAATGAATGAGTTTTCTAGTGCCTATCAAATATAACTATCCAATCATAAGATCTTATCATCTTAGGGTTGAAAGAAAACTTAAATGTCATCCAGTCCAAGTCCTTGTTACCCGCTATTATGCTCCTAGCAATATCTCCTACTACTGCTCCAATGAAGCAGGACTGTTCACCCTTCCCTGAGAATACCTTGGAATTGTCCTCCTCCATATCATTTCTCATTTTCTTTCTCCCTTCCTTACCCCTTCTTCCATAGCCACCTGCCAAAAAATTATTTAGACTTAAAAGCCCAGCCCATATGCTACCTCCCTTATGAAGCAATCTGTGGTCACATGACAAAAGTAATCTCTCTCTCCTCTGAGTACTGCCAGCACTTTCTGTCACCCTGCCTCAGATACTGTGTTGTACACATCTTGGCTCCCCACTCTACTGCAAGGGGCTTGGCTTATTCATCTTTGCATTCTCCATAGTAACTAATGCACTGCCTTATGTCTAGTGGACTCTGAATACATGTTTATTAAATGAATGAATAAATGCATAAATAAATGAATGGTAACTATAAACAAAGCCAAGTGGACACTAGCAGGACATGGACTCCTTAGGATCTGTACCATGTTGGGAAGGTGCTATGGGAGAAGCTGCAAGTGATAAAACCATTCTGGAGATAATCAGTTCAGCTCAAGGAAGCCCATGCTCAACCCTCCCCTCACAGGTACAAGTGCAACTCGCAAAGCTAACATGACAATACGAATGACCCAGTGCATAAAGGCAGACACAGTGGTCACCGTGAACCTGCAAAGCTCACAACATCTTGAGTACAATATTTTGTTCTTTGGTAGAAAATTGGGGAATGTTTTTAACTAATTTCATTTCCTTCATGTATCTAGAGATGTGATGTAGGTTGAAGTGGTCTCTGTTAGACAGATGGGTAATAATCTAATCTAGCCACACACATCAACCTCTTCTTCTAACCCTTCCATGTTACAGATAAGAAAACACATGTAGAGAAGCGTGTCTTAAGCTCAACATTATTGGCATTTCTGAGTCAGATACGTCATTGTCATAGGGGATGTCCTTGCATTATACGATATTTAGCAGCATCCCTGGCCTGTAACCACTAGACACCAGATACACGTCCGCCACTCAGTTGTGACAATCAAAAATGTTTCCAAACATTGCTAAATGACCCTTGGGGTCCAAATCACTTCCCAGTTGAGACTCCTGGTATAGAATAATTAAATAGATTGCTCTAGCTTATAGGACTCATCAACATCATGACCAAGAATGCAGGAACCCCAGTGGAATGCATTTGCCTCACTATGTACACTTTCGTTTTCTCCCTCATATCTAGTAAGTCACAGCTTTTGAGAGTTGGAGTGAACTCAGAGCTGCACCTCTGGTTTTCTGATGGTCTCACAGGCCTGCACAGGGCTCCATGCCTTAAGATAAAAGAAACTGAAGGGACAGCAGAGTCTGAAGGGACAACCCAAGCTGAAAAGAAAAAGTGGCCTCAACCCGACATAATCAGCTTAAGGCTTATCAACTAGATTTCAAATAGGATTTTTCCCGACACTTTGCATACTAAGAAATGTGGTCACAAGCCCTGCAAAACAATGTTTCCCCCTCAAATCAGCTATGTCTGCAGTGAAAACTCCTATACTCATGCTTTCAGCTCAACCCTGTATACCCTCATCCCCTGCTTTTCCTTCTGTTTTCTTTCCCTTCTCATTTATAAAGCTACAGGAAAGCTTGAATCCTTCAGCTTCTCTGGTCAGCAACACCCATTGAAAGCTTTTCTTCTAGAATTTGTCTTCACTAGAATTTGAGAACCATCTCCTTGCTTTCTGAATCTGATCTTCCGTTTCCTAAAAAGGCTCGATCACTTCAGGCAAGATATTTTTGGGAGCTGCTGGTAAGGACTTACCAATGATCACTTTTCTAAGTGAACTGCCATTAGCGAAGCATTCACATACCATCTGAGGGGGCAGAAAGTAATTGCCCATTAATGCACTGCTGTTTCTCACCCACTTCCTTCCTCAAATCTTCCCCTGTGCTCTGTCCGGCACTCTTACTAACCTCTCCGTTAGGAACATCTAGTTATAAGTCTTAGAGGACTGTGTGTATTTCCCAGGGACTATTTTATGCTTTCCTATTTTATTCTCTTTGTAAAAGTCATTCAAGGATTCAGTACTAGAAAGATGGCAGAATAAGAAAATCTCTTGCTACACATTTCTAGAAAAACTGATAAAGTACAGAAATATATTTTCAAATATATTTGAAAAGATATATTGCTGAACTTGAAAGATATAAAAGGAAACCCCTAGGAGGAATTGAAATACAAAGAGGAAGCGTGTGAATTGAAACTGCAGCTGTCCCATAGGCAGTAACTAGTCCTGGTAACAAAGAAGATTTAATCGTTGGGGTTTTTCATGTGTTTTGTTTTGTTTTGTTTTGCTTTTGTTTTGTTTTGTTTTGTTTTGTTTTGTTTTGTTTTGTTTTGTTTTGTTTTGTTTTGTTTTAAAACAGAGTCTCGCTCTTTCACCCAAGCTGGAGTACAGTGGCCACATATCGGCTCACTGCAACCTCCACCTCCCAAACTCAAGCGATTCTCATGTCTCAGCCTCCCACGTAGCTGAGACCACAGGCACACGCCACCCACACAAGGCTTACTTTTTTTGTGTGTGTGTATTTTTAGTAGAAATACGGTTTTGCCATGTTGGCCAGGCTGGTCTCAAACTCCTGGCTTCAAGTGATCCACCAGCCTTGGCCTCCCAAAGTGCTGGGATTACAGGCATGAGCCACCATGCCACCCTAATGGGTAAGTTTAACGTCCACTCGAGAGAAGTGATAAGGTCTTTAGACCTTATGTGGACAGAAGTTGGAACTAAGATTCTGCGCTAAGCTATAACCCTTTAAGAACTGTACCTTCAGTTAAATAAACTGCATGAAAATCAACTCTACAGCAAAAATCGATAACAAGGAAGCTTCTGTCTCTGAGTGAATGAGAAAAAGCAAAACCCTGAGAAATCAAAACTCAAGATTGTATGTGACATGGATTTATGGGCTGAATTTACACTACATGTTCAGTGGGGTTCAGGAACCCTTAGGCCAAGAACATAATACCCCTGGGTCAAGTAAGAAAATGAAACAAAACTACTTTACAAAGCTACTCTCACAATCCCGAATACACTGCATTTCCATGGGGAAAACAAGCACTACTAAAACATGACTTGCAATCAAAATTTTTGAAGCACACAAAGAAATAATCCAGCATAAGGAAAAGTTAGCTGATACAAAGAACAAGAAGATTAAAGCCCCAGTACTTGAAATAATAGAAAAGATATATAAAGAAATAAAATAATAGAATACAATGAAATGAAAAAAAGATAATTTGAAAAAGTGGCAGATACAAAATTTCTTGTAATAAAATATATAATCATTGAAATTAAAGGCAATAGATAGGCTAACTATTAGATTATATATAACTAAGGAGAGTGTCAGTAAACAGGAAAACACATATGAGGAAACTCCCCAGTATACAGCCCAGGGAGATAAAAATAGAGAAAACATGATTAAAGTTAACAGACATGGAAGACAGAATGAAGAGACCCAAGATATATCTAATGGGACTTCTATAAAGAGATCATAGAGACTGCAGAAAGACAATATTTGAAGATCTATAGGATACATTTTCTAATTGATGAAAGATATAAATCCTCCAAGTCAAGAATTTCAATGAATTCTAAGGAGGATAAATAAAAATAAATTCAACCTATACACAGTCTAGTGAAATATCAAAAGATCCAAAAATATGAAGGAAAAAAATTTTAAAAGCATCCTGAGAGAAAAGACAGATTACCTACAAGAAGCAGCAATTAGATTATTAGTTATAATAATAGAGGCCAGAAAGTGATAGAATAATATCATCAAGTGTTGAAAATAGCTAAATTATGACTCGAAATAAAGACTTTTCCAGGAAAATAGAGAGTTTACTATACAAGTTCAGGTGAAATAAGTACTATAAGACATTTCTTAGGGAGGAAATTTAAATAGAAAAGAAGAATGGCCTGCAAGAAAATGGCATGAGGAGCAAAAGATATTAGTGGATATAATGACAATTATATTTATATATATAATGTCTACTTTATGAGTACATACACAAAAAAAGAACTAAATTACTAACCAAAATGCCATGTAAAGTGGGCAGGATGGTCAAAGGTAAGGTGGTGTTCACAGGGAACATGGACTAAGTCAAGACATAGCTGTAAAGTGAGGTATCAGTCTAGGACACCCACTAAAACTCTTTCTATTCAGTGTTGGACTTGAAGTACTGGTCAACATAATAAGTAAAGAAAAAGAAAGAAAAGGCATATGGATTATAAAGGAAAAAACAAAGCTATCATTATTCACAGGTGATGTTGCCTGCATCCAAAATATAAGAGTTGCCTACAAAAAAAAAAAAAAAAAAAAAAAAAAAAAAAAAAAAAAAGCCACTCACAGTAGTAAGAGAATTCTACAAGGATGGTGGACATGAAATCAGTGTACAAAAGTACAAGTTCTGGTACACCTAAAACAAAGAATCAGAAAACATAATGATAAGAAGACACCATGCAAAACCAACAAAACCATAAGGTACCTAAAAACAAACCCAATCAAAGATGTAAAGAAAAATTTTCAGCTCTCTTGAGGGACTTTAAGAAAGATCTAAACATAAGAAGAAATATTTCATGCCCAGGGACTGAAAAAAAACAAAAACAAAAACAGAAAACAAACTAGCTTAAATATGGCAAGCCTCCCCTAGGTTAATCTATCCATTTATTCAATTTCAATTAACATCTTATCTTTTTAGTGAAATGTGACAAGGTGATCCTAAAAATCATACGATGAATAAAGAGCCAATAGCCAAGACAATTTGGCAAGAATATGGGGAGAATTAATATGCCAAAACTACAAAGTAATAAAAACTAAATTAGTGAGACATGGGTGAGAAGGATATACAAATAGACCAGTGGAATACAATGAAGTGCCCAGAAACAGCAGATAAGAATTGCCTACTCACTAAATGCTGTTGAGTCAAAGGACTAATCATAGCAGAGAAAAACTAGATAAAATTAGAGCCCACCTCACACTATACACAAAAATTAATTCCAGATAGATTAAAAGAACCAAATGTGATATGCAAAACTGTAAAAAATGTTAGTTAAAAAATATGAATGACTTCTTTTTTATCTCAGTATGTGGAAGGAATTTTTAAATGAGACAAGATGAACAAAAATCATCAAAAAAAAGGCAGATACATTTTACCAAACTAAAATTAATAACTCTATATGACAAAAAGCACCATAAACAAAGTGGAAAAGACAAGTCATGTGGGGGAGAAGATACAACTCACGAATTGTATCTAGAACATATACAAGGATTTTCAGAAATCATAAGAAAATCACATACTATCTGATATAAACATGGGCAGAGGATAGGAATCTACAGTTCACATAAGAGGAAATCCAAATGGCCAACAAACATATGTTCAGTGCTCAATTTCATTAGTAATCAGGGAAAGTGCAATTAATGCAATAATTGGATTCCATTTCACACCCATTAGATTGGCACACTTTAATAATTCTGAACATCTCAAATGACGTTGAAGATACATAGAAATGGGAGTTCTGCATATGATATGCAGAGTGGAAATGACACATTCACTCTGGAAAGCAATGTGTTAGTTAACACAGTAGTCCCCACCTTATCCACAATTTCACTTTCCTTAGTTTCAGTTACCCTCGGTCAACCAGGGTCCAAAAATACTAAGATAATTTTAGAGAGGGAGAGAGAGCCTGTATAAGTTACCTGAATAGCTTTCATTACAGTATATCACATAATTGTTCTATTTTATTAATAGTTATTATTTATCTCTTCCTGTGTCTAATTTATAATTTTTTTTTTTTTTTGGTTGAGAGAGGTCTCCGGCTCTGGTGGCCCAGGCTGGAGTGCAGTGGGGCCGAATCTTCAGCTCACTGCAGCCCTCGCCCTCCCGGGGGGTTTATGCCATTCTCCGCCTCAAAACCTCCCAAGTAGCTGCGGATACAGGGCGCCCGCCACTCGCTCGGGCTAGTTTTTATGTGTGTGTGGTATTTTTTTATTAGAGACGGGGGTTTCACTGTGTTAGCCAGGATGATCTCAATCTCTGACCTGGTGATCCGGGGGGGCCCGGTCTTCGGCCCTCACAAAGTGCTGGGATACAGGATTGAGCACCGCGCCTGCGCCCTAATTTTATAATTAACTTTATCATAGTATGGCTATGCTACAGGAAACAATATAGCCTTTATAGATTTGGGGTATATCCACAGTTTGAGGCATCCACTGGGGTCTTATTCCTGCCGATAAGGGGGACCACTGCTACCAATAAAAGTTGGAAATGTGCATTACCTACTTCAGTCATTCCACTTTAGCGTATCTTTCCCTAGGGAGAAAATCTCACCATGCCACCAAGAGACATTGGACCGGGATGATCATTCTAATATTATCTGGTAATAATAAAAAATTATAGCACCTAGGTCTCCCCTCAGACAAGGGGGAGATTAAGAACCTGGTGATTGTATTTATACATGGAATCTTATGGGGCCGAAGCTGAAATAATTGAACTCAGGGTAGCATGTTAATAATATGCGTAATTTTTTTTTTTTTTTTTTTTTTTTTTTTTTGGAGAAGGCAGTAGGCTTGCCCTGTCGCCCAGGCTGGAGTGCAGTGGCACGATCTTGGCTCACTGCAAGCTCTACCTCCTAGGTTTGCGCCATTCTCCTGCCTCAGCCTCCCGAGTAGCTGGGACTACAGGTGCCCACCACCACACCCGGCTAAGTTTTTGTAGTTTTAGTAGAGACGGGGTTTCACTGTGTTAGCCAGGATGGCCTCGATCTCCTGACCTTGTGATCCGCCCGCCTTGGCCTCCCAAAGTGCTAGGATTACAGGCATAAGCCACTGCGCCCAGCCAATACTGGTAAATCTTAAAAACAAATGTTCATTTTGCTGCAAAAGGACACATTTTATGTATCACATAAATAAAGCTTTAAAACTCAAAAAATTGATATACATACTTTTTCATAAATGCATATGTAGTAAAATTACAAGAATGCACATGGTAATGAAATATCAATTTCAGAGGAGTGATGACTTCTGGAGCAAGGAACAAAGAATGAGCATACAAAATGCATCTGTAATGTATTTGAAAATGGGAGAGGGATGAAGCAAATATGGCAAATATTATTATGTATTTAATCTTGGTAGTGGGTACATGAGTGTCTCTTGTTTTCTATACAAGTGTTTGAAATATATCATAATTAAACTAAATGTTTAGGAGAAGTTCAAGACATTTCTTACTAATTGAAATACCCAGAGTTGGCAAAGATGAGCGCAATCTCATTCACTATGGGTGAGGTTGGAATTAGCACAACCTTTCCTCAGGGAGATAGGGCAGTACTTCTCAAGAGTCATAAATATGTGTACAGCCTATGCCCCCATAATTCTAATCCTAGAAATTTCTCCTTATGAGATCATTAGACTTGCACACAAAGATGCATTTATGAAACTGGTCATTGGATTGTTCATTTGAATATTAAAAAATACAATCTTTTTGTATTGTACTACGTGAACAACAATAAGGAACTTGTTAGCAAATCATAAGAATCACATAAGAGAATTCTTGCAATTATTCAAAATCACATGGTAAAATTATATTTAATGACACAGGACACTGTTCATATTATATTATTAATCAGTAAAGCTGCTTACAAAAGCAAGATGTGCACACTATAATCTTCATTAGTATAATAAGCTGTATGTGGGTATATGTATGTATGTGAATGTACATACAGGTATGTGTATAGGGGAAAAAAGCCTAGAAGGATATTTATCCATTATTAATGATCAGTTGTACATGATGGCATTATGGATAATTTTCATTTTCTTCCTTATGCTTTTCCATATTTTCTGTAACAAATGTAAAATACTTTTGTAATTTCCCAAAAAAAAAAATCTAAGATAGGCCTGAGATTCATATGAGTTGTTCACATCAGCCACCCTCAGAGATTGATGATTTATTCTGCAAGAGCTGGTATTATTTTTAGTTGAGCAAGTGAAGGAGACAGCTTTAAGGGGAAAAATGCCCCAGAGTTTGATTGCAGAGGGAAGGCACAACTGCCTGAAGTAGTAGAATCTTTCATCTATAAAATTGATTGAACAACACTTTTTTTTTTTTTTTGAGACGAGTCTTGCTCTGTTGCCCAGGCTGGAGTGCAATGGCGCAATCTCGGCTCACTGCAAGCTCCGCCTCCCAGGTTCATGCCATTCTCCTGCCTCAGCCTCCCAAGTAGCTAGGACTACAGGTGCTCACCACCACACCCGGCTAATTTTTTGTATTTTTAGTAGAGATGGGGTTTCATCGTGTTAGCCAGGATGGTCTTGATCTCCTGACCTCATGGTCCACCCACCTCGGCCTCCCAACGTGCTAGGATTACAGGTGTGAGCCACCGTGCCTGGCCCAACACTTCTTTTAAACCATCTCATGGGGGTACTATCATAGTCATTCATAAATGGATACTGTTTTGACCCTCTCAAAAGAGAGGGCTCAGTTGTAGTCTCCTGAATAACTCCAAAGGAATGTTTTGTAATGATCTGTTACCTCCCTTAATGGCACAAACTCCAGTATCTCCAGGTTAAACCCTGGAAAGAAGTCTACCAGGTGAGGGCTAAAGTTGAACCCACCTCAATTCAATCCCCACCGTACTTCAACTTCCCACAGGATGTATTTATTATGAGTGAAGTGAAGAGGGTATAAAGAGCATGTATCAGGTATTTTATACACCCAAATCATTTAACTCTCACAACTCCAGGAAGTTAGTGTTATTGATTCCCATATTGCAGATGAGAGACTTAGACTGAGGCCACATACCTAGAAACAGGTCAAACTAGAATTCAAACTCAGGGCTGGCAGAATCCAAGATTCAGACTCATTAAGCTAAATTAATATTCATTAATGGAAGCAGTAGTACATTTTTAGCCATGCATCCCTTTCTGCAAAAGAAATACTACTCTAAGGGTAAATGAATTAAACAGATGAAGGCAGAGAGTTACTTTGATTCAACTAGGAGCTGAATCCAATCTCCTTCCTCCTGAGGGAACTCCATGGATTGGTTTGAATAACAATGTCCTGAGGTCTCTGTAAAGGTCTTCAGTTCTCCCCAGCTAAAGTATCTCTATGTTCAATAGGTGATGAAGGTCCTTAGTAGGTTGTAATTTGTTGTCTTGCTGAACCACATATTTGAATTTGAATTTCAACCATAACAGCTGCTGTGCAAAGGGGTGGGTCCTGTTCCTGGCCCACTACCCAGTACACTTCTAAGTACAGCCTTGTCTTACGGTTGCCCTTCACAAACACACAGGTTCATGACCACCACTCCTCCCACTCTGGTTTATGCCATCATCCATCTCTCCCCTGAACTGTGATAGTAGCCTGCGCACTGCTCATCCTGCTTTCCTTCAATCTGTTCTCCAAACTGCAATCAGAGTCAGCTTTTTAAAAAGTCTATCAGACCATATCATTCCCCAGTTCAGTATTCTCTAATGACCTCCCCTAATTCTCAAAATGAAATGTAAATTCCTTATCATGTCCTACCAGGCCCTATATCAGCTGGTGCCTGCCTCTCCGTCTAAGTCTGGGTTCCCCCAGAAAGCGGAGCCTGAGGCAAGGGTTCGGATGCCTTTATTAAGGTATGCAAATGCAAGAAAGCAGGAGTGAGGGGAAAGGGAAGTAAGGCAGGCAAGGAGGAAGAGCCAATATGATGGTGCATGACCTAGCTGGCCATTGGTAAAAGACAGCTGTGCCTCAGGACAGTCCATCAGAAGACAGAGAAGAATTCATCTGCTCAATCTCACTGATAAAATGTTCATCACTCAGGGAGTTAACTTCCTCTCCACCTTCCAGTTGCCCAGGAGAGTCCTGTGCATCTCATGAGTGGGTGTCAATAGGGAAGCTCCAGTGTAAGAGGTGGGAGGTACACCTTCATGAGGTGAAGTGCTGTCGGGTTTTACATGCATGGAGTTGGTCAGTCGCTGCAGTGACAACTGGAGCCTGAACAAGCAGCCAAAGGTTTCAGAAACAGGTGAGGCCACAAGGCTGTGACGTGGTTCAGGTAAGGTGTCTGGCACACTAACCCCCTGACTGTATCTTGCACCTCCTTCCCCATCACTCCAGTCACAGGTGGAGTAGCTCCAGTGTTGGGGACAAGAGGGCATGGATGATGGAGTCTGAGGCATTACTATGACTGGTTTACTTGGTACTGGCCAGCATGGGCAACTTCTACAGAGGAAGCCTCACAGAGTTCATGTGCTAGACACAACAACGAGCAAGGCTGGGAGCCATAGCTTCTCCCTACCTGAATGTGTGTAAAGGGCAAGTTCCCTCAGAGCCTGCTGCCTGGTACTGACTCAGCCCAAGTGCTCACCTGCTCACCTATCTCAACTGGCCTCCTTGAGGTTTCTCAAACACACCGATCTTGCTTCTGCCTTAGGGCATTAAGCTAGTTGTTCTCTGTACTGGGAATGTTCTTCCCCATGCTCCCATAGTGGTTGCTTCCTGGCTTTCAGATCTCAGCTCACATGCTACTTTTGCAGAGCCTTCCTGGACCATCCACCCAGTCACACTCTGTGACATCACCCCAGGTTAATCTTCCACTCTTCACTATCCTGTATTTTCTTGTCTATTTGTTATTGATCTATCTCAGATGAATGTAAGCTCCTTGAGAGCAGAGACTGTCAGTATAGTTCACTGCTATCTCCCCATAGTTGGAACAGTACATAATATATAGTAGGTAATCAATGGTTATTTCTCGAATATTTGTTGAATAAATAGATGGATGGATGGATGGATGGATGGATGGATGGATGGATGGATGGCTAAATAAATGATTTAAAATGTATTTTGTGAAAAGTAGCCATCAAATGTGATAGAAACCAAAGTGAAAGATAGAAAGGGAAACAATAATGCAATGTGCCCAAAACACAGGAAATTTCACAAAAGTGAAGTCAAGGGCCCATACAAAAGTTTCTATATTCATAGGCATGGAGAGTCCCAGCTGCCAGATGCTTAGCTCATAGGTGTCAAGGGCCTTCAGTATATCTTCGTGTTTCTTGAAAGTGACTTTTCACAACTAAATCCTGGTTCACTGTCTGCTGCCTTCTTTTCTCTTTCTAAGTGTTGATGGGACAAGTGTTCCCTTGTGGTTCTTCCCCAGACAAGGGTCCCATCTTAGTTCTGCCATAGCTCAATCTTGAAAGAGGCAGTCTATGCCTTGCCAGGTTGTTTCTGAAATGGCCGTAACAAAGGCAAATGTTACACTTGTTTCCTCCTGTTTTTGCCTTTTGGTGAGCATAGGAAATTGTGGGAAATGCAGAGGGGTGGGAATGGGGGGCCAGGAGGTGGTCTGTAGTGCCAGGAGTCCCCGAAGCACAAGCCTGAAGTCACCCATGTCTTCTGCCTCCGTGGCCTGCCAGCAAGACATCCCCAGCCAACTAGAGACGACCCCTAGCCAGCTACCATGGCAACAAGAGGACAAACTGGGGCATGAGAAATCATGACACACAGCGTAAAAGAGCAGTCTGAAGAACAAGAACAGACTTTCTGGAAAACTGCTAGAAAGGCAGGAAAAGGCACTAGAGAAGTGGAGGAGCATCTAGCCACTATAGGAGCTGGCTCACACACAGATGGACTTAGACCTCGTGCGGAATCCATGCGGGCCGACATCCTCACCCACTCCCAGCCTCGAGGTTCTCCTTTTCATCCCTGCCCCATCTCCCACCTGTCCCTTCCCCCAGCATCCTGGGGAGCAAGGATCCTGTCCCATAGTGGGAATGTACCAAGGTCTTAGAAAATCACCAGTTATTCTTTTTGTCATGCGCAAACCACATTGAGCTGAGACATTTCTCCTATTCCTGGCCTCAGACATTTGTTCAACTTCATCTATATGTTCAACTCCTGACTGGTGAGCAGGTAAGCACTTGGGCTGAGTCAGCACCAGGCAGTGGGCTCAGAGGGAACTTGCCCCTATGCACATTCCCTGCAGGTAGGAAATGCTATGGCTGCCAGCCCTGCTTGTTGTGCCTAGCACATGAAATCTGCTAGGCTCCCCACTGCAGAAGTTGTCCAAGCTGACTGGCACCAAGTAAGACCAGTCACAGTAATGCCTCAGATTCTGTCATCCATGCCCTCTTGTCTCCAACGCTGGAGTCACTCCATTTGCAAGGGACAGTATGACAGTATTCCTTGGCTGACATTTTCTCCCTTCTCTACAGCATGTCCTAAAAGTTCACCAATCTCATCTTCCTCCTTGTTTTGATGGACTGAATGTTTATTTTTCCCCCAAATTCATACATTGAATCCTAACCCGCTATGGGGATGGTATTAGGAGGTGGAACCTTTGGGAAGTGATTAGGTCATAAGGGTGGAGCCCCCATGAATGAGACTAGTGCCCTTTTAAAAGAGGCCCCAAAGAGATCCTTTGCCCCTTACACCATGTAAGGTTACAGTGGAAAGAAAGGTATCCATCAGGCAGAGGGCTCTTGCCAGACACCGAATCTACCAGTACCTTGATCTTGGACTTCCCAGCCTCCAGAACTATAAAAAAATAAATAAATTTCTGTTGTTACAAGCCACCTGCTTTGTGGTACTTTATTATAGAGGCCCACAGCCTAAGACACTTATCTTTCAGTAGAAAAGTGAGCACAAGACCCCTTGACTTTTCTCAGCAACATCTAAAATCTCAAACAGGCAGTCTTAAAGATTAAAATTACAATTTTTCCCTTTTCAAATCTCTAGGGAAAGACAGGTGGAGGAGGAAGGGAGAAAAAAAGTCTTCTCCACCTCCAGCTGCCACATCCCACGGCCCCACAGCTAACACTGCAGGTAAATATTAGCTCCCGTTGGAGTTGAAGAATACCAAAGAGAGAGTGAGAGAGAGAGGGAGACAGAGGAGAGGGTGAACATGAATTTCTGCTGCTTAGTGCCTTCCTGGCAGCGTGGGAAGCTGGTTGAATAAGCAAAATATGAGCTCTCAACTCCAGGCACATAAATAAGCTCAAATAGATCTACTGCTCTTAGCAGCCCCAGAGGGAGGCATAAAGAAAGATGGCTCCCTTGGCCCCAACCCTCTCCATGCCTTGTAGCCAGTCAGTTACTGGAAGCAAGGACTTCTTCCCCCTGAGGAGGAGGAGGAGGAAGAGGTATGGAAAGATCTGAAGACACCAAGCAAAGGAGGTGGGTGTCTGAGTATGTGCCAAGGGAATACCTCAAATCACATGGAGGCTCACAGAACAGGCACAGCCTCTCCTCACCCTCAGGCTCTTCACCCATAGTGAAACGCAACTCCTCCTAGTCCAGAACACATGAGCACCCCCTACAGACACAAATTTATGCTCTCTAGGTTAATGGACTCTCTCATCTTGTCCTCTGTGACCTCCCCAGCCTCCTGCTCACCTGCTCATCCATCCTGCACTAATTTCCAGCCTTCCTGTGAGGCTGAACTCTTCAGTTTCCTCCTCACTCACTGGTACCTGCAGCAATGATGCAGTCTCTCTCCAGAAGTCCTTGACCATGACTCCAAATGGACCTGGTCCTTCTCCTCCATCCTCCCTTCACCTCCCTCCAATTTCTTACCAGTTCTCCCTTCCTATTCCTGGGCTCAACTTCCCTGGAACCAAATTCTTCTCCTCCAAACAGGCTCTTTTCCCATTTTAGATAATGGTAACCATCCGAACCTCAGTCCCACAGGCTTAGGCCACCAGCTCCTCCCTCTCCACCCAGTAAATGCATCCTGTTGAGCCTCCTTTCATTCCCTAAGTACCCTCTGTGATGCATCTGGCACAGTACTGCTCATGGGTCCTCCTCACAGAGCTGGGGCCACATTCAAGGGCATGGTCTAGGGTGTAGGGCCAAGAAACAAGGTTCGAATGAGCGAAGACCATCTAACCCATTAATGAGTCTAAATTATGGTCAAGGATGAAAAAAAAGAAGTCAGAACTGGAGCTGAGTTACTGAGCATCGGATGTTCTTGCATGCCTATTTTTGACCTTGCCTTGAGCAGATGGAAGACAAGTTCTGGAATACAAGGTGAACTGGGGCATTGATTCAGTGATTGGGGCAAGTAGTTCAGGACAGTGACCTGGTTAATTGAAAGGAGGCAGAGGTCAGCTTTTATTGTGGTAACAGCTGCGTGAATTTTTTATGAGCACAGTGGGTAAAAAGACAAGGCATCCAAACTTTTCTCACTACTTCCCTAAACAGACCCTCCATGCTTGCTCCCAAGGCTTTTCTCACATTATCCCCTCAAGATGAATCCTCCCCAAACCTCTCCACATTATTGAATCCTCTCATCCTTCAATTCCTTATCGATGTTTGTCCTTGTTCTTGGAGCTCTCCCTGAGCACTCCACTCCTCAAAAATTGCTCCTCCACTTCACTCTGGACTTTTGTGCCCACCAGTGGTTGTCTTAGCTGTAGATTTCAAGGATGAGCAAAATTTCAAAAGAAACAAATATAATGTGGTCAAGTTTCTATTTTTTTAAGTATAGGCTTTCAACCACCACTATTTATGCTCCAACATTTCATAAAAGAAAGGGCATTTTAGCACTAAAATGTTGGAAGGATATAATCTCAGAAAATCCTATTAAATAAATTTAGCCTTATGAAATAATCATACCTTGCCCTATTTTTCTCATTTCACAGAAAACTGATGAAAATGTTATCATCAACAGGTACAAATCCATCAATTAGCATTTGGGAAACACAGGCGTAGATTTCTCATTTGACATTTAGTTATATAGTGCTTTGCATTTTTGTTCACTTTTGTTTTTTCTTGTATTGTTTATCCAACTTTTCAACTTTGCGTGTCTTGTCTATGAAGTCCCTGTAGTACACAAAGCCTAGTACATGTGGAATAAATACCAAGTGAATGAATATCAGGTCAGGGCAGGAAAATACTTAAAGGAACCAAGGGGCAGGAGGGAGTTAAATTAAAACTGGTTTAGGGGGAATACAGCACATTTCCACTACCATTTCTTGCTGCCTTTATGCTATGAACCCTTGAATGATGCTAACAAAAATGGGTTTGTCTATTATATAGGTGGTCCAGCCAAAAGCACCTCAGATGTAATAGTTCATGAATGCTCCCAAACTCTCAAGCCACCAGGTAGCAACTATGTGAAGGGGAGCATTACATTGGGAGTCAAGACAGGGTCACCCTTCATTTGTCTTTGGAGCTTCATTTCACCTTGTCTAAGCCTCAGCTGTCTCTCCTACTAAATATGCCCTATTGTAGATTGTATGGGAAGGTCCCTTTCAATTCAGAAGGTTGTGATTTTTCACTCCCATTTTATCAGTGTTTGAATAGGAATAATGTACAGAGAAGGTTAAGAGTCTTGTCCAAGGTCCCCTGGAGGCTCTGGGGAGGGGCCTGATCTCTAGACCCTCACTCCACCATACAGCATGGCTTTCCTGACCACTCACAAGAGTAAAATGCAACATCTGTGCTAGGCCACCACAGCTGTGGTCACAGCTGTGGTCCTTCCCACCATGAAGCCCTTGGATTCATAATAAAAGTAATGAGGCACTATCTAATGAGTGTCTACTGTATGCCAAACTCTTTCCCTGCACTCTCTCCCACCCTCTCAACCACCCATCAAGGTGTGAGAACCCTGAGGCAAGAGAAGTTAAGCAACCAACATAGTAAAGTGAGAAAGAGAGCATTAACCTATACCCAGTCTCTGGCTGCAGAGCCTGTGTTCTCCCTGCTGTGGATCTGGTGGGTGACCAGCCTATCAGGGGCTAAGGGCTCAAGAGCTACTGGCAATCAAACAGATTTTGCAAAGCACACAACTGAAATATCTGAGTTTGTCTCAGCACCAGAATTCCTCTAGAGCCCACAGCTCTCTATCATCAACCACACCAGCAGCTGGAACTAGATTTACCAGGGTCAACTCTCCTTGCTAGACCTTCTGTCCAGTTGGCTTCTGGCCCTCTATCCACAGTGGGATTCTGCCATCAACCCCCACACTTCTGGAGCAGGATATAAAAGAGAAGTTACTTAGCAAAATACTAATGTTCTCATTTGGAACCCTGAAATAAACTGATTATTTCCATTTTCAGGCCACCCTCAGCACTTGCCTCCTCCTTGTATTACTTAGGCACATGCTGGGACCATTAACTCGCTTGAAGGCAGAAACTGTGTCTTAAAATCTTTGTATCCTTTACAGAGCCTAGAGCTAAGCTTTGCACCTATACTGTAGGTGCTCAATAAATATTTAAGAAAAGGAGAAGGGCTTAGGCCTAGGTTTCACAATTTGTGAGTCAGGAAGTTATCTAAATTCTAGGCAGTTCTCAGCAAGGGAAACTACAGAAATATTAACTTCTAATGTCACTGTATAATTAGGAAATAAAATTATTTCCTTTGCCCCTGGGCCCTTTGTCTTTAATCTCTAACTCATGCCTACTGGATACATCCAGGCAAACTGTACCCTTTAAAAAAAAATAACTTAATGGACAAAGGAGTGTTTTAATGAAAGTACAATTTCTGAGAACAAAGGAATTATTAGATCCAAATGCTTCAGATGCACTGGTTTCAGAAAAACACTGCCACAAAGTGTCCAAATACAAATCCATCAAGATTTGAAGACACTAAAACCATCCAGCTGATGGTCACAGGGTCAGCAACAATGCATGCCTGGGAAAGGATCCAAGCTGGTAAATTTTTATACTGCTTCTTCCAGTGTCTGGAGTGCCAGGAATCCAGAAAAAGATGGTAGGGTGTTGGGGCAGAAATGAAACAGACATTGTACTGAGAAGAACCACCAGCACAACCTAGAACAAGATCCAGAGGGAAGAGGCTGGAGCTGAAGAGTTAGGGTTATAAAAGAGAAAGTGTTTTGCTAGATCTTGTATGTGGTTAAGCACAGGAATTCACACTGACTTTGGAGGAGGGTTTAGGGATAGGCCTACCTAGAGATAGCCTTGAAGACAGGATAGAGTAGGTTTTCCACATTGGGAAATACTTCCTTGGGGGAAACCTTCCAAAAAAGGCTGACATAGAAAACTGAAAATTCCTGAGAGTCCTGGCTGAGGTAGGACTCTGGGAGCAGAAACCCTGCTCCCTGAATGCTTCCCATCCCCTCCCCGTCACCTGCAAGTCCAAGGCATCCCTGAAGGGCTCCAAGAAATACAGTTTGCAAACCACTGGAGAAGTATGAAAGAATCAAACTTTGCATCTAAAGACTCAGACATGAAGACCGGCTCCATAACTTGTTAATTAACTTCTAACGTCTCTGGGCCTCAGTTCCTTATCTCTGCAATATCCTCTAACTTACTTGCTAAAAGAATGAAATGAGGTAGCAGACATCAAAGGGCTTTGTAAACTGCAAAGTCCCATAAAAGGCATTCATTTTTATTAAGAACCCTTTCTACTTATCCAAGTGTCTAGCCTTTAAAGGGAACTCAAAAGTCTATTTGTCTTCTCACCCAAAGAGCAGTCTCTTCTATTGAGGATTACCACAAAGGCAAATTGATTGACTAAGCCCTCATCTGGCCCTAACCACGGGGACTCCAAGTTACTTTGTGGGAAACAATTAGCCCCCTTACTGTCTGTACTACACACCTGCTACTTAATCATCACACCTGGCATGACCATTACTTTCCAAGAGACATTTATCTCACCTACCCCAATTAGTTCCTTGAGGGCAGCAACCTTGTCAGACATCTCTGGCACTCCCTTTAGTCCTGCAGGCTTCACCAGTTCCCTCATGCCCCTGCTTAAAATACATTATTGGTTCCCCACTTCTCATAGGGTAAAGTCCAAATTCCTTAGCCCTGGGTCCTTTCTTCCTTCTCCCTACATTCTTCCTGAAGACTTTCATCCACTCAAAGGCTTCACCCTTTAGGTGGTGACTCTCAAACAGAACATTGCTAGCTATGACTTTTTTTATTTTTTTATTTTTTATTTTTTTTTTGAGACTGAGTTTCGCTCTTGTTGCCCAGACTGGAGTGCAGTGGCATGATCTCAGTTCACTGTAACCTCCGCCTCCCAGATTCAAGCGAATTCTCCTGCCTCAGCCTCCCCAGTAGCTGGGATTGCAGGCATGCACCACCATGCCTGACTAATTTTGTATTTTTAGTAGAGATGGGGTTTCACCATGTTGGCCAGACTAGTCTTGAACTCCTGACCTCAGGTGATCCACCCACCTCGGCCTCCCAAATGCCGTGATTACAGGTGTGAGCCACCATGCCTGGGTGGCTATAACCTCTCTTTCTCCTCAGCTATTGTCTTTTTACAACCAACTGCCACAGGAATCCTACCACAGGAACTGTCTCCACAGGAGGGATGTTAAAAATATTGGGGCCGGGCGCGGTGGCTCAAGCCTGTAATCCCAGCACTTTGGGAGGCCGAGACGGGCGGATCACAAGGTCAGGAGATCAAGACCATCCTGGCGAACACGGTGAAACCCCGTCTCTACTAAAAAATACAAAAAACTAGCTGGGCGAGGTGGCGGGTGCCTGTAGTGCCAGCTACTCGGGAGGCTGAGGCAGGAGAATGGCGTAAACCCGGGAGGCGGAGCTTGCAGTGAGCTGAGATCCGGCCACTGCACTCCAGCCTGGGCGACAGAGCGAGACTCCGTCTCAAAAACAAACAAAAAAAAATATTGATCTGGTATGGCAAGGGCACTAACCAGTCAGAATAGGAGACCTCCTGCTATGTCACACAGTAACTGTTCCATTTCTAGATCTTGGGAATGCCCTAGAGACTGGGTTAATTAGGGTGAGCGAGGCAGTGGAAGAGAATATATAAGTGCCTGCTCAGGGCCAACTATTCGTCAATAGCACAAAGGTATTTCTGTACCTCCACATGCCCATACTGCTCTCATCTTTCCATCCCATACCTCCACACTTGTGCTGCCTTATCTGTCTCTGTAGCCATCATTCGCTCCACTGTCACTATCCAGTTGCCTAAGCCAGAAATAGGGGTATTCTTATTGCCACCTCCTCTCCCTCAACCCTATTCATCAATCACCAAGTCCTACTCTTTGCAATTCCTAAATATCTTTCAGATTCACCTGCTTTCTCCATTCTAGTCCTTAGGTCAGACTACTGCTCTTATCACCTAAGACCACTGCAGTGGGTATCCCTAGTGCTGGTCCTGCCTCCTCCAAGCCATTCTCTGTATCACAGCTAAAATCATCTCCTTTAAAGCCAAATTTGATCATGAAACTATTCTTCTACAATTGTTCAGTAGCTCTGCATTTCCCTAAGGTTAAAGCACAAATTTCTGCACCTGGCCTATATATCATTATCTCATTTTTCAGTTCCTGCCAATCTAATCTCTCCCCATACCTCCATCCATATTACTGTACTCTAAACACCACCCATAATCTCGGTTTCTAATTCTCTCAATTGCCAAATTATCTTTGGCCTCTGGGTGTTTTCCCATGCCATCTATTCTGCCTAGAACTTGTCTTGTCTTTCCTTCTTCTTGAACACCCTCTACACACACAACACACACACACATACAATACCTCTTCACCTGAAAATCTCCACTTTGTTTTTAGGTTTAGCTTGTATGTCAGTTCTTAAAGGAAGCTTTTCCTGACCATCCACTACCAAGATGGGGTTGGGCACTGATACGGTTTGGCTCTGTGTCCCCACCCAAATCTCATATTGTATTGTAATCCCCAGTGTTGGGGGAGGGGACCTAGTGGGAGGAAGTTGGACCATGGGGGCAGATTTCCCCTTGCTATTCTTGTGATAGTGAATTCTCACGAAATCTAGTTCTTCGAAAGTGTGTAGTAGTACTTCCCCCTTTGCTCTCTCTCTTCCTCCTGTTCCAGCCATGTAAGACATGCTGGCTTCTCCTTCGCCTTCCACCATGATTGTAAGTTTCCTGAGACCTCCCCAGTCATGCTTCCTGTACAGCCTGCAGAACTGTGAGTCAATTAAAACTTATTTTCTTCATAAATTACCCAGTCTTAGGTATGTCTTTATAGCAGTGTGAAAACAGACTAATACAGGCACCCTCCTATGTGCCTCTGTGCCCCTATAATACCTTATATTTCCCACCCACCACCCATAGCAATGATAATACTATATTGTATTTGCCATTTTAATTGAGAAATAAGTTGGTCATTTTTGTCTTTGAATATTCAAAATAGATGTTTAATCAATGTTTCCTGAAATAAAACAAAGAAACTCACAGCCTAGCACCTTCACATAAGGTGGTCTGTGGGTAGGCATTGGCTGTGCAACAGAAGGAAGCCCCAGATGTCTGCTCTCCTGGGGCCTCCCACCCTCCTGGATACAAACAGAAAGAAGCCAATACCACTTCATGCACACTTCTGACTCAATGCAGAAGCTAAGGGGGAGAAGAGATCCCGATAGACATTATAAATTCCTCAGGAGCCAGGGCCTAAAAGCAAGTTAGCAACTTGCAATCCTGATATGTCAGAGTCAGGTCAATCAATGTGCAAAGACAGAATAGTGTTGTGCTGCCGGCCTGTCACAGCAGCACCCAAATGGGAAGAAAAAAGCAAGAATACTGAAGCAGGACATAAGCTGATCACATTATTTTAAAGTGTGTACGTGAGCACACATATGTGTATATGAGACTGAAGTAACTGCAGCCTCCATGAGTTGGTACTGTGGCAGGCATCTCAGGGATGTAGCTGCATGTATCTTGAGATTTTTCTCATTCAGACACAAACTAAGTATCTCTGGCTTGGAAATGTGAGCTTCCAAAGTGCCACAGCATCAATAGTCTACCTGCATCCAAACAGACTGCACTCAAAAGAAATCAATTAACACAGTCCTGGGGTGTTTCACAGAATGGGAGGCCTCCAGATGTGGCCCTGCCATTGGCCCCACCAAACCTGCCACTCATATCTGCCCCATCCTATCTCCTTGCACCCTCAATTCCTGGAAGGTACTTCTCTGCACAGCTCCTCCCATTATGACTGAGCTGGCACAGGCACTCCAGGCCGTTCTGTGCCAGTCAACCGTGCTGGCCAGGGGTGCTTGAATTGACCAAAGGCAGCCTCTCTGCAGAGTCCCAGGCAACTGAGATGAGCAGGACAGAGGAGGCTTGGACCAGCTTTCTGACTGGTATGCTCTCCACCTGTCACACGCAGGGGAGACCCTGCAGGGATAAGATGCCTGGTTCCACATTAAGCCACTTAGTTGATTTAGAGCTCAGCCCCACCAAAGGCCTTGAAACAAAGTCTCGTTATCAGTTGTCTCTCTTTTCCCAGGTTGTGGTAATATACAATTGGTCTGCTGCTTATCAGAGGCTGGAGTAGGGGAAATGAGTAATCGATCTACATCAAACTCAGACCTCAAAGAGACTACAGTGAACCTGGAGGAAACACGTACATTTAAACCAGTGATTAATTCTGAGGCTTTTAGTTGAGATCCCAGGAGAAACAACATGATGTGGTGGAAAGAGCAACATTCAGATTTGGAATCTTAGCCACCTAAGCTTGAATCCTGACTCCTACGTTTACTAGCTTTTGGATTTCAGGAAAGTTAGTTAATTTCTCTAAACCTCAGTTAACTCATCATCAAACAAGGATAGTATTTATCTCATCCAGTTGTTGAGATGTTAGAATGAGGGGATGCATGTGCAGGTCTAGCATGAGGTTTGGCATAGAGTAGGTGCTCAAAAAAAGCTAATTTACCTCCTCTCCATTGTAACTTCTAGAATTTAAATTACATGTATTGTGTTTAATGAAGAAATTACATATGGTACACAGAATAATGTCCTCCTCAAAGATGTCTACATCATAATCCCCAGAACCTGTAAATTATGGGAATTAAGATTGCAGATAGCATTGAGGTTGCTAATCAGCTGACCTTAAAATGAAGAGATTTATCATGGATTATCATGGTCTAATTACATAATCTCTTATCTAATCACACCATCTCTTAAAAGCAGAGATGAAGAGAAAAGAGTGAGTTTAAAAGATAGAGCATGAGAAAGACCCTACCCACTATTACTGGCTTTGAAGATGGAGAGAAGAGGCCACAAGCCAAGGAATGCGGCAGCTTCCAGAAGCACGAAAGAGTCCTTATGTTATAGCCAGCAAGGAAAGGAGACTGTGATCCTGCAGCCACAAGATGACTTCTGCCAACAGCCAGAAGGAGCAGGAAACACATTCTCCCTGAGAGCCTCCAGAAAGGAACACAGTCTGCCCACACCTCGATTTTAGTCTGGGGAGGCCCATACCGGGTTTCTGCTTTACAGAATTGTAAAATAATAAGTTTAACTTTTAAATACAGTTCTATTTTTATAGGGGAAAAAAATCCCAAAAAAGAATAACGTGCAGGTTTTCTTTTACTCAGTTAACTATTCCTAAGAGAAACCTTGATATTCTGGATATTTGAACCCTGAGACTAATCCAGTCACCCTTTTCTCCTGGTAGCAGCTTGTGCAATGAGGTACATTTGGGAAGAATGTAAGAACCCTGGAAGTGCAACCTTACCAAATCACCCTACAATGGAGGATAATATTACAAGCTTAAAAAGCAATGGCCCAGATTCTTCTGGGATTAAGAAAGAGTCCAACAGGTGCAGTTCAAAAGAAGAGCATTCCTAAGAATAGTGTAATTTAAAGATAGGAAACAAACCAGGTACCATTTACACCAAACACAGGATCTGAAAATAACACAGTGATCTAGTAGGTGCCGCAGCCCCACCAGCCACCAGAAGAGCTTTCTCAGTGAAACAAATGGCACATTTCATGATGTCTCCCAGCATGTCAAAATCTGCTCTATAACCAGACAACAAGATACGAGAGTGTCCCAGGGCACGTGCTGGAAGGCAATAATGGGATTGAGCAGACAGCATTTGAACCAAGACAAATTCTTAGCTTTCAGTCCCAATGACTTCTAGATTTCAAGAGCCCAAGCCAAGAAGCTATAAACATGAATTCAGCATGGCACTTGATCATCTTTTTAAATGCCTCTGAATCTTCGTATAGTACATTAGCCACCCCAACGCCAGGAACAAGAAACTGATGGCAGTACCTCTAAGCATTGTGCACTGACAGAGTCCACAGCCCCTGTAATGAAACAGCAGTCTGCTATATTAATTAATCTATAATAGCTTTATCCATTAGGCCCACTGTATGCTGACGTGCTCAGAATGAAACCCTTGGCACCAAGCAAGCCTGGGACCTTTGGCAGAGATTCACTTCATCCTTTATTACAGGCCAAGGCAAAATCTAAGCTGTGCTGCAAGGGCAGGATGGCACCCCTATGGTGACCTCACAGATATTGGGAGACTCCAGAACAATGGCCCCTGCCACATCCTCTTTGGGAAGTCCACCCAAAGAACACCATAGTCTGGTAAGGCACCTAAGACTGCCCCAGACATCTGAGGTCAGCCCTGCTAGTGAGCACAGAAGAAGTCAGCCTAGAAAAATGATGCTATTTTACCTAGAAAGCAAGTTGTCAGGTGGGCTCCAAGATGAATGAGTGACAGTCATTTGCAGAAAAAACAATATTCATTCACTTTTACATTCCTCTGCTGTCCATGAGTGCTGGGGTGCCCAGTGTGGTGCGCTGTTAAGAGCAATTATCTCCTGAGACTGGGGTTGCTGGGGACTCTTGAACCAGTGGAAATTCTGGAGCCATGTGCAAAGGTGCAAAGATGCTCTCCTCATACTGATGCCTCCCTTTTTGGAATCTGAATGATCTTACTGCATGAATCACTAATTTAGCAAGTGAGGTGAGCTTGAGACCAGATCTGTCAAGAGCTACGATTTTTAACTCTTAACTTAGAATGCTCCCCAACTGCTGCCTCTGCGTCAGGCTGATCCACCCAGTTCATTGAGGGCAAGGCCCTTGTGTGCTACATCACCTGTTGTACCTCATACTCCTGGTGTAATGCCAATTACAGGGCAAGTATGCAGAAAAGACATGGAGTTGGGGAGGGCTGACAGAAGCTCACCCACCAATCGGCCAGCTACACAAGGCACTTCCTCCAGATAGAGAATTACTTCCATCCTTCATCCTCACTTCCCATCCTTCATCTTCTCCAGCCCTGAAACCCAGGGTCAGAAGCATGGGGAATAGCAGGGTCATCTGGTGTGTTCATGTTTTTCACGCATTTGCTTAAATTCATGCTAAACACAGAAGAGGCACTCAGGAATAGTGTTGACTTGAAAATACATGAAAAAACAAATCTTGAATTGGAAGATTATGTATTGTATTTTTATCTTTGTTTTCAATTACAAAAGAAGTAGCCACAGAATTTCCTAAATACTAAGTTCCCCGGTGCATAGAAAAGGAGAATTGGTTAGTGTTCAGAAACAAAGGGATTCCTGCCCTTAAGAAATTCAAAGGCATGAAGGGGAATGAGACATGAAAACAAATAAGTATAGAAGAGCTGATCAAGAGACATATCATTACATATCTCTCTTTTCCTCCATTTTGTTGTGTTTTGTTTAGGAACATATCTAAAACTAGTACTGGAAAACAGGAATGCCATCAGTGAACCAGAGATGTGAGAAATTTCTAAAAGATCAGAAGTCAATAGATACAAATTTACAACAAGAGAAGACAGAGGAACCATGGCTGGGAAAAATGGAAGAGGAGACTCCAGAGGGGGGAGCAACCCCAGGGGACGCCAAGCAGAGTCAGTTGTCTATGGAGCACTCATCATGGTGGTGAGCTGGGGAATCACATTCTGAGCTCCTGAGCTTGCTGGCTGCTCCCATCTCCCCAGCTGGTGCTGGCCTGAATCAGCAGATGACCTAAGACTAAAGCAAAAAGTGCATCTGCTGGGGTCAGACAGGAGGGGCAGGGTCCCAAGTAGATAGCAAAGAAGTCCTACATTCAGAAAATAAATTATCTTTCCCAAACTGTTCTTCTTCTCACCCATCTCAAATCCATTTTTCTTCCAGAATTCTCCATCTTACTCTACCTGCTGCTGTAGTCAAGTACCTGGGAGTCCTCCCTTCTCTTTCCTTTCTCTGCTTCTCCAGATAATCACCAAGTCCTGTAATTCAGCTTTTAATGTCCCCTATCAATTCCCTCCTCTCTTTCCTCCCATAGCAGTTCCAGTACCTTACGCCCTCTCTTTTAACTCTCCTTCTCCATTCTCTCCCACATGACACAATTAAGAAGAAAGCTTATATTTTTAATAGCACAGTACACCTTAGCCTTGGAGGACACCTGCTCTGTTGAGTGAATGCTTTGGTCAGCCTCACCCGGGGACATGCCAGAATAACCCAGATGCTCACTGGATTGCTATCAAAGAAAGGCAGCTCAACTAACTGCAGGGCTTTTGCTCGGCCACCCTGCCTATGCTGAGGGAGGGAAATGAATTACTTGGAACAATGGAGGAGACACCAAGGGATCAAAGCAAAAGAGTGAGAAAAAATAGATGAACCAACCCTGGAAGTGGAGCTAAAAGAGAAGCATTAGAAAGAAGAACAGAGATGTTAAGAATGAATTGAAGGAATTAAAGGAAGTTTGTTTCAATGATGTTTAATGCAAAATGTCTTCCTCATCTGGCCCCAGAAAATCTTCAGTAAAAACTTCATTTCTCATCAAAGTACTATGAAACTAGATTATTTTGAGGATTCATCAAAGCACTAAGTCCTGCTGTGAGGCAGATGCAGGATGAGAGCTGTCACATGTACATTCTATGCATAATCAAATTCATTGTGCTACAGGGGGAAGAGAATGGATCCTGGAGTTTGAGGGACCTGGGATCAAATCCTGGCCTTACCATTGGAGAGACCTCTGTCTGCTCACAAAGCCTCAGTATTACCTTATCTGTAAACAGGGATAAGAAGCCCCACCTTACACAGTTGCTGCAGGATATGCCACTTCAGAACCTGTGTGTCTTTACAGCTGTGTAGTGGGGTGATAAGACTGTGATCCTGACTACAGCAGGCTATCTGCCTCCTTTTAAATCTGCACCACCCTTTGTACTTTTCCTCAGCAGCAGGCTTTGTTTTAGAATACCAGGCCTCAAAATACATTTAAGATATTTTCTTAGTCATCTCCAATATCTCGGAGACAAAGAGAGAGCACATTTTCTGATCTCTCTTATCGCCATGGGGAAAACCCAGGGAAGAGAAAGAGACAAAGAAACCATGAAGTATAAGGTTGAAATTGAGACAATGGAGTTCGTGTCAAACATTTACTTGAGGCAGACAGCAGAATGGACCTGGATCTTTGGTTGAGAAACCTGAGGCTGTACAGTTCTGTCCACCACCTTACTTTCATCTGGTATTTCATATTTTGCATAGTGCTTTCACACATTTTTATATTAGTTCTGTGAAGCAGAGAAAGTAGAGATGTTTTCCCATAGTTTGCAGAGAAAGAAACTGAGTATAAAAGAGTAAAGTGGTGTGTGTAAATGTACACAGTTTGCAAAGTCAGAGCCAGGACTCTAGCCTAGTGCTTCCTACTAAGTTATGCTGCCCCTCTGCACTGGGCCAGCTTATCTCCATTTGGGCTTTTCTTCTCCTTGGTTTAGAATTCTGCCCCTCCTGCACAATGAGCCAGAGAGGCCAGGTGACCAGGGCGCTCCTGACAGCAAGGCTGGTCTGCAGAGATAGACTTCCCACAGGGGGAGCAGCCCACATATGGGACAGTAGGCACAGCTGCACTGAGATGCTCTCTCTCCCATGGGATGGAACGTCACCTATGGAGCCCACTGACCCACCAATCACTGTCTTCTGGGGAATGGAAGGAAGAAAGGGACAGGATGTGGAAGGGCTTGGAATTGAGGGCCTTTGAGTTTATCTGAACACAAAGAATCAGGACATGGTCATGTCCTCCAACTCCTTCTAGGATATTATAGAAGCACGTCATTGGGAGGCCGTTTTGAGACCCTGCCATCTGGGTGACAGGCTGTGCTGGCCTGTTCCCAACAGAGGAAGTGGGGAGGTGGCCCACTGGAAGGCACTTCTGTAACAGCTGGAAAGAGAAGGTGCAAGAACAAAATGAGGAGCAAAGATGAAGCTCTGTGTCCTTCACATCTGTGCTCTTCACACCTGTGTCCCCCACACCATTCCCTTCACACCTGTGCCCCTTATACCTGTACCCTTCACACATGTTCCCCCACACCTGTTCCCCTGACACCCGTGCCCTTCACACCTGTCTCCCTCACACCTGTGTCTCTCATACCTGTGCCTTTCACACCTGTGCCCCTCATGTGTCCCTCACACCTGTGCCCCTCATACCTGTGCCCCCATACCTGTGCCCTCATACCTATACCCCTAATACCCATGTCCCTCACACCTGTGTCCCTCATACTTAGCCCCTCATACCTGTGCCCTTCACATCTGTGTCCCTCACACCTGTCCCTCACACCTGTGCCCTTCACACCTGTGTCCCTCATACTTATGCCCCTCATACCTGTGCCCTTCACACCTGTACCCTTCCTCCCTAAACCCAGTCCTCCTCTCCCCCTGCCCCCAGTGAGATGGGAAGCAGAGCTGCTGCTTTTTGCAGCCTATTTACATGGCATGCCAGAGTCCAGGGTCCATGTGGGCTCTAAAATGCTGTGATTGTGTTGACAACACAACCTGCAAATGAGTAGACCTGGCAACTCTGGCTCTGAGCCTTCAGAAAAAATGAATTAAGGTTTCCCTAACTCTCGGCTCCCCTCCTTTCTTCCCTCACTCTCTCCCAGGCTGCTTCACATTCTCAAAACAGAGGCTCTCTTACTGCCAGCCACTCTCTCTGGCCCCTTTCCTACTATGCTGTGTAGAATCAGGCTAAGAAGACACAAGAGTTTGCCTCCAGCCCAAACACACTTACAGCTGCCCGCAAATCCCAGCTCCCATGCAAACCCAGCAAGGCAGGAAGAGAAAAGCAGAGGCGGCGCTTGATAAATTCCTTTGAGGCCCAGTTGTCAGTGAGTCTCCCATATCTGATATGATGGCTTTTAAGTTCTGAGTACCAGAACACACAGTGATTCGAGTGTGCGTTAACCAGATGCGATGACAGAGCAAACTTGGAATTTCCAATCTGGGTAGGAAGGAAAGAGAATGACCAATCACTGTGTTCTTAAACCTATAGCAGCCTTCCAGTAGCACTTTCTTGGTATCAACAAATGTTAAAAGCAGTGAATTGAGCCAAGCGCAGTGGTTCATGCCTGTAATCACAGCACTTTGGGAGGCCGAGGCAGGTGGATTACAAGGTCAGGAGATCAAGACCATCCTGACCAACATGGGGAAACCCCGTCTCTACTAAAAATACAAAAATTAGCTGGGTGTGGTGGTGGGTGCCTGTAGTCCCAGTTACTCTGGAGGCTGAGGCAGGAGAATGGTGTGAACCTGGGAAGTGGAGGTTGCAGTGAGCCGAGGTCGCGCCACTGCACTCCAGCCTGGGCGACAGAGTGGGACTTTGTCTCAAAAATAAAAGCAATGAATTGTTAACTTAGCCAATTAAAAATGATAAGGATAAAATGAAGCATTGCCACCCACTGTGGAACACAGATTTGACATAGCCCCTAGGGGTGAGGAAGCCTGCTTTTCCAGATTCTGGGAAGAGCTAGGCACCTTTTTTTTTTTATCTTTGAAACAAGGTCATCTCACTCTGTCACCCAGGCTGGAGTGCAATGGTGTGACCATGGCTCACTGAAGCCTCAACCTCCCAGGCTCAAATGATCTTTCCACCTCAGCTTCCTGAGTGGGATCACAGACATGAACCACCACACCCAGCTATTTTTTTAAAAATTTTTGTGGAGACAGGGATCTCACAAGGTTGCCCAGGCTGGTGTCGAACTCCTGGGCTCAAGCAATCCAAGGCCTGCCCCAGCCTGGATCCACTGCAGCCTCCTGAAGTGCTGAGTTTATAGGAGTGAGCTATGGTGTCCAGCCAAGCTGGGCATCTTAATAGCAGTGGCCCCAGGCAGGGCATCCTCTGTTGAGAGCGTGATGTCACTTTGGTCACCCATCAAGCTATTTCAACTTTTTTAGTAATCAACATCAACCCTTTCTGCCTCTGCCTATCCTGCAGGTACAAACACAGACCAATCACTCTCCCAAATCTGGGGGAGTTTCAGCTCTCTATTGTTCTTTGGTGGATTGACAGCTTCTATGACACACACAACTTCCAGTCCACCTCCCCTGGGCCACCCCTGCCCAGAAGCATTGTGCTATGCCGCATATCTGTGGATTTTAACAATTGAAGTGAATTACAATTAATTTCCTTTGAAGAATTTCAAGACACCCCTGGGGCATCAATAAGCAGGGTTGGGTATCACTGATGTAAGGTTTTACTCCCAGGATGGGAAACTTTCCAGTTTGGGCTCCTTCATCTCCTTCTATGGAAGCATATGACAATTGCCTCTTTCCCCCACACACTCATGCAACCTAAAAAATATGTAGCCCAATGCTGGAGATCATTTTCCAAAGAAAACATCTACCTGATCACAGGTGCTGCCTGAGATTTGGTCACCAAACCATACTGAGATAATTGACATGAAAGTACTTTTAAAAGGTCTAAAGCATTCTATAAATGTAAGTCTTTATTATTTCCTGTTATGACTATTATTGCAGAAAGGATTGTACTCCACATACCACGCTCTATTTACTGCTCTATCTAAAGCCTTCTGGCCATCTTGATGGAAATGCCCTCTAGACTTCTGTCCCCTAGCACTTAGTAGGCATTCAATGTTTTTGCGATTGGATTAACTTGAAAAGCACTCCAGAAAGGTATTTCTTAAGTAGAAAAGATGCTGCCTCCCTCTAGGGATAAATTTGGCCATGACTCAGGAAAATCCATTTTATGTTTTTATACCTGTGACCATATGACATGTTATGTTCTTGGAAGTTACTATTATACTGTATCTCTGGGAGAGGCTCGCCCTTTTGCGGGGAAATGCCTTAGATAAGCCTTTTGCCAGGGCAAGCACATACACCAAAAAGACTACAAACACAGTGATGCAATTAAAGGTGACAAATAAGTACACATCACTGCCGGTCAGTGTGCTGGGTGATGGGGACACCAGGAAGAATGAGTTGCAGCCCTGTCTTTAAGGGTTTCATCCTCTAGATAGTAAGGCAACTGATTATGTATACTGGTTTCACACCACAAGCAACTCGGAGCAGTATGGGAGCAGAAAAGAGGTAGAGTCCAGCTCTAACTGCCATAGACAAAGTCATGGCCTACTCAAGCAGGGCATCAACCTTGGTTTAAAGGCAGTTCTTATAAAAAGGAAACTAAATTTGGGAAAACCTAACCTTCTAAAATTTACAGGGAAAAATCTCAAATTTGAAATTTCTGTCTTTAATTTTAGACATATTATTATTCTCTATGTCTGAAATGACTCCAGAGGCAACAGGGCTTTTTTCCCTTCAACCCCCTGCCCCAGCATGGGTGCCATCTCTGACATATTTAATATACAAACTTAAATATTCAAATATCCATATCAAATAGGAAAAGTTTGGTAGGTATGTTTTTAACTTAACATATAAGTCGTAATATGTTATAAATCTCATCCAGTTCCTATTGTTTTTCACCCAACACTGTTGTGAAAATCTAACCATGTTGCTGTATGTGTTTACGCTGTTGCTTCTCCACTGCACATCCATCCCATAGCTGCTCCACCACACTTCAACTATCTATTCCCTTGGAATGGGCACCTAGGTTGCCTCTAAGTCCCTGCTATCACAAATAAAATACTACAATGAAATCTTTGTACACATCTTTCCAGAATTTATCGAGGACATATATACCCAAGAGTGAGATTGCTGGGTTATAGGTCATGCACATGTTTCACTTCACTAGATTCTTCCAAAATATGCATACCAGTTATGCTCCCACCAGTGTATGCATGCAAATTTCCATCTCCCTGGTCAGTGACAATAGTGGTATTATCCACCTTTCTGAATTTTGCCATTCTCATGGGTATAAATAAATTTCTCCTAATTGTTTATATTTGTATTTCTATATTGGGGATTTCTAACTTAAAATATCACCTGAATGACAATCTTTGATTTATACTTTCCCACTCCCCACCTGACGATTTTAAAAAAAAAAAAAGCAAGAGTAAATGGCATTTTAAAAAATGAGAATGGAATTGGAACAAAACAAACTTACTGCCCTGAAATAATTTCCATAAATGCACCATTCCCCATCCACAATTCCAGCTCCACATCATATGGACCCAGGGATTGTACTATCCAGAAAACCAGGCAGCCAACTTCTCTTGCATGGATATAACTTTGGAAGTAGAGAGAATACTTTTGCTCACTCTAGCCTTCAGTTCCTCTGCTTCTAGAGCCATTATGATACCAAAACTCCTAAGAAAAGGGGCCAGAAGTGAAAGTGGTAGGTGGAACTGGCCGTGCATATCGTGTTCTGAGACATATGCTCCTAAACAAGGAGGGTTGAACTGGACTTAAGACTTGTCCTGGTGACAGCGCCCTAAGGGAGTATGGCCACCATTCTCACCACACACCTCCCTTAACTCTTTAGTATAATCTGGAATTGGAGCCACACCATAGATGGTGGTGTCATTTGTGGGGAAAGGAAGACATGAGGAGGAATAGACTGGAGGATGGCATAAGTCAAAAGTTCCTTGGACCTGTTCAGTTGAAGACTCTCATTAGACACCTGAGTTAAGATGTCATGGGAGCAGCTGGATTTCAGCCTCAGAAGCTCAGAAGAGAGACAAAGGCTGAATCTATAAATGTGGGAATCATCTACATGTGGATTTATGTAAACCCACAAAAATGGGTGAGATCCTGGGAGTGAGCATAGACAGAGAAGAGGGCCCAGAACCCAGCCCTGGGGCACACCTACATCAGAGGTATAGCAGAGGAGCAAGAACCAGTAACAGAGACTGGAAAGGGACAGCCAGTGAAATAGGAAAACTAGAACAGCATGCTACCACAAAAGCCAGAGAACCAAATGCTTCAAGAATGACAGCATCAAGTACTCTGAGAAGTCAAATCAAATAAAGACAGAGAAAGAACCATGGGACCTAGGAACGTGGACATCACTAACGACCTGAACAAGAGCAGTTTTTGTGAGCAGACGCCTGTTAGAGTGGTTAGGAGCGGCAGGAGATGAGAAAGTGGGGACAACATTGGCCACTTTTCTGAGAAGTTTTGCTATAAAGGAGAGCAGAGAAATGGGACCGAGGATAAAGAGGGGTATGAGGTAGCCAGAATTCTTGTATTTTGTTCTTATATGTGAGATTCTATTGCATGTTTTTTACACTGGTGGGATGATCTAGTAGAGCTGGAAAAATTTATAGTGCAGAAAAAAGAAAGAATGAGATCAAGAGCAAATGCGGAAAATTTTAAGAGAGTATGAAACTCTCAGAAGTTAGTCTAAACATATCGGCCATGCACTGAGCACAGAAACCTGTGGCAATAAGAGGGTGGTACATGGGCTCTGGGGTGACCAACAGTCAGAGAAGCCTCTACCAAGTGCACAGGGAAATTGCTGCAGTCTCACTAGAAACACACAATTATTGATGGGTCTTGGTTTTTCGCCTTTTAATGAATAACATGCTTATTTAGTGAATAACATGCTTTTTTTGGCTTTCTATTATTTTAATTCATTGTAATTGACATAATAATTGTATATATTTATGGGGTATAATGTGATGTTTTCATATATATTTACATTATAGATTTTACATGATAAAATCAAGCTAATTAACATATCCATCACATGCTTATTTGTGGTGAGAACATTTAAAATCTACTCTTTTTGCAATTTTGAAATACGCGATCTGCTATTATTAACTATAGCAACCATGCTGTGCAACAGATCTCTAAAACACATTCCTCCTAACTAAAATGTTGTACCCTTTGAACAACCTCACCCCTTTCTCATCCACTCCCCTCTTCCCCGGCCTCTGTAACCACCATTGTACTCTGTATGTCTGAGTTCAACTTTTTTGGGTTCCACATATAAGTGAACTCACATGATATTGGTATTTCGGTGCCTGTTTATTTCGCTTAGCATAATATACTCCAGGTTCATCCATGTTGTCACAAACGACAATTTTCTTCTTTTTTAGGCTGAATAGTATTCCATTGTGTATACATACCACATTTTCTTAATCCATTAACCCATTGATAGACACTTAGCTTGCTTGCATATCTTAGCTATTGTGAATAATGTGACAATGAACATGGGAGTGTGGATATCTCTTCAAAATATTGATTCATCTCCTTTGGATATATACCCAGAAGTGGGATTACTGGATCCTATGGTAGTTCTATTTTTAGCTTTTAAGGAACCACCGTACTCTTTTCCATAATGGCTGTATCAATTTACATTCTACCAACAATACATAAAAGTTTTCTTTTCTCTACATTCTCACCAACATTCACTGTCTCTTTTATTATAGCCATTCTAACAGGTGTGAACTGATCTCTCACTGTGGTTTCAGTTTGCATTTCCCTGATGATTCGTGATGTTGAGCATCTTTTCGTGGATCTGTTGGCCATCTCTATGTCTTCTTTTGAGAAATGTCTGTTCAGGTCCCCTGCTCATTTTTTAATAGCAGTTATTTGTTTTCTTGCTCTTAAGTCATTTCGGTTCCTTATATATTTTTAATATTAACTCCTTATCAGATGTATGGTTTGGAAATAATTTCTCTGAATCTGTGAGTCATCACTTCACTTGGATAACAGATGTTTTCAAGTTGCATTTTATTGCATAATATCTTGTTATAATATTAGGTTATGGCACAGTATTTTGTTATCAATTACTGAACTCTTTTTGGACTTAATATACCTCAACTCCAGAAATATCATTAAGCTGAAAAAAGCCAATCATAGACATTCCAAGAAAAAGAACTCCTTTGACTGTATTAGAATCAATTTGAGAATTCAGAAAGGTAGCCAGATGCATTCATTCATTCAATAACATACATTGGGGGCCTCCTATGTGGCAGACCCTGTTCCAGACATAAATAAATGGCCACGGTTCTGGCAAATAAAGAATTACAATGAAATTGAGTGGTCAGGAAAGTCCTCTGAAAAGAGAGATGTCAGCCCAGACCGGAAGGATTAAAAATAAATAAATAAAAAGTAAGAAATCAGCTGCATAGAGAACAGAATGCAAAGTTCCAGATAGAAGGAACATTCTATGGGGGTGGCTAAAGCTAAGTGTGAGCAAGAGTACAAGGAAATGGTACCCTGCTGCTAGTGGAGGTATAAGCTGATGAACATTTTCAGTAGGGGGAGCAATTAGATAATTTCACTTCTAGTAATTTATCCTAAGGAAATTCTCAAAACTACAGTCAAAACTACATATTGCCTCCCCGTAATTCATTCTTCGCAGAGCATAGGCTAAGAGAATTTTTTAAAACCTAGATTAGTTTGTTCCAGTGGTGTGCTGGTAAACATTTAACAACTGGTTCTCTAGGGGAAGAGCAGCATCTGCTATAAACTCCTGTGTTACAAAAATAGACAGTCCTGGGCTTATGATGGTTCCACTTATGATCTTTTGCTCTCAGAAATCCCCATGAGCCCGCTCCAGCACACTACTGAGTGGGCATCCCTCCGCTGCACAGAAGCCTCCAGCGCATGTCTATCATACTTTGCAATGAAGTCCACACTCCTCACCCTGAGCTCCAAAGCGCTCCCTGACCAGGTGGCTCCTGCCCACCTCCCGTAGCTCCTCCCACCACACCATCTCCTCTGCACTCCCTCCTTCTGAATTTTGATTGAACTCAAGTTCACTTCCACTTCAAGATCTTTAACTTGCTCTTCCCCAGATCTCCCCCTTGTCATTCAGGTGTCTGTTCACACATCACCTACTCAGAAAGCTCCTTGCTGCTCACCCTACCTGAAGCTCAGGGCATCATCTTGCTGTATTTGATTGATAGCCTTTTCCATATCCAAACTTATCCTGCTTATTGATCATGTCTCCCCACTAAAATTTAAATTCCATGAGATCAGACACCTGTCTGGTCTTGGTTACCCCTGTAATTTCCAGTATTTAAAGAAAAAATTTGGCCAGTAGTAAGTAATCAATAAATATTTGTTACTGATAAATTGATTAATTTATAACGGTAAAAAAATTAAACCACTTAAGTGTCCAAAAATAGGCAAATGGTAAAACTAACATTTATGGATCATTTACTATCTGCCAGTAACTATGATAAGCATTTAATTTGCACAACAGACCTATGAGGTGAGCGCTATTATAACCACCACTTCACAGATAAGGACATACCCAGAGCGGTTAAGTCATTTACCAAAGACAGTCCGAGCCAAGTAGGAAAGTCAAGCCCAGGGTTGCTCCACAAGCCCAGCTCATCTCAGAATCCAGGAATGGGACCAGGAAGCCTCACCTGGACCAATGAGCATGGAAATGCAAACATGCTGGTCACCAGTGCTTGCTGAGCTGTTAATAAGGTAGTTATTTCTTGACTATTGCTGTTTACATTGGTCAAGGCTCTTTAACAAGGAGGAATGAGAAGCAAAGCAGGTACTAAGTTTATCTAAGTCCCTCGCTTAACGGCAACATAATAGCATCAAAATCTCTCCCTGAACCTCAGCCATTAGCAATTACAAATCGTGTTTTCAAACGATACTTAGTGATATTGTTATAATGCTCACAGCATAATGAAAAGTGAAAGAAATGGAATAGAAAACTATATATTCTGTAAAATCTCCAGAAAAAGAAATTTAGAACACATTTACATGTATATGTAATACTTAGAAAAAGACCAGAGGTAGCACATCAAAACATTAGCAGTGGTTAGGTTGGAGTGAGTGGATTATGAGTGATTTTTATATTATTCTTTATAAGCTTCTATATTTCTCAATTGTTTCACAATGAGCACGTCTTTTGTAATGAGAGAAAAAAATGTATATTTTACATTTTTTAAGTGGTTGAAGATTTTAAAGGCAATGGAATGCAAAACTAAGAGAACAGAAACAGCCTAGACAAAGCAGGAATGGGAGGCTGCAAATGCCTTCCCTCAGGGACCAGGCAGAGATAAGGCAAGCTGGGAGGGATCTCGGCCTGAGAAAAAGCAGCAAGGAAAGTGATTCCAAATCAGGAAAGCACAGGACAGAGAGCAGACAGTGCAGAAAGAAATGATGGGGTGGGGGTGTCCCTCAGGGTTTTGATCCTTTCACCCCATGCCTGAAGAGAGGTAAGCCCCAGGTTGGGGGATGGAAAAAGAAGCCAAGACACTCAAAGGTGAGTCAAGAAGGAAAGTTGAAAATCCTCAAGGGTCAGGACTGGAAGAAACCTTGGAGCTCTGGAGGGCAGCACCATTCAAAACAGGAGCCAGGAGAGGTGTGCAGCTGCTGAGCACCTGACATTGGGCCAGTCCAAACTAAGATGTGCTGGAAGGGTAGATTATACATAGCATTCAAAGACTTAGTGCAAAAAAAATGTGAAATACTTTCTCAATAATTTTATTGGTTTTATGTTGAAATGATAATATTTGTGGTGCATTGGATTAAATAAAAGATATTGATTTTACTTGTTTCTTTTTGCTTTTTTAACATGGCTACTAAAAATCTTTTTTTTGTTTGTTTTTTTTTTCAGTAGAGACGGGGTTTCACCATGTTAGCCAGGATGGTCTCGATCTCCTGACCTTGTGATCTGCCCGCCTCGGCCTCCCAAAGTGCTAGGATTACAGGTGTAAGCCACCATGCCGGCCTACTAAAAATCTTTAAATTATACAGGTGGCTCAAATAATATTTCTATTGGACAGCGCTGATTGAGACCAATCCTTTCATTTTACAGATTACAAAACTGAGCAGCAAGGTTAAGGGGCTGGAGTTGTTTAGTGAAAGCCACACAGCTAGTTAGTGAGAGAGGGGAGACCAAAACTCAGACTTCACTACCCTATCCAATCCCCTTGCCTCCTCACCCAACATACACATCAAATGTTTACTTCTGGAAGCATTTAAATGACATATTTGGTTTCTCTGTGGAAAGTTGGAGTTATTGTTATCTGATGTTTTGTACACTTGAAACAACCAAAGGATTTTTTTCCCAGTGTCCTTTGTTACTTTGAAAACTGTCTTTGTGAAAACGTTTTTTAATGTTTTCATTCATGTATCGTTTCAACTCAAGCCTGTGTAGGGTGGTGTGTGATGTTCTATGTAACCATCACCATGGAATGAGGTCTGGAAGTCTCCCATTGATAAAAATTAAACTAGATCCCACCATTTCATTCAGGGGCATATTCTGTGTTTACATAAGCTCTAGCTGAAGCTGGACAGTTACAATAGGACAAAGCTTACCTGAGTTTTGGTTTGACTCTCATTGCCCAACATAAAGCAGCAGTGCTGTACTGTTTCTTGGTTTTGACAAGGTTCTTGTAGCTGACATTGAGAGTTGCCTACCCAATAGCCCTTTTCTCCTCCTTTCTTCCAAACAAAACCCTGATACTATAAGGCACAGTTGAAGGCTTCACTAGTACAACCACATCTTCCAGCCCCATTTGCAGCTAGAAGTCAAGTGACACAGATCAGGCCAAGGAGGTGTCATCAGAAGTTACTAGACGGGCTGTAGGGGAAGTTCTTCCAAGGGGGTCTGACTCCAATATCAGGCTCCCTTTTGCCCTCAGATCTGCCACTTGGTCGATCCGTGAGGCAGGAAGCCTCACTAAAGATGGCAGGGTGGGCAGACCCTGATGACATCAGAGAAGTGCCTCACCAGGCCCAGGCTGCCTCCTCCTGACTTGCTATAATGAGAAAAATAAAACTGCAATTTGTTCTTCAGGTCACTGTACTCCGAAAGTCAAATAACATTTCTGATACAGGAGCCCTGTATCTCTTATCTGTCCATCACATAGAATGAAACAGTTTTAGGAGAAGACTATTTTAAAATGCAGGAATTTGCCCAAATCTCTGATTTGCCCCAGTCAAAATCCTTGTACTAAAGAATCCTGCAGAATGTCAGACAAAGCAGGCTCCATGCAACTGCAGAGACCTCCCTGAAGCCAAGTACCCTTGAAATGACTGAGTTTCCCTGTGGCTTGGAGTAGAGCGAAAAAGTGGAAATGATACCTGTGTTAAGTAACATCAAGCACCAGGGCCACTGGCATGTCTCTTCATATCCTGGAGCAGGTCATGAAGGAAGTAGAAGCTAGCCCACTTTTCTTTAACTTTTAACTGTCTGCAACCCAGATCAAGCCACCCAGCCAATCTCTGGCATCCGTCACTTTAGAATATACCAATGCCATCTCAAAAGAACTCCTATTTTGGGAACCACCTTTTGAAAACGTCAGGAGCTGTGGGTGTCTTCGAAATGGTGAAATTACTTACCTCTGAGTTTCATGGTCAGTATATGTTACCATCAAAACTGAGTCAAACAGCTGGATGACAAAGATAGCATACACACTGCCACATCAAAACTCACTCTGCAATTTCAGCTTCTTACTCAAGGGGAACAACAACAATCTTCTATTGAAATTTACTTTAAAGCAAGCTCCAATTCACCTTTTGTTTTACTTGCACAATTGGAATTTAATTTTTTTAAACATTTTTCCTCAAAAAATAGAGAGGTATAATTCTTTGGAATATCATTTTTCTATTTCATATATGTAAAAGAAATCAATAAAATAAGTTACAGGCAAATTTGTTCCTGGCGGTATACATGTGTATGTGTTTCTAGAAATCTGATGTTATTATTGCAAAGCACATGTTGTCCTATAGATGGTTAAAGTGAGGTTCAGGAAGGCTAAGTAACTTATATAATATCACACAGCTAAGAACTGCTGGGTTCAAATCCAGATGATGCCCCGTCTACATCCAACTATCCCAGGACTTAGCCTCAGAGTCCTAAGTTATGATCCAGTTGAAGGAGGAGAAAAGGAAATCTAGTTGGGCAGACAGCTAAAGCTTGTCTTTGGTAAAATTATTTTAAAATGAAAGACAGCCTAAAAAATCAAGCTATAGGAACAAATAGAGCAGCCTGGGGAAAATTCAGGCTGCAGCTGCACAGATAAGCAAGCAAGGCCCAACATAGCAGCCTTTGTTCTTGGTGTAATCAGTGGGCTCCCACAAAAACGTTTCCTCCCCTTTTCGGGCATGTACACAGTGGACTCCATGGGAATTTGCACAGGGAGGTGGGGGGGCTTACCCAAAACACAACCACAGCTACATGAACAAGAGAAGCTGTGCTTTGTGCTTGCCTAAGGACATGCCCACAGCTGCACAGATAAGGGGAGTTACACAAACAGCTACAGAGATGAGGGGAGTTTCTTACAAAAGCTTTTGAATTCAGCTGTAAAAAGGCAACCCTCGGGGCCGGGCGCGGTGGCTCAAGCCTGTAATCCCAGCACTTTGGGAGGCCAAGACGGGCGGATCACGAGGTCAGGAGATCGAGACCATCCTGGCTAATACGGTGAAACCCCGTCTCTACTAAAAAATACAAAAAAACTAGCCGGGCGACGAGGCGGGTGCCTGTAGTCCCAGCTACTTGGGAGGCTGAGACAGGAGAATGGCGTGAACCCGGGAGGCGGAGCTTGCAGTGAGCTGAGAGCCGGCCACTGCACTCCAGCCTGGGCGGCAGAGCAAGACTCCGTCTCAAAAAAAAAAAAAAGGTAACCCTCTTTCGGGTCCCCTCTCTGTGGCAGAGGGCTTTCTTCTTTTGCTTATTAAACTTTCATTCTAATCTCACCCTTTGTCCACACTCCTTAATTTTTTGGTCATGAAACGAAGAACTCCAGGTGATGCCTCACAGTGAGAGGTTGCCACACTGTGGTGCGTTGGTGAGACTGTCATAGAACAAGCTCTGTCCCCTTCCTATACAGGTACAGAGATCAGAGCCTCTCAGAGATGTTCCAGTTGCCTTCTAACTGATCCAGAAAGGCAGTTTAGCCCCAGAAAAGAGTATGGAGAGGTCATCAGGAGATGATCTCAGACAGTCTGCTATGTCCCAGAAGGCAGATAGGGGGATTTGCTCCTGAAAAAGGCTGTGTCTGGCTGGGCAGGTCCCATGAACACAAGGTACCTGCCCAGTTGCTATGGGTCTCAATCAATGGTTCTCAAACTAATCAATCAGCTGAAGAGTTTGTCAAATATATACATCTTCCTGTTAAAACTTCACCTAAGATGAACTGATCTGAATCTTTGAGGGTTGGGGTCTAGGCACCCATATTTTTTAAAAACAGACTGGGAATGGGGAAAGCAGGGTCACTGGGCAGCTTACTGTGTAAATGGCTGTTCTGCCTTCCCAGCCACAGCCTGGGGGAAGCAGCACAGAGCCTAATAACAAACATTAGTAATGATTATGCTAAGCACCTCACACAACCCTGAACGCTGGTGTCCTCAGCCCCAGAAAGGTTAAGAGATGTGCCTAGGCTCCTGAGCAATAGACCCAGGCACCCTAATTCAAATGACTCTTCAGCTTCCACCAACTCTGCTGCCTGAAACTTCTTGAGAGACACCTGAGATGGGAGAGCTAAGCACAGACGCTGGTGGAGATGATGGCTCAGAGTAGGAAAGACTCAGAGCCTCCACTGTATGGAGAGAGACTGGGCAGAGAGGCAGGCACCACAACAGAGGAGCACCCTTGGGAGGCAAGTCCTGGCTAGTGTTCTGGATTGTTCTGGCTGCCCAGTATGGAGCAAACCAAAAATAAGGGCCGCCTCTAATCCACATTAAAAAGGGCCCAGAGAGGTGAAGAGGCTTGGCCAAGGTCATGCAGCTTCCTATAGGCAGTTTTCTTTACAGAAACATTTCTTTTTTGTTTTTTTAAGATGGAGTCTCACTCTGTTGCCCAGGCTGGAATGCAGTGGTGTGATCTTGGCTCACTGTAACCTCCACTTCCCAGGTTCAAGCGATTCTCTTGCCTCTGCCTCCAGAATAGCTGGGATTACAGGCGTGTGCCACCATGCCCAGTTAATTTGTGTATTTTTAGAAGAGATGGGGTTTCACCATATTGGCCAGGCTGTTCTTGAACTCCTGACCTCAAATGATTCACTCACTTCAGCCTCCCAAAGTGCTGGGATTACAGGAGTGAGACACAGCACCCGGCCTCTTTTACAGAAACATTTCTTGAGCAACACTATGTGAGCCTGGCCACGCACCAATGCCAGATTTAATGATACCCTTTCCAGGAGTGTGCATGTTATGAAAGATGGCCATGGGTTAGAGTAATATTGATATGCAGGCAGTCTTCCTGGGGTCAGTCCTCCCCATCAAGGGAACCTTGGTTTGAAAGCAGGCACCTCCTTGAGACAACTACACCCAACACAGCTTGGTGAGTGTCACTGTCCTGCAGCGGAACCAGAATCACAAACCCACCACCTGGGCCCAAGAGCAGCACACACCAACCATCACCACCTGTACACTAAAACTCCCATTCCTGCCCCCACTCCTAGCCTGTTTCTCTCCCCCACCCCCAGCAGGCACAAAGGGATCCCTGAAGGAACTTCTGAATTCACAAGCCTCTTGCAAGCACCCCTCCACCCACCCAGAAAGGCACCAGGGCTCTCCACTCTGTGCCGGATGCCCCTAGCTGAGCCACAGTGTCCCCAGAGCCTTGCCCTGGCTCTGGATAAAACCGAAGCTGTCAGCATGGTTATTAGGACCTTGAGAGGGGGGCTCATGGACTAACAATTAATAACTCCATCTGTCTGTTTCCTGCTGCCACATTATTAATTCATTGGGCCTCTCCAGTGGGGGCAGAGAGATAACATAGATTGTGAAAGTTCACATTTCAATTTGAGGCTGAGATGCTGAGGAGGGGTGTTGAGAGAAGTGCCAGTCCTCTGGGGAGCGAGGGCACAGCATGGGAAAGACTTGTCCACAGCTCCACTTCTAGGACTTGACCCTACCGAAATGAAAGTGCATGTCCTAAAGGCAGGTAGGGGAGGCTTACTATAGCACAGCTGGTAACTGCAAAGCAACTGGGAACGTCCATGGATAGGGGCTGCTGGAATAAACTTCAGTTCAGCCATGCTGAGGAATACTCTGCAGCGTGAAAGAGATGTTATGGACATCTTTCCAGAAACGGCCAAAGAAAGATGCATACCATATACTGTTAATTTTTTTAAACTAAAAGAATAAGAGCAAAACAGAGACCTATATGTGTAATATAATTTCATGTTCATGACAGAAAGAGGGAAGGGGAGGAGGGAAGAAGGGAGGAGGAACTTTTTCCCAGCTTAAGTATAAACACAGGGGAAAGAAGCAACCACAACAGATGGCAGCTGGGGGAGGGGCTGAGATGGGAGAGGAGTTGAGATGGGGAGAGGTTGAGGTGGGAGGGGTTAGGATGAGGAAGGGGCTGAGATGGGGGAGGAGTTGAGGTGGAGGGAGTTGAGATGGAGAGGGATTGAGGCGAGGAGGGGTTAAGATGGGGGAGGAGTTGAGATGGTGGTGGAATTGAGATGGGCGGGGTTGGGATGGGGAGGGATTGAGATGAGTGGGGTTGAGATAGGGAAGGAGTTGAGATGAGTGAGGTCGAGATGGGGCAGGGGTTGAGATGGGTGAGGGTTGAGATGGGTGTGGTGAGATGGGTAGAGTTCAGATGGGGTAGGTTTGAGATGGGGAGAGGGTGAAATAGGGATGTGTTGAGATGAGTGTGGTTGAGATGTTGAAGGGTCAAGTTGGGAAGAGGTTGAGATGGAGAGGGGTTGAGTTGTGAAGGGGTTGAGATTGGAAGGGATTGAGTTGGGAAGGGGTTGATTTGTGAGGGGGTTGAGTTGTGAAGGGGTTGAGATGGGAAGGGGTTGAGTTGTGAAGGGGTTGATTTGTGAAGGGGTTGAGATGTGAAGGGGTTGAGCGGTGAAGTGGTTGAGCTGTGAAGATGAAAAGCGGTTGAGTTGTGAAGGGGTTGAGCTGTGAAGGGGCTTAGTTGTGAAGGGGCTAAGTTGTGAAGGGGTTGAGACGGGAAGGGGTTGATTTGTGAAGGGGCTGAGTTGTGAAGGGGTTGAGTTGCGACGGGGTTGAGTTGTGAATGGGTTGAGTTGTGAAGGGGTTGAGATGGGAAGGGGTTGAGTTCTGAAGGGGTTGAGATGGGAAGGGGTTGAGTTCTGAAGGGGTTGACTTGTGAACGGCTTGAACTGTAAAGGGGTTGAGATGGGAATGGGTTGAGTTGTGAAGGGGTTGAGATGGGAAGGAGTTGGGTTGTGAAGGGGTTAAGTTGTGAAGGGGTTGAGATGGGAAGGGGGCGAGTTGTGAATGGGTTCAGATGGGAAGGGTTTGAGTTCTGAAGGGGCTGAGATGGGAAGGGGTTAAGATGTGAAGGGGTTGAGTTGTGAAGGGGTTGAGTTGTGAAGGGCTTGAACTGTAAAGGGGTTGAGATGGGAAGGGGCTGAAATGGGAAAAGGTTGAATTGTAAAGGGGTTGAGATGGGAAGGGGTTGAGTTGTCAAGCGGTTCAGATGGGAAGGGGTTGAGTTGCGAAGTGGCTGAGTTGTGAAGTGGTTGAGTTGTGAAGGAGTTGAGTTGTGAAGGGGTTGAGTTGTGAAGGGGTTGAGTTTTGTAGGGGCTTTGATGAGAAGGGGTTGAGTTGTGAAGGGGTTAATTTGTGAAGGGGTTGAGTTGTGAAGGCGTTGAGTTGTGAAGGGGCTTTGATGGGAAGGGCTTGAGTTGTGAAGGGGTTGATTTGTGAAGGGGTTGAGTTGTGAAGGGACTTCACGGGAAAGGGTTAAGTTATGAAGGGATTGAGTTGTGAAGGGGTTGAGATGGGAAATGGTTAAGATGGGAAATGGTTGAGATGGGAAGGGGTTGAGATGAGTTGGGTTGAGTTAGGGAAGGATTCAGATGAGGAGGAGTTTAATTGTTAGGGGTTGACATGGGAAGGCCTGAGATGGGTAGTGGTTGAAATGGGGAGGACTTGAGATGGAGAGAGGTTGGGTTGGGGAAGGGTTGAGATGGGGTAAAATTGGGTTGGGGAATGGTTGAGAAGGAGTGACAGGAGAGGGATGGAGTTAGAACTGACCATCTGATCCCTGTACACCCAAGCCGGGTGTGTCCAGACAACACTGTCTCCACACCAGGAGCACTGTCCCCGGAACTGACCACTGGTCTGTCCTCCAAGAGCAGAAACAGAATTTACTGAACTCCTCTGTGTTTTCTTTATAAATTTGGGAAGGATTGCAGGTTCCTAATCACCTGATCAGCAGGCAGTGATGCTGCCTTTTTAGAACAGCAGTGAGGCTGAGTAGTGGGATGTGAGCACAGCTGCAGAGGGTCTGCAAGGAGGTCCCCAGGAGAGGCGGGGGCAGGGAAAGAGGGAAAGGAGGATGAGCCCTCTTCCTCATTCACAGGCCAGCCCTGCATGCCTTCATTCCCTCCCTGCTATGGGCTTCGAAAGAAAAAGAGGAAGAGAAGGACGGTTAAAGGAGCTAAAAGCAGAAGAGAAGAGGAGGACGGTGTGGCTGGGGTAAGAGTGGCTGAGGTGGGGTCCTCAGAAGGGTGCCCCACGCCCACCTCCTTCTCTGCGCCTCAGCTTTCTCATCTGCACCTTCAATGAGAAGTTTTGTGAGATTAATTGTAAAGGTCTTTTCATTGGTGCCTGGAATTCTACAGGTGTCTAACTCTGCATGTGTGTGTGTGCGTGTGTGTGTGTGTGGTGTTCAGCAATTTCATATTTTTTTCAGCCAAAAAGGCCAAAGCAAATTCCTTCAATTATGTTCACCTCCTCCACAATGAGCACTTCCTTTTCTGCACGTGTCTTCAGCCATTCCCTCATATCCCAGAGGAAAACGCCTTTGACGCATTTGCAGCCATGGGACCAGGCAAGTCCTTAAAGATAGCAAAGTGTTGCCAGTGGCCTGGGAGGGAGAAGGCCCTGGACTGCTGTGGGAGTCTCGGGACGCTCACCATGCCCTGCCAAGGCCCTTCCTCCTCCTGGCTTCTCTTTCCTTTCTTGTGATGTGAGTGCTGACCAGCAAGCTGCCCCAGCCCCTCCAGCTACACAGCGGAAAGCATCCCAGTGAGACTGCGGCTGCAATACACAGAAATAACCACTTGGGGGCCCCATAAAAGAGGAAAAAAATATCTCTTCTGAAGAAGAGGGAAAACGTGACAAATTGCGCAGCTGGCGCTAGAGGGCGCCGCTTTTCCCATTTTCTTCAAAAAGGTGGCTGAGGGCAGAATCTCTGTATCTTGACATGTTCAGAAGACTGAAGAGCCTCCTTCTGCAGATATGGCCATGGGGGCAGAGTGGAGGCAGCGCAGCGCAAGGGCAGGGTGGGAGAGAGGGGACTGATTCACCTGAGCTTCCAAACAGGGAGGAGACTCTGATGGTGCCGCAAAAGGAAGTATAGAAGGGGCCGATCCGGCTTGAGCACCAGGCTGCAGAGTCACAAACTCCCTCCCCGGCCTCCTCCCCCAAGGCCTGCCTTAGAAGCGAAGAACTGGGACAATCGATCTCCCTGGGCCCTTGCTCCCAGCACTGTGCTCTGGAAAAGATGGAAACCCTCTGCTTTCTCTCAGGGCATCCAGTGGCTTCAGAAAGAGAAAGTGAGTGGCAGAGAGGTTATGCATTCGTTCTCTGCAAGAGATGAGAGTCGCCACGCACTTAGCAGGGGGCCAGTCCCCTTCTTCCCAGTACAGGACCCTCCTTGTCAGAGGCAATCTCCGCTGCAAGCACAGAAACCTGCACTGCTCACGCACCACCTTGTTTATTCTCAAACCCAGTTCTCTAGGGAAGCATTTCTAGAATTGTGGAAGGTTTGAGGCAAAAGGCAAGTCACCAGAGACCAGATCTAGAAACAGCCTCTTTTTTCTAATCCCGGGAGGACAAGTAAAGAAAATTCAAGGGTGTGTGCTGAAGTTCCCCAAAGGGTCATCTTAAAGCAAATCTCTAGAAATCACCCAAATTGGGTCAGTTCCCAAGGGAAGCCCAGTGCTCTGGATTCTCTGTGCCTTCCTGCTCTGTTCAGAATTCCAAGAAAGCACGGCATATGCTCCAGGTCTCTTCTTGGCTGGTGGTTTTCAAACGTGCTGTTGGTTAGTGATAACCCGGTGTGTTGAAGGCTCATGATTTCTGTTCCACTGGCATATGTTCAGGCTTCTGCAACCCTGTTATACTACAGCCGAGGATCCTGAAATGCCTCATCTCTGAGTGAGAAGGTTGGAATTTGCAGACCTGCAAACTCAGGTGCCTTCAGGACCAAGTCAGTCCTCTAAATGAGTGAATTAGCCCTAAGGCAGTAGGGAATGGCGGCGAATACAGTAACCTGGAAACTTCCTGCCCCCTCTAAAAATATACACATTTAAATAAAATTAAAATATGTGATAATTCAACAAAGCACTCATATATAATGGAACAAATTCTGCCGTGCACCCTTTTGGCAATAGCAATTCCACAGATTCCTGTATTCTAACAACCCGAGTGATGTCTGATGCTGGCAGCAGGTGGCAGCATGTGGACTGAGGTCTCTACTTAGTCTGACTAGATCTGCATGAGGCTGACTGTGGTTCAAAAGGCCAGCAAAAAAAAATTGGCCCAATGGCCCTTAAATTCAACTATTAAGCTTCAAGGTTGAGACAGGTGTTGCCTTACAGAATATGTTGCTGATGCTGAATGTGGTGTGAATGCTGATAAGACTGTTGTTTGGATGTGATCACCCCTACTAAGTTAGCATAGCTGCAGGGCACAGGAGACAGAAGTGGGTGGGAATTCCAGGACTGGTTCCTCCTACCTTGTCACTCACCACAGTCCACTGACCTTCACATAAAGCACCAGCAGTCACCCAGGCTCTCAGGACCCCAGCTTCCTCACCTGTAAATGAAGCAGCTAGACCAGATGAATAATAATAATGATCATAATAATGGCTCATATGCACTGACTGTTGACCTTGTGCCAGGCACTGTGCATTCCCTCCTGTAATCTCCCACATGCTGCTGTGGTCCATTGATGTATACAGCTGATCCCAAGCCTAATTGCAACCTCTGCACCGTGGGCTTCGGCAAATCTCTGATGCCTGTCAGTTTGACATAGTGACTTCTTGGTCTGTACATATAAACATTGTTGTAGGGATGAGGCTGATGATGAAGGCACATGCGATAGATGTTTTTACGTAATTTGCGTATGAACCTTTTTTATAGGGGTTGGCTAAGGTAGTAATGACGGGTAAGATTAAGGGGATTAGGGTTATTATAGTAGTGGAAAAGTACATGTTTGCTACTTTTATTTGGAGTTGAATCAATGTTTTTGGTTCCTAAGACCCACAGATGACTCTAATCCTTTCAAAATTGAGAAAGCTATGTTGCTAAGTATGGGGGCACGAGTTAGCAGTTCTTGTATACTTTCTCAGTAGATAAGAAGTTGCAGGCTTCTATCGTTAGATTCACAATCCATGTTTTGGTTAAACTATAAGCAATGGCAAGTGACAGGCTCCTGAAGGTGAGGAATAAGATATCAAGGAGAAAAACAACCAAGCATCGGACTAAGTACTTTACATGCTGTTTTTCCTTCATAACAACTCAAAAAGGTTGCTGTACTCATCCACAATCTAGCAAAAGAGCAAAATGAGGCTCAGAAAGGTTGGATATTTTACCAAAAGTCAAATAAGACATGGCTGTGTGGGGATCAAACAATAACTTGAAGGAGGACAGTTCTTATACAACCTGTAAGTTAACCAACCTGTGTTTTACAGGTCATGAATCTCCACACCACAGGGGCTGGCCCTGTTCTAGACCTAGAGCCCCTGGTGTCCTGAGCTTCCTGGACTAGACCGTTCGGTATGGCTAGGGCTATCAGAGGCCAGGTGAACACATAGATCGTAACTATAACCATAGCCATTGTTATAGAACATTCATAAATATTCATTCACAAATAATTACTGAGGGCCTATGTGTCAGCATTGCCCTCAGCACTGGGGATATGGAGTGAACGAGGCAGTCAAATCACTGATCTCACAGCACCAACATTCTTGTGGGGGTAGGTGGTCAACTGCATAGGTGATATGACACAGTGACCAGGTGTCTATTTTAGACTGTGTGATGAAGGACAGCCTCTCTGAGGAAGTATCATTTGAGCTAAGGTCCAAATGGCAAGAATGAATCAACCCTGTTGAGATCTGGAGAAATACTCCAGGCAAAGGCAGGAGCCAGGGTAGAGACATAAACAGGCATAGCCTAAATAAAAGTCAAGTGGGCAGGAGCACAGGGAACGAGGGAGAGAGTAGATGAGGCCAGGAATTAAGCAAAGCTCAGGTGGGGTAGGGCTTTATGAGCCAGCAAAAGGAGTTCAGATGGTCCCTGCCTGTTGTGTCAATAAACACATTCTCAGATTCTAGGAAGACAAAGATGCAAAGACAGGTTAGGAGGCCATTGCAATGGTCCAAAGGATAGCGGCTTGGAAAAGATTGGTAGCAGTGGGGATGGAGAAGTGTTTGGACTTGGGATATGTTTGGGAGATGTTGTTGACAGGGCTTACCACTGATCAGAAATGAAAAATTGAGAGAAATAAAAGATAATGAGAATATTTGTCTCAGACAACTGGAGAAATAGTGGTGCCATTTACTGAGATAAGGAAAAATGAGGGGCCAGACAGGATCAGACAAGGATCAGGAGTTTTGTTCTAGCCACGTTATGTTTTAGAAGCTGATTAGATAGACAACAGTGCAGAGATGCCAAACAAGCATTTGGCTACAAGAGTCAAGGGTTCTTAGAAAATTTACATTTGTGATTCATCTGCAGACAGTTGGACCTGGTGAGGTCACCCAGAGAGACTGCAGGCAGAGAAGAGGCCCAGAATAACCCTGGTGCTCATCAACATTTTGAGGACCCCCCACCAGACTATATGATCTAATAAATGTGGTCAAACTTTACAACAGGCCTGCAAGGCAGGTATTATTTCTCACCTCTACTCAGAAAAATGCGGAGGTTACAACCTGCCCAATCCCACAATTTACACATAGCACTGCAAGAATTCAAGCACGAACTGAGTTCCTGTCATTTACCCAGTGCTGTGCCAGTTACTATAGGGACACCAGTGAGTAGGATGGCTCACTAGAACAAGCATGAGCTTTGGAATTAGAGGACCTGGAGTGAATCCTCACTGGCTCTGTGATACTGGGCAGGTAACTTAACCTTTTCAAGCCTCAGTTTCCTGATATGAAAAATTACATTGTTATTGTTGTTGTTGTTATTGTTGTTCATTTTGCAAATGTCTACTGAGTGTCTATTATGTGCCCAACACAGTGCTAAGTAAAGGAGACACAATGGGGAGCAGACAGACTTCTCTGCTTACAATCTAGTGGGGGACACAGACATGTAAACAGGCAATTACAATGAAGTGTGCTAAGCACTATGATTATGGAAATACCTCCTCCCTCTTTATAGAGTAAGTCATACCAACCTACGCAGACTTTAAAGTTACACATAATTTCCTTTCTTCCAGACCCATATGTAATAATAGTGCCATACAAAATGTTTCTGTTCTTCATCATGGTACCTATTATTTCCGTTACAATAAATAATACATGCAAATCACCTACCATATAGCCAGTGCTCAATAAATGGTGGCAGTCATTATTAAGACAACTTTGGAGCTCGTTTTTCTCTTCTGTAAATTAGAAACAATAAAGCTAATTCATGAGGTCACTGTGAGGCTCAGATGAGATCATGTGTATGAAAAATGTTTTAAGCTGGAGAGAACTATATTAAAGTATTAGTAAAACATTGTGACATGCCCACTTGCTAAAGTTATAAAACTTAGTACACAAGAAACACTTGGTGTTAACCAAGAAGTCCTTGTCACCTAAAAAAGTGGGCCTGAGGAAACCTTTACATAGGTTCTTAGGAAAACAACATTCTGCCTAAGAAAATCTGCTTCATCTGAAATCACCTAAAGTACTCCTTCTCCCAACAACATTTGGCTTACCCAGTTAAAGACAAAAAAAAAAAAAAAAATGCAGGAGACCTGCTAGGTTGGTTTCTAGTCTGTTTCACTCATCAGCAGGGGCCTGACTCAGTGTCTAGGAGACAGGATTTGTAAAGCTGGTGGTATATGTCCCGGCTTTCATCTGTATAAGCAGTGGACAGGGCCTTGGGAGGAGCAAGATGCTGTCAAGGCTGCCCACAGAGAACCCTGCCTGATTTCCCACTGTAGCAAATCCAAGCCCCAGGAAAGGACCAGGCTGCCCCTGTCCTACAGCCAAGGGGATCCTTCTAAAAAACATAAGTCAGGAGAAGCTGAAAGGCAGGAGACAGAAGGGAGATAAAATTTCCATCTCTACAAAGTGCTTGCAGATCCTGAGCAGCCCTGAAGTGGGGCAGAGAACAGACTCCCCACTTCCACTGCTGACTGTTCAACTGGAGAACTGGAGCACTCTGTGCAGTCAGCAACCTGCACAACCACACAGTTGACCCAGGGAACTCAGCTGCCTCCTTCCCTGGAACTTAGCTGATTAGAATGGATATCAAGTCTCCTCAGTATGTTTATTTCATCATTCTTTCAGCAAACACTTATTGTGAGTCAACTGCACACTAGGCACTGTTCAGGACCCTGAAGGTAAGACAAAGGCCCTGCTTTCAAAAAGCTTGCACTTCCGTGCAAAATATCCGTGCTTGTATGTATGTGTGCGTGTTTGTGTGTCCGTTGGGGAAAGAATAAGGGCTATGATGAAAAATAAAGCAAAATAAAGAGGGAGAGAGACAATGGGGGAATGCCATTTAAATAGGGTGATCAGGAAGTTCTCTCTGAGCAGAAACCTAAATGAAACGAGAGAGGAGCCATCCTGGTAAATGGGGAAAGCATTCTAGGCAAAGGGACCAGCAAAGGGCAGAGGCCTGATGTGGGAGGTCTGAGTACATTCAAGGAGTAACAGTGGACTAGTGTAGCCAGAGCAGAATGAGAAAGATGAAGAAATCAAACCAAAGACACCCATGCATCTTTAGGAGGCTGGCTGGGCAGGGGGAAGAGGGAGAAGATGGAAATCATGTACTGAGCTAAGGACTGACATGAAACATTTCTTAAGACTCTTGGACAGAAACTCCTTGTTCTATCTTTGTAAATCCTTTGTAAATCAAAAAAGAAAAAGAAAGGATCTTTAGCTGCAGCTGGGGAAACAGAGTCTATCAGGGAGGGGCAGAGGCAGAGAGGCTCATTAAGAGGTGGTTGACATTAGGATCTTGGGCAAGTGACTTAAACTCTCTATCCCCAAGTGCAAAAATTGGGGCAATAATGGTAATAATGGTACCAGATGCAATCAATTATTACATGGATAAATTAATTAATATTTGTAAAGTGCCTAGAATAGCACTGGGCATCTAGTACCATATACGTGTGTGTGGAATAAAAATAATAGAAGGTGCTTGGACCAGGGAGATAGCAGCAGAGGTGGTGAATAGTAATCTGATACATTTTGAAGGGAGAGACACTGGGGATTGGCAAGAATTGAGTGTCAATGTGAGAATAAGAATGATTTCAACATTTCTGGCCCCAGCAACAGAAAAAAATGTAGGTTTAATGAAAGAGAAAACTACAAGAGAAGCAGTTTTGGAGAGAAATCAATATTTTGATGTTACACATGTTCAGCTTGAGATGCCGATGGATGTAAAGATGGTGAATAAGTGGGTGGTATCTAAAATTCAGGGAAGAAGTCCTGAGTACAGATAGAAATTTAGAGGTCAGCTGTATATGATGCTAACCAAAGGTTTGGGACTGGACAAGAGCACTAGGAAGTTAGCACTTGTGAGAAGAGAACAGGCTGAGGACTGACCCTGGGACATCCAGTGTTTAGTAAGGATTGGGAAAAGGAAATGGAAACTAGCAAGAGATTGAGGAGCAACCAGCAACACAGGAGAACCAAGAGTGTGTATCATAAAAGCCATGTGACAAAACACTTTCACCTGTACTCCTAGCTCAGGAGGCTGAGGCAGGAGGATTATCTGAGGCCAAGAGTTTGAGATAAGTCTGGGCAACATAGCAAAATCCTGTCTCTAAAAAAATATTAAAAATAAGGACCAAAGAGTTTCAAGAAAGAGGAAGTGATCAAATGATACTGCTAGGTCAAGGAAGATGGACACGAAGGAACACCCATTGGATTCTGCCTTGAGGAGGCCAATGTCACCATGTCAACAGCTGTTTGTTTGTCTGGGACAAAGACCTGATTGGAATGGGTTCCGGAGAAAAATATAAGAAAAAAAAAATGGAGAGAGAATAAACAAAGGGGCTCGTTTTGCTCTACATGGGCACCAGACTCCACATGGAACTTGAGGGGTGGTCAGTCCACAGTAACAGAAGGTAAAGGCGTGGCACCAGAGCCAAGATGCAGCAGGTGGTCAGTGCATTGGATGCAGCCTGTACATGCCTCTCCCGATTGCTGCTATTTTCCCAGTGAAGTAGGAAAGCAATTGTAGTCATGAGCTAGGAGCGAGCTAGCAGGAAATGATGAGATTTGAGAGTTAAGGGAAAAGCATGTGAAACAATCTGTAGAGGAGGGTGAGAGTGAATAGAAAAGGGAAAAGTAGTAAGATTTCTGGGCAGGACTAAGGGCCAACTGGATGTGGTAGTCATCAATTCACAGTGAGGTCAATCGGTGTGGTTGTGACTTTTTCTATAGCCATGGTCACATGCCCATGTGTACATGAAGAATGGGGCAAGTGGGATTTAGCAGGGCTAAAGTTTTGCCAGACAAGGTATAACAAAGCAACAGAGGGACAACAAAGGTGAGGGTGAAAATAAGGAGATTACAATGATGGCGAAGCATGAAGTGCACTAGAAACCAACTTGATCTCCAGCATTCTTGCCCTTTGTGGATGATTCATTCTATCTTAGAAGTTGGTAGAAGAAAGAGATTGAGAGGCAGGAGAAGACCTCAATTGAAAGGTCGCTATTTTATCTGGAAAATATGTTTGGTGCTTACAATGGAATTCAGTTTGATAAGATGGGAAATGGTGACATGACTAGGGAAGGGAACAGTGAAAAGGTAATTGGATCAATGGCTTGTGGATGCAGCGAAATTAAAGAATCTTGGGAAATGAGCACTAGAGGGAGTGAAGTGGAGAGAAAAGAGGGAGTGATCACACAATGGGATGCTTGAAACCGAGATTATGGAGCAATGCAGTTATGACAAGGTCCAGGCAGACCATGGAGGTGAGCTGTCAGCAGGAAGCAAGAAGGCAAAGTCACCAAACAGAAGGGGCTAGCGAACCAAGAGGTCAGGGTGCAGGAAGGGTCCGCTACGTGGATACCGAAATCACCAAGAACTGCTGGCAGCTGAAGATGTGGGGAAGAAAGGCAATAAACCCAGGGCTAACCCATTCTTCCTAGAACGAAGCAAGTGACTCGGTAGTCTGTAGATGGTGGCAATGAGGGGTAGCAGGTGGTATTATCTGATGAATGCACTCTACAGCTGGCATTTTTAGGACAGGAGAGGGGAGTAATGGTCTGGAAGCAACAGTGAGGAGCAAGTTGCTTCTCTAGACTCCAGAGTCCAAGGCAGCATGGAAGAAGGGACTTCCAGAGAAGGCGAGGAGGATGAACAGGATTTTGCTGATGATGGAACATGAGTGCCAGACAGTGTATTAGTGAATCCATGCCCCCAAAGAGTTAAAGAGGCCAGTGACTACATTCTTGAGCTTACAGGATAGCAGATAAGAAAAGAAACAACCTGCTGAAAAGATGAAGCTGAAACTGTGCCCCAATGAGTAAGAAAACAATGACTAACAGATATTCTTGAGCTTGCAGAATGGCAGATAAGAAAAGAAACAACTTGCAGAAATGCTGAAATTCCCGCAATGTGAGATCAAGAAAAAACTGGCTGACATCGGTTGGAACTAAGATGGCCTGGCCTACTGGAGTCTGTGTAGAACAAGCTTGCTGACGTCACAGCTGAACTTCCACGATGTGTTGCATATTAAGTCCTTAAGAATTTTCACATGCAACCCATGAGGTAGCATGAAGAGATAACTGAGCGTGTCCAAGGACTTTCCAGACCTCCCCTTTCCCTCCACCAATCACCTACTAGTCCCTTGAACATTTTCTAATGAAAATATGGCCTTGAAGCAAGGACAGAGAGACAGATTTGGGCTTGACATCCTGTCTCCTTGTGAGTCGACATGCAATAAAAAGCTTCTCTTCTCAAAAACCCAATGCTATAGTATAGGCTTCTAGCGCCTCGAGCAGCAATCCCTCTTTTCTCAGTAACATTAGGGTTTGGAGAGCTGGGGAAGGGTGTGGAGATCAAATTAAGGCATATACAGAGCCATGAGGCTAAGGACTTTGGGTGGTGAGGGGAAAAGCCACGAGGAGGTTGTGAGTGTTGGGGAGCAGAGAAGGATGGGGCAACATCACTGTCTCTATCACTTCCCATTTTCTCTTCAACCCACTCCAACTGGGCTACTGACCCCATCGCCCTACAGAAACTACTCCCATTCAGGTCATCTCTGTGTTGCCAAAGCCAGTGTTTCCTTCTCTATCTTCATTTTATTTGGCCTCTCAGCAACATTCTATGGAGATGATGACCTTCCTTCTGAACACACCATTTTCCTCACTTCTTTGTCCCTTTACCCTCTGGTTACCCTCCCACCTCCTTCCACTCTTTCTCACCTCCTTCATGTGCTCCTCTTCCACTGCCACACCCCTAAAGGCCGACATTCCCCAAGGCCACTGATGTGTGTTCCCTGGTTCACCTCTTCATGGACCTGCCCAAGTGAAAACAGTCTCCCAATCATCCCCGCCGGCACCCCAGGTAGGTGGCTGCTACTAGATCTTGACATCCTCCAAGTAGTAAAAGTTTAACTTAGTGAAAGACATAAAAGTTATTTCCACATTGCTAGTCATGGTAAAGCTAGTTTTTCATTGAGCATTGTGGGATTTCTTGGGTTAGGCCAGATGATAGGCATTGAGTGACATGAACAATGTGTATGACAGTCTCTGCCCTCAAGTTATTCGGGGTCCTTTTAGAAAGATAAGATGGAGGTGCATTAAAAAATAAACTTCTAAATATGAAGAAAGACCAGCTATCAGAGCTGCATAGCATTTAAAGGCCATCTACTCCCTTCTACTTGTTTTTCAAAGCCATGATGAGGTGACTTACTCAAGGTCACACCACTAATTAGGTCACCCTGGGAATTAGACCCAAGTCTCCAAACCCCCACACTAGTGCTCTTACCATGGCACCTCAATAGGTTGTTGAGAGAAGTACTTTGAGAGTTAGAATGAAAGGCACTGTGCCATCATGGTTAAAGGCATGGATTCCACAACCAGATTGCCAGGGTTCAAATCACTAATTAATATCAAATCACAGTAACAATGTGGTTGTTATCCAAGTGACCTTGAGAAAGTCACTTAACCTCTCTGTGCTCATCGGTTACATGTGGCTAATAACTGTACCTACCTCATAGTTATGGTAAAGATTAACATGAGTGGATATATGTAAGGCGCTTGGAATGTTGTCTGGCACTTAAAGACAGGTATGCAAGGCTCTAAACACTAATAATGCTGAGAGATGAACAACCAAGAGATTTGTTGAATACTGCCTATGCCCAACTCCTCTCTGAATCCCAGGAGCCTGGCATACATTCGGACTCACTGAACGAATGAATTAACTAACAAACATTAACATCCTTATGAAACAGAGATCAGCTCATTTACCCCTACTTGCATCATCCGGAACATTTACTGAAACCAAGTAGGTAAATCCCACCACGACCACCACCATCAAAATACACCTGTGACTAGTCTCTTTGCACTTGATGACATCTAGCAAGTCAACAATCTAAAGCAAGAAGACATAAAGACATACAGACCACAGGGCATGCCAGCATGCAGAATAAACTGCATCCAGAGGGCAAAACAAAGTCCTTCTATGGAGCATAAACCTGGGGCAACCGAGAATTAAGTGAAATACCATCTTCCTTTAATTTAGGACTCCTGAGAAGAAAAAGCCAAAATTCTCAACAGGTGTGAATTAAAGTCGGCCTTTTGCCCTACACAAACAGAGCAGAAATAAAGCCAGGAGTGGCCACACAGATCTTGGTCATTTTCTTCCATCCACTGGAGATGTGCCCAAAATGTAATCACTCATCCAAGGAGGATATTAAAAAGGCAGGGTTAGCTGCAGTTCCTGAAGGAAAGATGAAATAGTTGATCCACGTTGTGAAGGATTCTCCCTGGCTTTCAGGAAAGCTCAGAGAATGAAACAGACCCCAGTTCTTTCTCCACAGGCTCTTAGTAAACAAGTGAGCCTTGAGGGCGAGCCAGACTCACCCCCATCTGACAGCCGAAGGCCTCAGTGAGGCTGGACGAGGCCTACAGCCGGGTGGTGAGATCTGGGGCTGACCACAAGGACCTCACCCAGAGGATCCAGTCCCTCATTAGTCGCAGCACAGCTGAAAGCATCTCCCGACCCTCCAGGGTGGCCTCAGGGGGCCCATCCGCTCCAGGACCTCACCCCGACCCCAGGCCCAGCCAGCCATGCCCGCCCGCCGCATCCCCGCCATACTCACTCCCATTCCTTGCGCCGGGCCTGCGGGGTGCTCTGCATCTTGTGCGCCTCGTGGGCCTTGATGATGTCGCGCTGCTCGATGAGGCCCCCGCGCCGCCGCTTCATGACCTCGGGGCTCACCGGGAGGAAAGGGCTGGAGCCCGCCTCCAGTGCCACGGCGCCCTCCCAGCCCGGGCCCTCGCCCTCCTGCACCGGGAAGAAGTTGTCGAAGCCGGAGGCGGCGCGCGGGGAGGCCGGCAGCATGCCCACCTCGTCCGAGGCATCGGCCTCGAGCAGAGCGCACTGCTGGGGCCGCCATGCCTCTTCCTCCGGCAGGGCCAGGACGTGGCGGCGGCTGCCCGCGGACCCGGGCTCAGGGCTCCTCGCAGCCGGGCAGGGGGCGGGCTCGGGCAGCCTGCGGTCTGGGCTCAGTCCACGCATCTCGGGCACCATCACAGAACATTGCTCTGTGGGAGGGGAGGGCAACAAGGACGTTGGGAAGGTGAGGGATGGAGGAGCAAGGAGGAGGGGAGGGAGGGAGATGGTGGAAGGTCACAAGGACGAATAGGAGCAGAAAGAACGAAAGAGGTTAATAAGAGGTTAATGGCATTGCCCTCCAGGCCAAGGCTTCTGGCTTGCTCAGTGCTACATCCCGGGCCCGACCCACAAACTGGCACACAGTGGAGCTCAATAAATGATGTTGAAATCAGGAGCATCCGCAGTGGACCAGGCTGGGCGCCAGGTGTCCAGATTTTTAACAAAGTGGACTGGATTCTTGCTCTCATAAACTTACAGTCTACTGCAGAAGACAGAGGTTAAAGAAATAATGATATGCCCCGGTGATAAGGTTTCAAGGTGCTGCAATAAGAAGAGGAGAACTCTGAGGGCCGCACATCTCAGCCCCACCTCGGACAGCTAGCTGGCTGTTCCCTCACATTTTTGGTGGAAGAATCCCTCTAGCCCCTTCCCCAGGGCCCACTCTTGGGGGACTCCCACCCACCATCTGCTGCCCTGCCTCCCAAGCGCGCTTCTGGGGCGACCAAGCCACAAGGTGGCCTCCTTTTTTTTTTTTTTTTTTTTTTTTGAGATAGGATCCATCACCCAGGCTGGAGTGCAATGGCACAATCACGGCTCACTGCAGCATCAACCTCCGAGGGTCAGGTGATCCTCCCGTCTCAGCCTCCTGAGTAACTGGGACCACAGGCATATGCCACCACATTCAGCAAATTTTTTATTTTTTGTAGAGATGTCGTTTCCCCATGTTGTCTAGACTGGTCTCAACTCCTGGGCTCAAGCGATCCTCCTGACTCAGCCTCCCAAAGTGCTAGGATTACAGGCATGAGCCTCTGAGCCCAGCCTAAGAAGGACTCTTCTTGAGAACTGGGTCCTGTATGCAGATTCCTTCCGTTTTTTTTAATGCCTGTGTCTGCCTCAGGATCTGGGGCCATGTGTGACTCAGATGCCCTACTGCTCCCCTTGGCATCGTCAATCTCCTTTTCCATGCCAGGAGGATAGGACCAGATTGGCCTCTGAATGACATAACGCATTCAATCAGCATTGACTGAGAACTTACCATGTGCCAGGCATTGTGCCAGGCACTGGGTACAACAAATGAGCTGGACTTAGTCCACATCATCCTCATGGGAGAGACAGGAAGAACATCGACTATGACCACATGACAGGATGTGCTATGATTGGCGTAGGCCTGATTGCCAGAGGAGCGCATGAGAGTCGCACCTAGCTGGGCGCAGTGGCTCACACCTATAATCCCAGCACTTTGGGAGACCAAGGCGACCGGATCACTTGAGGTCAGGGGTTCGAGACCAACTTGGCCAACATGGTGAAACCTCGTCTCTACTAAAAATACAAAAATTAGCCAGGTGTGGTGGCGCATGCCTGTAATCCCAGCTACTTGGGAGGCTGAGGCAGGAGAATCACTTGAACCCGGTGGGCAGAGGTTGCACTGAGCTGAAATCACACCAGTACACTCCAGCCCAGCCTCTGTCCCAAAAAAAGAAAAAAAAGAGGGACACCTAGCCCAGCTGGGGGTGGTCAGGAGGGCTTTGTGAAGGAAAGGACCCTGGAGCTGGGTTAAACAGAGCTTGCCAGTTTAGGAACAGAATACAGGCAAAAGGAAGAGCAGATGCATGAGGGAGGATTTAGGGAAACCAAAGGATTCCTCCTGCCTCCCTGGTCACTCCTCTCTCCTCCTTTGTGTACCTCTCCTCCACTACTACACCCCTAAAGGCTGAGTCCAAAGCCATTGAGGTGTTTTCCCTGTTTTACGCCTCATGGTCCTGCCCAAGTGAAAGCAGCAGTCCAGGTGGGTGGCTGCTACTAGATCTTGACATGCTCCAATTAGCAAAGGTTTAACTTAATGAGAGACGTAAAAGTTATTCACACATTGCTAGTCCCCATAGCAGGTCTAAGTACTGGAGGGACAGTCCCTGTGGCTTGAGAGGGCCTGAACTTACCACCTTTTCAAGATACCTGCTTATTGCCTCCCTCCTAGCCAGGAGCCCAAAACCAGAATTCCTCCCAACTACACATCTTAGTGACCACAAGTGGCATCTAAGAAGTGTCCCATGCTCTACATGCTCAGAGGAACCCTGGCCTCCAGATCATTCAACCAGTGTTGGATGGTTGAGCACCCACTACATGTTGGGAGCTGTGCTGGGCGCCCAGGGTGGCATCCTCCCAGAACACTGACCTCCAGACACATCTCCCACTCCGCCTTCCCTGGGTTGGACTGTAAGTCAAATTGCAAGTCACAAAAACAAAGACTATTTCAATGGTTAGGAATCTTAAGGATGTAACCATATCAATTTATGGATGCTGAGGTCCAAAAAAGTAGAGAGCCCCACCCAGGATCATACTGCCAATAAAAAGCAGAGCTGGGAGAGAACTCAGATTTCAAGTCCTAGCTTATGGTTTTCTCCACTATATTGATCACACTGTCTCTACCACATGAAGCAGAATCCATAAATGCCTCTCCCAGCCCCCCTCCTCATTATGCTTAGATAACAAATAGAAACAAAAAGCCTGGATGAGAGGATGATCTTAGCACATACGTGATAAAGCCTGATGGGAGCATTCAGTAGACTCGGACGTCCCTGGAGCCCTAAAATACCTTCTCTATTTGTCCCCTTCTCCATCTTCAGCATCTGGACTGGTCTTCCTCACCCTACCAGCACCACACCCTAAGGCCTCAATGCTTTTGAGCTTGAACCTCCCAGGACATGATAGCCAGCACTAGGTACTTGGCCACCAAGGCCAGATCAAGGGATCAGGGAGAAGGAAGATAAAGGGTCCAGAATGAGTTTGGTAAGGAGGAGAAAATGTATTCTAAATCATGCCAACAGCTGGGTGGGTCCCTAGAAAGAGTGATTCATGTTCCTCACGTTGTCATTCTGTCTCAACTCCCCTTGAGGGATTTTAAATTTATCCTTCATTCCTACGATGTTTAAATGTCTCTCCTTCACCACATGCACGCACACACCCCTCCCCTGCTGCTCCCACTCCCTCCCCAGGCCTTAGCATCTCCAGCAACTCCAAGAATTCTCAGGCTCTGCTGGCTGCAGCCTCCTTTCCCTTGTGTCTCTCTGCGACAAAGGCTCCTGGGCCACCCTCCCAGGTCTCATCAGGCCACCAGTACCTGGCTCCCCACCTGTTTCCTGACTTATCCCACCCTCTCTCCTTACATGATTTCCTCTTCCCAGACACTTTGCCAATTTGAATCACATCTTTGCCAAAATTACAACAGCAATAATATGCACTGCTTTATGTTGTGAATATCAAAACATGAAATTATCTCATCTTTCCTTTAAGAATTTCTGTTAAACAACCCTTCTATTATTGATACAAATGTTCATCAGGAGGATCTGTCACCCCCACTGCTTGCCAAGCCGGCCAGTCCCCAGTTCTGGCTAGCACCAAGTGAGATCTCAAGCAATTCAGACAAGTTAGTCTATATCTTCTAGGAAAGGATACTTGAATCTATACTTAGCCTTCCCCCTCCAATCCCCAAATTCTGGCATTCCTTAAATTCCTTGAGATCAACAATTTCGTCTTGTTCATCTTTCTATACCCAGCACCTAGTACTGAGTTCAACTCAGAGTAGGTGCTTATGGTGACCATTAGTGCTGTTTGCCAAATATTCTGATTATTGCCCTGGTAGGATGTACTTCCTGGCCCTCTATGGTTGAGTGGGGCCATGTGACCATTCTGTCCAGTGAGTTGTGAGTGGAAGTGATATATGTTACTTAAGGCTAGCATTTAAATGCCAGTACAAAACTCTCTAGAGCAAGGATTGGTAAACACTGCAAAGGGCCAGAAAATAAATATTTCAAGCTTTGCACGCCATAGAATCTCTGTTGCAAAGGGCCAGAAAATAAATATTTTGAGCTTTGCGTGCCATACAATCTCTGTTGCAACTCTTCAAACTCTGCTATTGTAGCATGAAAGCAGCTAGAGAATATGTAAATGAGTGGGCATGACTGTGTTCTGATAAAACTTTATCTGTAAACTTTGGTCTTTCAGCTGCATTTCTTGGACTCCATTATTGTCATTCAGCCTATGCCCATGGAAGCAGGTTCTACAGAGAACCAGGCAAAAACAGGAAATGGAGATCTACAAGAAAACGAGGGGTGGACCCAGGTGAGCAGCTTCCTGAGAGCAAAGTTGCTGTCCTGTAGCTCACACTCAACACAGCTGAATGGAGGGAAAAGAGGGCCTGCTTAGAAATTAAAAGTTATAAGACCAGCTCTGCAAAACTTGCCCAAGAATGAGCTAATAAAAGCTTTGAGGGCACCTGTCTGACTCTAACCCTTGCTTTCTACCTACTTCTCTTCTTATTCTTCATTGCTAAGTTTGGTTAGTGGACAGAGGGTGTGATTTATGGGGATCCTGAGGAGGAAGAGGGTTTAGTGCAATCCAGCAGCCCCAGAAAAACCCTTCCCTTGCTTTTCAGGGCACAGTGGGATGGCAGAATAAGGGCTCTCCTCCTCCACCTCCACTCAAGCACCCTGCACTGCCAAAAACACTTGTGCTCATAATTACACTCCTGCCTACTTCTGAAATTGTCTTCCCTGTCACCCTTCTAGAGTCAAAGTCAAGATCTTTGTCCATGAAGAAATATTATGTCTTTTGCACCATCTTTCCCTTTATACTCTATCAAGAGTTTTACTTTATAATTCATCTGTTTTTGACTGCTTTAGAAATAATGGTCCGTGCACCCCTTTGGCTTATCTGTGCCTCTCAGACCCTTAAAGATGAGTCTGCCACATTGAGGACATTCATCTTCTTCTTCTTGGGTGCATGCCCATCCTATTCCCACCCCTCCACCACTCTCTTTCTGATTCCCCCAGAACATGTGCATCCTCTAACTATCTTGTGAGAAGTGGATACACCAGGAAGTCAATGAAACTTATGCTTTTTTAAGTCTACTATCTTCATTTCCTGAAAGTTCTGAGTTCAGCAAAGAAGTCTCCACTGCATATACCACCAAGCACATGGGCTAAGAGACAGTGGACAGAAATGGAACTGATGAGTACTATGATGTGAATGGTAGGCACACAAGTGTCCCCAAGCTGGCTCTGAGCTATCCTGGTTCTATACCCTCTGTCTGCTATAGGCTGGATGAGGGCAAAGATGTCCTAATTCCCACCTGTTAGAAATTAAAAGTTATAAGATGGAATGAATTTTTAGATATGATACTCTACAACTTATATATCATGCTGAGTTAATTGTAAAAATGATTCTCTTGAGAGAGAACTGATATGGTTAAATGGGTTTCCTGCCCAGCAATAGGAATGGCAGGGAATGACCTACTCAGCATATTCACCCGCCCACTCTGAAAGGAAATATTTCCCATGCAGAAATAAATATTAATCTAGGGATTTTTCTTAGCTGAGCCAGCCTGCTACCTGGCCGCAAAAGGAGGAGTAAAAGCTGGGCATGATTTTCATTTGCCATGACTTCCTAAGACTGCTCTTCTCAATCTCTAGTGTACATCAGAACCATCTACATTGCTGGTTAAAAATGCAGATTCCTGAATGTCTCTCCAGAGATTCTCATGCAGTAGATCTTGGGTGGGTTCAGAAATCTGCATTGTTAATAGACACCCTTTCCCCCTAGGAATCATGTCTTTAAACACTGTCCTAAAAGCAGTGTGTCAGCCTGAGAGGTTGTGCTAAGTTGGTAAGAGGTGTTGTCCTGGATGAGTCAGGTTGTTAAAAGCCGCCAGAACAGTGTCCTTCTCAACCATTCCCAGTCTATATCATGAAAAAAACACAGCAAAACACACCCAGGGAGAGTTTCCTGACCCACCCCTACTCCCTGCAAAGCTCTATTCTGCCCTGGACTGGCATCAGTTTTTGCCCACCTCACATTCCTCTCCCACATGCCTATGTTGTTATGGTGACTGTTCAAGGATGGGCTAATGTCCAACAGCAATTTAACAGGCTGGTGCATTCTGAATGTAAACCAGGACTCAAGGAAAACACTCAGCTTCAAACATGGAGTGTGCACTAAGTCAGCCTGAGTCTCTGCGGAGGAGTCGAAAGAGTCCATAGTCCGGTATCAGAAGCTCTGGGTTCAGGTTACAGTTCTGCCACTTGCTAATCAAGCAAGCTTTAGCTTGACTTCTCTAGGTCAGTTTTCTCACATAAACAATGAGGATAATAATATAACCTGCCCTACAGAAGCCTATGATAAGAATCCAGATAGTATCTGGGGAGGAACTTGGAACTGTAAGTTAGGTAAATATAGGGCAAAAAAACAGAAGTTAGGACCCTGAACTCTGGAGCTAGGTATGAATCCCAGCTCCACTCTCACCAACTGAATTCCTGGGCAAATTACATAGCCTTGCTTATCTTAATCTGTAAAATGATCATTAAGAGTAGATACATCCACTTTGGCAGGCTGAAGTGGGTAGATCACAAGGTCAGGAGTTTGAGATCAGCCTGGCCAAGAATATGAAACTCTATCTCTAATAAAAATATGAAAAAATTAGCCAGGCATGCTGGCGGGCGCCTATAATCCCAGCTACTCAGAAGGCTGAGGCAGAGAATTTCTTGAACACAGGAGGTGGAGGTTATACTGAGCCAAAATCATACCACTGCACTCCAGCCTGGGAGACAGAACGAGACTCCATCTCAAAAAAAGAGAAAAAAAAAAAAAGTAGATACATCATAAAGTTGTAAGAATTAAATACAGAAGCTCATAGAGCAGCACCTGGCCATAAAAATTAGCTACCATTTCTATTATGTAAAATAACTTATGTTTGTATTAAACAACCTCAAAACATCTCAAAATATCTGTAGCTTAATAAAATAAAAACTTATTTCTCTCTAATATCACTGTCTAATGATGCAAGTTGCCCTGGAAGATGGGAAAGAGAGACTGCTCCACATAGTCATTCAGGGAACCAGGCTCCTTTCATTCAGTGGCTCCGCCATCCCCTGGGGAAGGGTTCAGCAAATTTTTTTCTTAAAGGGTTAGATAGTAAATATTTTAGGCATTGCAGGCCATGAGGTCTTAGCTGCAACTACACAACTCTGCCTTTTCACATTGCTTTCAGTGTGAAAGCAGCATAGACAATATATAAACAAATGGATATGGCTACATTTCAATAAAAATTGTATTTACAAAAACAGGCAACTGGTCCTGCTAACACCCAAGCCTTGGACCTCAGAGTCTTCCTAAGCTCTTTTCTCTCCAGCTGGGAGACAAAGAAAAGAAAAAAGCACTTGGAAGATTTTGCATGAGGCTTACGAGTAAGGCCTGGAAGTGGTGTGTATCAATTCTCCACATTCCATTAGCCAGAATTCAGTCACCTGGCCCTGCTTAATCACAGGAGAGCAGAAATGTAGTACACATGCATGCCAAGGAAGAAAAGGAGAAAACCAGTATCAATAAGCACTGGCAATCTCTATTACCCTATTGCTATTTGTATTGTGTTATAATCACAAAAGCAAATACAAATGCAAACACTTACAAATATGTCAAATACGTGGAATATTGGCCAGTCTACCTGTGGAAGGGAATTAGTTGATTGCCAAAAAATTGCTACATCATAATGTGTAGAGAGATAGGTAATCAGATTTTTTTTTTTTTTTTTTTACATAAAAGAAAAGGAGAAACTCTAAATGTTGCGGCAATCAATATACCAAAGGATCTTGATGATTTGGAAAACAAGACCTCAAAAATATTAAGTGTTGGTGGGTCTTCATCAATTATATAGAAGGTTTACATCACAGACATATTTATTTCTGCAGTCCTTTGATTAATGACTACCCCTTCCCAGCTAGCCTTGAAGCTACGTGAAGGCAGAGACACCTTCTGCTTTATTGACTGCTGTATCCCCAGCAGCTGCAATTGTAAGCATTCAGTAAGTGCTTATGAAAGGAAAGAGTAAGGGGAGGAGAGAGGGAGGAAGATAAACAGGTACGGAGGAGGGAAGATATGTTGCAGTTTCCCATACTTTTCTAAGGAACTTAAGGGAGGTAGAAAACTTAGGACAGAAAACTACTCCTCAGATAGCCTCTGAAAGGAAAAGTCACTAGGAGTCAGTAATAGTTATAACTGGAAAGAAAATAAAATGCTACAATCTCTTGGACTTGGAGAAACAAATTGAAGTTCCACAGTTATCTAGACTGGGATAGAGAAGGGCTAGGGGCTAACTTCCAGAAGCCTCTATATAGTCCCTGAAGGGTGTTTGTCCAAACCACTGCAGCATCAGGCTCAGACAACGGCATCTACAATGCTGCAAAATCTTCTCCAATAGCCTCTTTTCTATCAAAACATTCTCAAGTATCAATCCCAGTAGCACTGGGGATCTCCAGTTAGAGTCTCATAATATCCCTCCCACCCACTCAGACCAAGATTACTTGAAGTGATTTTCTTGGAGGTAATTGTCTTTTAAAGGGAGTATGTTGCTACTGCAGTAAAGTTATGGACAGCACTGTTTGTGCTGGCAGATTAAATCTCCTCTCTGAGCAGGGTCATAACAGCAGCACAGGCTTTCAAAGGTACTAGCCCAGGGGCATTCCCTCATGCTGCAGCTCTAAGCAGGGAACATGGTTTGGACTGGGAGAGCCAGTCTGAGTTGCCACCTAGGGAAACAAGAACAAAGCCCAAAGCCGGGCATATGGGGCCTACAATGTGGTCTTCATGGAGGACACCTTACAGCCCTCAAGTGCCTCACATGTTGGCCAGTTGTGAACTCCTGTGCTGGTGGCCTGAGCTGTTCCCCATCTGGCTGCCAAGTCTGGCCCCTTCTAGTCAGATTCCATCTGACCTATCCCAGAACCCAGCCTTTGTGCACACCTCAGCTGTGATCCAGCACGTGGGAAGTTACAAAGAAGCTTGACAACGAGTGGGAAGATCTCGGGTTAGGATCTGGATACACAGGAGCTGATAGAAATGGAAGAAGGGCATACCTGTGCCTCCAAAGCATATCTGATCTCTGAAAGCTTTTAGGATCTTTTCTTCATTCCACTCTCTTCTCTGTGCCCTCTGATTATTCTGTTTTGTGCTTTTTCTTTCTGGTCATTTATTACATATTTTACCACATGATTACCAATAATGATGTTATAATTAACCTGCTTTTTAAGCCAAAGAATTCATTGAGAACAAAATTCACTTTTCTAGAGATAATGTGGCCCAAAGGATTTTTAACTCAATAAATGCATACTGAGCACGATGTTGGCAATTCCAGGTGCACAACACAGACTGGTGTTCCCTGACATTCTGCAATAAGACACAAGGCACTTGTAAGATAAGACCAACAATTACAATCCAATTGAAAGTGCCCACATCTCTCCAATGATCTAAAAAGGAAAACTCTAGTAGGCACTATGTTTACCTCCTCAAGATCGCTCCATCCCCCAACCTTATGCACTGTGCATACAGTTTGGGGGATGGGCTCCAGCGCCATGGCGGGTTCTAATTAGACTAATCCAGTCAAGGTAACCACATCCCTTTGTCAGTGATTAGTTGAGAAAAGGGCATGTGACTCATTTAAAGCCAATGAAGTATAAGGTAACATGTACTAAGATTTTGGAGGGAAAATCTCCCAGCTTTTAAGGGAAGGCTAGAAAAAGAAGTGGTCCCTCTCTGCCTCTGGACAGGGTTCTGCACAGATGCAAACTGTGAAACCGCTGCCACCACGTCACTGCCAACTGAGGATAAGCCTGCCACATGGAGGAGAGGAGGGCCAAGAAAATCACAAGAAATGGAGAGGGAGTCCCAGATTCAATCAACCTGGAAGCCACCCCACCTTAGACCACCAGCAATATGAGCCAATACAGCTCCTACTGGCCAAAGCCCATTTGAGTCAGGTTTTCTGTTACTTACACCCCAAAGCACGTTAGTTGAGGGAGTTCCCATATTCACCTGCACAATTACAAGATTGTAAATACTCCACAAGCCTACAAAGCCATTTAATTGTTCTGATCACAGCAAGGCGGGGAGTCTTCTTATCCCTCTCTATGTTTTTTGGTTGTAGTTCATGCTCTATAAATGCACACTGGGACTTCACTTTTACATAAAATTCTTGGTCAGTATTCTAATTCTAACAATCCTTAGAATAATGGAAAAATGACTCAACCTAAACTGAATAAAGTTAAGTTCAATTGGGCAAGCAGTAAGTTTGAGGTGGGGAAGTGAACACTGCATTAGATTATATGTAAAAGGCCTCTCTGCAATTAAGTAGGATAGAATGAGAATGAGGGGTCATACTAGACACCACCTCCACCACCATCATCAATAAAAATAATGGTTAATATTTTTTGGGTTTTAATTTTATACTAGATACTATAAGGGGCTTTTATGCAACAAATCCTTTAAATTTTACTTAATTCTCAAAAAAAATCTTAAGAAATAACTATTACTGTGAACTCAATTTTACAAATGAAAACTGAGACTTAAAAGGATTAAATAATTTTCCCAAGATTAGGGTCACACAGTCATTAAATGGAAGAGCCTCTTATCTAGATCTGACTGACTCCAAATGCCATGCCTTCATCTACTGCACCGTGCTGGCTCTAATTATGGTATGAGTTCCATTTCTTGAACTCAAGACCCGAAATTCATGTTTATTAACCAACCTATTGGGTGAGTACTTTTATCTTTCCCATTAAGTAAATAAGAAAACAGGGCACAGAAACTTACCCAAGGTCACATAGCTAGTAACACTGTACCTAGAATTCAAAATCTGATTCCTTACCCAATGTCTCTCTGGAAGTTGAAGTAAGGATAGTATAGGCTGTACTTTGAAATTGGATGGGCCCTCAAATAGTCCTGTCCTGACTGTTTGTATGTTTCAGTGATGGCAGGTACATATGTACATGTAGGTGCAGGGGGGTAATAAGTTCATGCATGTTTGTGTCATATTTGTGCCAGGTGCATGTTTGTGCCAGGTTCCACCTGCCCCCTCCCCCCAGCCTGGCTCCTTGTCTTTAAGCAGGTCCATGTAGAGGAAGCAGAGCTGTTGTCAGCAGCACTTTCTACTAAGCACAGCGCTGCATGGGAATGGAATATGCTCAGGCTTGGCACAACAGTCCTGGGCCTCTCCAAGCAGCATCATCACATAGCAAGCTCTCAGACTGCCCCAAGAGGTAAGGGAAATAGGGGTGGATCATCCTTTGTGATCTTGTGATTGCCTGATGGGAATCAAGTGATGGCTCTGCTCTGGGAGGAAACTAGGAGGAACGGGAAAAATGAGTCTTGGGACCCTTCCCACCTCTTTCCCTGGCCCCTGGGCTCTCTCTCACCACCTTAGACCTCTGTCCCCCAGCTACCAGGGTCTTCACACCACCCTCTAGCTGTTACCAAATTCCTATCTTCACCACAATATTCTACAAAATCCACCATGATTATGGCAACACTACTCTTCAATCCAAAAAGGAAGTTAACTGGTCTGAAAAGAATATTTTTTCTGATTTGCAAATTTATATAAGAAATACCTCATCTGGTTACAAAAATTGGTATACATTTAGCTGTGTTAGCAGATCACCTTCTTTGAAAATATATAATGATACAAAACGGGAGTATGAGATTGTCTGGGTCATCAATCATCACACACAAGCTCCAAAGTGGCCCATCCTACCTTTCTTCTACTTCTCAGACCAAACACAAGTCCCCCAGGGCGACGTTCTTCATTGGAGATGAAAATCGCTGACATAAATAGGCCCCCTCTAAGGTGTTGGTGTTCTAGAGAGCTGGGCCACTTAACAGCCAGGCAGTAATTCCAAGAGGAGTCAAGAAGAAGGGCGTCTGCTAGCAGGTATAAGAAAGACCCAGTGCTGCAAAGTGGAGGGCTGCCGCTTCCTCCTGCTACACATCTTTCAAGCATTTTAGCCTGATGTTTCCTATATAAAAATCAGTGCAATTTTCACTGGAACTAGTTGAATCACAGACAATAGGGAAGCTGTGTGACAAGAAGCCCTCCTTTATTGTATGAATTATAAATATTAACTTCCTCTTTTTGAGCCAAGCACCATACTGGAGGTTTTACAAGCCTTACTAGCTAATCTCCTCAACAATCTTTAAGCTTTTTTTTTTTAAAGTGAACTGAGTCATTCACTCATTCATCCAACCATCTACTTATTCAATACATTGACAATAAGCACCTATTACATGCCCGGCATTGTGCCAGGCACCGGAGTTTAAAACAGAAAAGTAAACAGATTCTAGCATGAACCTTGATTTGTGCTCAAGTGGAAAAAACAAATAAGGTTCTCTGGGAGGCCCTAGAGGGTCTTGGGGAGTTGAGGAAGCTGCCTGGAGGACAGGGTGTTTAAGCAAAGAACTGTGCATCATGTCAGGGTCAGCAAGGCAGGAAGGATGGGAGTTAGGGTGGACTGCAACTGAAACAGTGTGGTTGGAGTAGGCCTCATCGAGAAGGTGACATTTCAGCATAATCGAAGTAAGTGAGGAAGTGGCAATTCTGATATAGGGAAGACAGAAAAAGCTGCACAAAGGCCTAATGAGGGAGCATGCCTAGAATGTTCCTTGCTAGGAGCAGCAAGGAGGCCAGTGTGGCTAGAACAGGAGTAGCAGCAGATGATATCAGCGATGTAATGTTAGGAGGCAGATCACAGGGGGCCTTTGCCTTTTGCTCTGAGGGAAATGGGAAGCCTCCAGAGGGTTTTAAGCAGGCATGACACTCCTGTGTAGCTGCCGGTGAGGACAAACTGTGGGAGAGCAGTAGAAGAGGCAGGGAGACCAATTGGAAGCCATTGCAGCCATAATACAGCAAAGCGTGACCCTCTCAAACCCTGGACAGAGACAGCTTTGCAAAGTGCCTGATCAATAGGAGCTCAATGTACCCCAAGGGAAAACACAGAACATCAGGACTGGGAAGAGGCAGAGAGAGAGGGCCTGAGATGGCCCCTTCCCATCCCTAAAGCTCCTGTGTCTCCTGAGTGGTGCAGGAGGCTCTGTGAAGATTTCCTGTCTTCAGCACACAATCTTGAGCCAAAGAGGGGCACGGGGATCTTGCCAATGGTCCTAAAGGGGTCTCAAGGCTTGGGCAAGGAGGAGACAGGGTTCATGTATCAGGAGACTCTTGTCTTGATAGGACATGCTTGGTAGGGCATGCGGATGCTTCAGCAACTGATGTGGTGGGGGAGAGGTGTCAGTGCCCACAGACAAGGAGGGCCCTCTTCCCTGCAGCCACCGCCAGTCTGCAGCCTCCCAAGAGGGTCTGCAGCCCAGATGCCCAACCCCAATGTCAGGCTACATAAGCTTCAGGAAAGGAGGAGTAGCAGGCAGCTGACTGTATATACATCAAAGGAATGACATATATAATCAAAGGAATGGTAAATCATCAGTTAACTAGAAAATCTCTGGCTAGAGCTAAGGTAAAACATAACTTTAAAAAGATCAGGTTGTTTTCCACTAAAGTGGCTAGAAACTCAGAAATCTAGCAAGGTTCTGGAAATAATGAATGCTAGATTTTTATAATCTGAGTTTTGTGAAGCAAATTCACATCTGCTTCACAATGTACCCCTGGGTCGGGGGGAACACTGAGATACAGCATAGAACCACAGTAGATCAGATTCCATATTATTTATCTGGGTCATCTGTACGACTCATCCTTCAGAGCAGTTAGGGCTAAAATTCAGCAATAAAGGTCTTAAATGTTCAAGGTCACCACTTAGGGTCTCACCTGTAATTTTTACAGTCTAAATGTCCATTACTACGGCATGGGTTTTGTTAGCTTCATCCCAGGCAATGATATCCATGAAATTGTGGTTTGTTGTACTAATTGCATTTTTACTATTTTAACAGTAAATTCCTCACCAAAGAAAATCGTCAAGCATACCACCCTGTGGGAAACATCTAACAAGTGACACTTTGGGAACCACTGTCCTCACTGGCATGTAGTATCTACATAATAATAAACAGTCATCTCAGGTGTTAATGCGGAACATGGGGTGAGAACATTAAAGATCCCCTGAGCAATCCTAGTCCTGCTGGAGTCAGCTCAACCACATTGCCTCCACAGTCATTCAGTCTTTGAACACCTCTGTTGACAGGGATTTCACTATTTCATTACCACCCTCCTTTCCCCACCACCCAAGCAACTATTCCAACTTTAGATAGCTCTATTAGGATGATCTTTCTTATTCTGAGCTGAAATCAATGTGTGTCAACACAGAAATCAATGGTCTGTAAGGAAACGCAATTCATTCACCTGTGGCCACCTGGGACAATCTAGAAAAAGAGGATGTAATCAGCAATAAAAGCAATGAAGAGAGGCCAAAAATCAATGTATCTCCTGCCAGAATAGCTCTACGGAAATAACTCAGTGTTTTCTCAACTGACTTAGAAGACCACAAGATTTTCATTTGCTTTTTTCTTTTTTTTCTTCTACCTCTTTTCCTTTAAAAAAAAAAAAAAAAAAAAACTCTCTGAGTTTTTTTCCCTGTGAAAAGCTAATTGTAACTTTC